>NC_090836.1:51006661-51314738 GCF_028021215.1 Eschrichtius robustus
ACACTGACTTTGTCTGTCAAAACCAAATGCATTGTTCCAGAGGAGAGAATTTTCCAGCTGCCGAAAATATTCTTTTTCACATAATCTGATAAAAATCTTAGATACAGCACATAATTTGTCCTTAGTTAAGAGAACATATCAAGTATAATTCAACTTTTACTGATGACTCATAATGAATTTAAATAGCAACCTATTACACTCTGCCCTAGCTATATGATTACTTTAGAAGATATGAAAGGTTTATGACTCAATTCTTAAAATGTGTTGTTTGCCCTTAGTAGATTTGTTCCTTTAGAATCAGAAGCTTTGGACAAAAATGGGAATTATTTTAATTTAATTTTAATTACACATTTCCCCCACTACCCAAAAGTAGAGCAGAGCGTTCTCATGAAATCTTTCTTAAACCAAATGGCATAAAGCAAAAAATCAATTACCTTTTTTTGGAAAAGTGAAAATCCTCTTTGGATTTCTTTCAGTTAGCGAAAACAGGTACTAATACAATTCCTTTGTAAAAGCAAAGGGGGAAAAAGCAAACTTTCAAAAAGTAGGGGATACCTATATTTCTCAAACATATCTCAGTACAATTCTGTTCTTTTCAACCAAATAAATTCATAATAAACCAATATCTGCAAATGGCAATTTACAATGCTGTTATGAATTTCTACCCTTGAAACAAGAAGCAAAATCATATGAATGCTATACAGTAAAAAGTGGATTGCTGGCAAGCAATGACCCTGCGAATGAATGAGAAAAGGTATTCATGGTGGGCCTCGGGGCAGCCAAGAGAACCTCACCCAGAGAAAAGAGGCAACCAGGCATAAGAGATAAAGGACCAAAGATACTCACTACTCTTTCAGAGGAAAAAAGAGGAGCTCTATGTAAGAGAGGATTTACCTCCAAAAAGGAGTGTTATTAATAGAGGAAAATTAATAAATACACAAAATGTTTTCATATAATTTAATTACTGGAATTTCATACATTATTTCTGTTTATATAACAACCAAAGTAAATTCTGCTCAACCAAAGTAAATTCTGCTCAACCAAAGTAAATTCAATGAAATTATAATACCTTTTTAGAGATACCATATAAACCTAATTGTCCGGAGAAATATGTTTATTTGTTCGAACCCTCACAAAATGTAAAAAAATTACATTATTGATTGGCAATCAAGGTGGCAGAATAGAAAACGCGGAGCTCACCTCCTCCTACAAATACATCAAAAATATATCTACATGTGGAACAGTTCTCACTGAACACAGGCAAAAGATCTCATACAACCAAAGCTGCAAAGACCTGCAACCTAGGATACTCCACCAGCAAGATAATAATTTAGAAGAGAAGAAAAGATAAAGAATTTCTCAGACAAGCAAAAACTAACAGAATACTGCAATACTAAACCTATCCTTAAAGAAATATTGAAAAGTATTCTGTAAATAGTAAAGAAGCAAGAATATACAGGAAAGGGAAAAATCACAGTAGGAAAAGCAAATGTATAAAAGATTGTAGATCACTTAAGTCACTACATAGATTTTAGAAAGCAATCAGAAAATTTTGTGGAAGCAATTATAACTACAATAACAGCAAAAAGATAAATACTACAGCATAATAAAATATAAAGATAACAGCAAAGAGATAAAGATAACAAATAAAGATAACAGCAAAAAGATAAATACTACAACATAATAAAACCAAGAGCTGTTTTTTGATAGGATTAAAAAAACTGACAAACCTCTGGCCAGGCTCACCAAGAAGAAAAGAAAGAGTACCCAACTAAACAAAATAAGAAATGGAAGAGAAGAAATAAAAAATGATACAGCAGAAATACTGGGTTGGCCAAAAGGTTCGTTCAGGTTTTTCTGTAAGATGTTCCATAAGATGTTATGGAAAAACCTGAAGGAAACTTTTGGCCAACCCAATACAAAAAAAAAAACAAAACGTAATAGACTACTATGAACAATTATATGCCAACAAATTGGACAACGCAGAATAGACAGGTTTCTAGACACATGTATACAGCCCACCAAAACAGAATCAAGAAGATATAGATAATTTGAACAGACTGGTCACTAGAAGTGAAATAGAATCTGTAATTAAAGGAAAAAAAAAAAAAAAAACTCCCTACAAACAAAAGTGCAGGACCATTCAGCTTCATTGGGGAATGCTACCAAACATACAAAGAACTTAAACCAACCCTTCTCAAACTCTTCCAAAAAACTGAAGAGAAGGGAACATTCCCAAAGTCATTCTATGAAGTAACCATCACCTCTGATACCAAAACCAGACAAAGACACTACCAAAAAAAAAAAAAATCACAGGCCAGTATTTTTGATGAATATAGATACAAAAATCCTCAACAAAATATTAGCAAACCAAATCCAACAACATATAAAAAGGATCATACACCATGATCAGGTTGGACTCATCCCAGGGTCACAAAAATGTTTCAACATATGCAAATCAATCAATGTAATATACTGCATCAACCGAAAAAAAGATAAAACCATATAATCATCTCAATAGATGCAGAAAAAGCATTTAATAAAATCCAACGTCCATTCATTATCAAAACTCTCATCAAAGTGGGTACAGACAGAACATATCTCAACATAATAAAAGCTATTTATGACAAACCCATATCCAACATAATACTCAATGATGAAAAGCTGAAAGCCTTCCTGCTAAAATCTGGAACAAGACAAGGAGGCCCACTCTCACCACTTCTATTCAACATAGTATTGAAAGTCCTAGCCACAGCAAACAGACAAGGAAAAGAAATAAAAGGAAGAGGTAAATTGTCATTTATGCAAATGACATGATACTCTATATAAAAAACCCTAAAGACTCCACACAAAAACTATGATAAATGATAAACAAACTGAGCAAGGTAGCAGGATACAAGATTAACATACAAAAATCAGTTGCATTTCTTTACACTAACAATGAAATATCAGAAAAAAAAGTAAAAGAAAAAAAAAAGCAATCTTTTTAAAAATCGCATCAAAATAAATAAAATACCTAGGAATATACCTGACCAAGGAGGTGAAAGACTTATATGCTGATAAGTATGAAACATTGATAAAAGACACTGAAGACGGTTCAAAGAAGTAGAAAGATATCCCATGCTCTTGGATTGGAAGAATTAATATTGTTAAAATCACCAGACTACCTGAAGCAATCTACAGATTTAATGCGATCCCCATCAAATTACCCATGACATTTTTCACAGAAGTAAAACAAATAATCTTAAAATTTATACAGAACCATAAAAGACCCAGAATTGCCAAAGCAATCCTGAGGAAAAAGAACAAAACTGGAGGCATAACCCTCCCAGGCTTCAGACAATACTACAAAGCTACAGTAATCAAAACAGCATGGTATTGGCACAGAAATATAATCAATGGAATAGAACAGAGAGCCCAGAAATAAACCCACACACCTACAGTCAATTAATCTTTGACAAAGGAGGCAAGAATATACAATGGACGAAAGACAGACTCTTCAACAAGTGATGTTTGGAAAGCTGGACATCCACATGTAAATCAATGAAGTTAGAACACACCCTCACACCATACGCAAAAACAAACTCAAAATAGCTTAAAGACTTAAATATAAGACATGACACCATAAAACTCCTAGAAGAGAACACAGGCAAAACATTTTCTGACATAAATCATAGCAACATTTTCTTAGGTCAGTTTCCCAAGGCAAAAGAAATAAAAGCAAAAATAAACAAATGGGACCTACTCAAACTTATAAGCTTTTGCCAGCAAAGGAAACCATTAGCAAAACAAAAGGACAACCTATGGACTGGGAGAAAATATTTGCAAATGATGTGACCAAGAAGGGCATAACTTCCAAAATATACAAACAACACATACAACTCAGTATCAAAAAAAAAAAAAAAAAAAAAGAAAACCACCCAATCAAAAAATGGGCAGAAGACTTAAATAGACATTTCCCCAAAGAAGACATACAGATAGCCAACAGGCACATGAAAAGATGCTTAATATTACTAATTATTAGAGAAATTCAAATCAAAACTACAATGATGTATCGCCTCACACAGATCAGAATGGCCATGATCAAAAAGTCTACCAATAATAAATGCTGGAGAGGGTGTGTAGAAAAGGGAACCTTCCCCTACACTGTTTGTGGGAATATAAATTGGTGCAGGTACTATGGAGAACAGAATGGAGGTTCCTTAAAAAACTAAAAGCAGATATGCCATATGATCTACCAATCCCACTTTTGGGCATATATCCAGAGAAATCTCTAATTTGAGAAGATACATGCACCCCAATGTTCAAAGCAGCACTATTTACAACAGCTAAGACATGGAAGCAATCTAAGTGTCCATCAACAGAAAAATGGTTAAAGAATATGTGATATACATATATGTGTGTGTGTGTGTATATATATATACACACACACACACATATACACATCACAAATTTACTTGTATACACACACAGACACAAAGGAATATTACTCAGCCATAAAAAATGAAATAATGCCATTTCCAGCAAAATGGATGGACCCAGAGATTATCATACTAAGTGAAAACAAGTCAGAGAAAGACAAATATATATCACATATTTGTAGAATGTTAAAAAAAAAAAAAAGATACAAATCAACTTATTTACAAGACAGAAACAGACTCAGAGACATAGAAAACAATCTAATGGTTACCAAAGGGGAGGGGGGTGAGGGATAAATTAGGAGTTTGGGATTAACAGATACACACTACTATACATAAAAAAGATAAACAACAAAGAGCCAATGTCTAGTACAGGGAATTATATTTAATATCTTGCAATAACCTATAACAGAAAAGAATCTGGAAAATTATATATATTTTATATATATATATATATATATATATATATATATATATATATATATATATATATATATATATATATATATATATATATATATACACACATATACAAATAAATCACTTTGCTGTACCCCTAACACAACACTGAAAATCAACTAGACTTCAATAAAAAAATTTAAAAAAGAAAAGAATTCTTTATCTTTCATTAGTTGAAAATAAATAGTCATCTTGCAAAAAGTCTCTTCATAATTAATGGTCTAGAGGAGACTTATGTAGTATCTAACCCTCAGCTGCAATGAATGACATACAAAGTAATGACCTTGACTTATTCATTTCTTTGATTTGCAAAAACATATTTCCTATTGCCTTCCACCCTACACTTATCCACTATTATCAAAATCATTTCATAAATACCTAAGAAAATTATCTGAGGCCCAAAATTTCTATAGAATGCATAAAAGAAAATTGTATAATTTTTACAAAAATTAATTTGTGCTATATGAATTAATTTGTGCTATGTGCCTGAAGTCACTGCAAAATATCAACATACCTATTTATTACTATTTTATAGGTTCAATTAATATTTTCAATTACAGCATTTACTATAATAGAGCTATTTATGTTTAAAACATAGTATATAAAAATAAAAATTCATAGTTATATTAAGTTATTTTTAAAAATTCAAATCACAGATCCTCAAAAGTATAATTGGAAGCTTTAAAAGGAAAAAAATACTAATATCTGAATTTTTAAAAATCACCTTCATTGCAGTATATTAATTTTTCTCACCTAACTTTAAAGACATTCTGTAGTCATCTGGGTCCCATTAAATATAAAGCAGGTGTTCAGAGATTTGACTATTTTTAATTTATAAAGTGCAAGAAGTACCTGAGCCAAATAAGTCATGGGACTTGAATCTCTCCCTGACCATATGAGATTTTCTCCCATGGCCAAATCTGCCTTCTGGACCAAAATTCACCCTGAACTGAAGCTTTTCGACTATACAAGCTTTGGATTAAACCTCTTACTAAATTAACAAATTGAGCTGCAGTTCTACTGATGAGAAATCGTGCCTAGCTTCTGATGATTATATTACAGGATCATCAGTTAACTTTAATAAACATACATGAAAGGAATTATTTCCCTAGGGAGTCCATATTGCCATTTTCCCTGTGCCAAGATTTAATATGGCAGGGAGGAGAGGGCAGACAGAAGACTGCTCTGGTGGCTGCCGGTTTCCCACAACCACCTCAGTGCATGACCAAAGCAGAACCGAGTAACTTCTGCTCCAGAAACTTAGGATTAGACCCTGCCCCCAAGAGGGCAGTGAAGGCCACTGAGCAGAGGGGAAGACACACCTCACACCTGGTTCCAGCTTCAGCCTCTCCATCCCTAGCGCCACACTCTAACAAGGTGACAGTTGCTAGCACACGCTGAGGAAAGACATGATGCAAAGAAATGGAAAGATACCCTGTGCTCTTAGACTGGAAGAATAAATATTGTTAAAATGGCCAGACTACCCAAATCAATCTACAAATTTAATTCAATCTCTATCAAAATATCCATATTTTTCACATAAGTAGAATACATAATCCTAAATTTTATCTGGAACCACAAAAGACCCAGACTTTCCAAAACGATCCTGAGAAAAGAGAAAAAAGAAAAAAGCTGGAGGTATCACCTTCCCAGACTTCAGACTATACTATAAAGCTACAGTAATCAAAGCAACATGATACTGGCACAAAAACAAACACATAAATCAATGGAATAGAGTGTGTACAAATAAACCCACACACCTATGGTCAATTAATCTATGACAAAGGAGGCAAGAATATACAATGGAGAAAACACAGTCTCTTCAGTAAGTTGTGCTGGGAAGAATGAGATTAGAACATTTCCTCACACCGTATTCAAAAATAAACTCAAAATGGATTAAACACCTAAATGTAAGAACTGAAATCATATAACTCCTGGAAGAGAACATAGGCAGAACACTCTTTCACATAAATTGTAGCAATATTTATTTGGATCTGTCTCCTAAGGCAAAAGAAATAAAGGCAATAATAAACAAATGTGATCTAATTAAACTTAAAAGCTTTTGTACAGCAAAAGATGTGATTTCCGTTGATAAAACAAAAAAACCTACAGAATGGGAGAAAATAATTACAACTGATATGACCAACATGGGTTAATATCCAAAATATATAAACAGCTCATACAACGCAATACCAAAACAAAAACAAAAACAAACAACCCTATCAAAAAATGGTCAAATGACCTGAATAGGCATTTTTCTGAAGAAGACATACAGATGGCCAACAAGCAAATGAAAAGACTCTCAACATCACTAATTACTAGAGAAATGCGAATCAAAACTACAATGAGGTATCTTCTCACACGGGTCAGAATGGTTATCATCAAAAAGTATACAAATTACAAATGTTGGCCAGGACATGGAGAAAAGAGAACCCTTGTACACTGTTGCTGCGAATGCTGATTGGTGCAGCCACTATGGAAAACAGTATGGAGGTTCCTCAAAAAACTGACAGTAGAACTATCATATGATCCAAGAATGCCACTCCTGGGTATATATCCAGAAAAAACTGAAACACTAATTTGAAAAGGTACATGCACCCCAGTATTCATAGCAGCACTATTTACAATAGTCAAGCCAAGTCAGAAGCAACTCAAATGTCCACCAACAGACGAATGGATAAAGAAGATGTAGTATGTGTGTTTATATATAGATATATATATATATACACAGATATATATATATATATATTACTGTACATAGAGGGACCTAGAAAATATTATGCTTAGTGAAATAACTTAGAGAAAAACAAATACTGTATGACATCACTTATATATTGAATCTAAAAAGCAAAACAAATGTATACAGCAAAACAGAAACAGACTGACAAATACAGAAAACAAACTAGTACGGTTACCAGTTGGAGAGGGAAGGGGGAGTGGCATGATATGGGAAGGGGATTAAGAGATACAAAGTACTATGTATAAAATAGATAAGCAACAAGGATATATTGTACAGCACAGGGAATAAGAGCCATTATCTTCTAATAGCTTTTAATGAAATACAGTCTGTAAAAATACTGAATCACCATGCTGTACACCTGAAACTAATATAATGTAAATAAACTATATTTCAATTTAAAAAATTCGCAGGGGAAATGACTAAAATTTATTAGGAAAAAAAGTATAGATAGTTCACAAAATAAGATAAAATGTCCCTTATTCTTAAAAAAGAAAATGTATTTAATTACACTCATAATTTGAACTAAAGCTATACAGACTGTCTGATTCTCATCTCAAAAACTGGCAAAAACAATAACAATCTGACAATAGAATCTGTTGTCTAGGCTTTTGGGTAAAAACAAATACTCCTATATATTGCTGGTAGGAATACAAACTGGTGCAAAAATCTGGAGTACAATTTAGCAAAAGCTATCAAAATTACATGTCCACTTACCCTTTGATTCGGCAATCCTACATTTAATAATGTACCGAAATATACATATGCACAAGTTCCTCCACTGCAGCACTGTATATAACCATAACATATTGGGCACAAGCACAATTTCCATACATAGGCAAGTGGTTGAATATAGTAACTATATATTATGAAGAAATGTGCAGTTGCAAAAAAAAAAAAAGAAAGAAAAGAAGATAATCTCTGAACTCATAGGGAGTGATTTCAGGTTTAAGAAGGCAAAGGGAAAATATCTTAATGCAAAAAATAAGGGGAAATAATAAAATGTACATGCATCTGTTCATCTGTGCAAAGAGAAACATAGGAGCAATAAATAAAACTAATGAAATGAAGGTTATACAGCAAGGGGTTCATAAGGATCTACAGGTTTTTGCATAGAAACTGGGTGGGAAGAATGGGAGAATAAAACAGATTAGATGGAATCACAGGAGGCATATTGACACTACTCTGAATAAATTTTTTATATATTTCTGACTTATAACTATGTTAATGTTTTACAGATTCAAATAAGTAAATAAATAAAATCAATAGGGATGGAATTTGGAGGCCAACTTGGAACAAAGAGAAACAAATTAACCTAGCTGTACTGTGAATGAATAATATAACTCATTGAAGGGGCGGGGAGAATCAATGTAAATAACCTTGGAAAACAATATTTTGAATATACTCTCTAAGGCTAAGCATAGAAAAGAATTATACACAAATATTGTACTCTAGTTGGTAAGTTTTTTTATTACAGAGTATGGCTTAGCAATTTTGAAGCTATTTTATGCTCCTTCTAGGTTTGAGCAAATAAGTACAAATGTAATGCATAAGGAGAACCATGTTTCTCAGTATTGTAGAAAACAGTTATATGAAAAAAAAAAAACTATTATAAGGAGAATGTGCTCCTCAGAATGACTGAATAAAAGCAAAAAGATATAACATCTGGTATACAGAAATTCAACATAGATGTGACTCTAACAAAATCATCAGGATACACGTAAGGAGAAACAAAGACAAGAATTGTTCACGAGGCCTAGTGATGGACCAGTGCAGATAGGAAGAAAAAAGGATTCAGGATTCTAGGAAAGATGTTTGTGAGAGATAAAATGGACATATTGGATTGACTGATATATTTAGTCCATACAGAGAGGAGTTTTACATCTCTGACAAAGAGATGTGAACAAATTATTACTAGATAGAGAATAAAAAATGAAAAATAGGGCAATTTTTAATTCCAATGAAGTTAAAAAGATACATTGGAAAGGACAATTATAATGCTTGACAATATGTTTCTCAATAGTAATTTACAATGCAATATGATCATGGAACATAATTTTTAAAGAATAAAAGGAAAATAACTTTGAACCTAAAGCTTTATGTCCAGCTGAATCATTATTTGAAAGTCAGGGAATAATAAAACTATTTCCATGCATTCATGGTTTCAGAGGATTAGTATTATAAGACCTACACAGAAGAAACTTTTGGATGAAGTTCACAGATAAGGAAAACAAATCCAGAAGATGTTGGGAAAGAAAAGGTACATAATAGTAAACAATAAGCATTGATTTTTTTATTAAAGGACAGTTACCATAAAATTCAAGAGTATATAATTTTAAGCTAACAAAATAAAGTTTCATCTATTCAATGGTAAGCAGAAATAGAAACAATAACACAGAAAGTTCAGTAAGTAAAAAATTTGCAAAATAGGACAAAAATAAGTTCTAAAATAAGAGTAATTACTATCTGTGTCTACTGATTAAACTCACCCATTGAAATCTAGAGGCTCCTAGACAGAATAAAAAATAATACTAAGAAAAAAGAAAAAAAGAACACTGAATTGTATGTGGTTTCAAGAGACACATATAAAAAAAAAAAAATAGGACTGAAAAATAAAAAGACGCAAAAAAAGAAAAAAAAAAGATACAGGCGAAGATGAACCAAAATCACACCAGAACAGAAATCTTACTATCTAAAAAAAGACAAAAGCGTATCAATATCACAAAAGACAAACATCATATACTTCTAAAAGGAACAACACGGCAGAATGATATAACCACCATAATCATATAAGCAACTAAAAATTCAGCTTCAAAATATATCAAGCAACAGCTGGTATGGTGGAGAGTTTTTAATAAATCTAGACCAAAGTTTGGCAAACTGTACCACAAGCCAAATCCTGCCTGCCACATATTTTTGTAAATAGTGCTTTATTGGGACACAGCCACACTCATGCATTCACAAGTTGTTTATGGATGCTATAGCCCTACAATGACAGCGTTGAGAAGGTGTAACAACCATGAGGTCCACAAAGCCAAAAATATTTACTGTCTGGTTCTTTACAGAAAAAGTTTGCCAACCTCTGATATAAACAATACAAATATTAACTTTACGCTCTTATTTATAGAATTCTAAACCCAACAGCCAGAGAATATACATTCTTTTCAAGCACACAGAATATTAACAAAAAGAGATCATATTCTAAACCACAAAAAAAACCTGAAAAAACGTTTAAAGAAAGTAAAATTTCAACATCATAAATTTAAATTACATATTCATTTTTTAAAGAATAACAAAAAAACGCTATGTGTGAAACCAAATAACATACTATAAAATAAATTCTGGCTTTCAAAAAAATGAGTAATTAAATAGAAACTAATATTCATTAAAGTTCAATATATCTGTGGAAATAAATGAAGAACAACCCAAATTAGAACAAGAAAATGTGACTATTCAGAGACTGCTATAGCAAGGGAGCCAGTCACCATATCCATTTTGTCAAGATTTCAACATTGTTCACAGTACGCCTTATGTATTTTTAAAATTTATTCTATCTGAAAGTTTGCTTTAGTTTTCAATATGATTGTTGATAAATTATGTCTTGTCTTTTTTCTCTTAACGTTTCCAAAGTTTTATCTATATCATTAGCCTTTAAAAAAAATTTTTTTTTATTACTGATGCCATCTACTCTATTTTTCTGTCATTAATTTTGTCATGTTTTATTTCTACTCTTCTACTTTCTTCGGATTATTCTGCTGGATTTTTTCCCTTCAAATCCTTAAGTTACATGTTTAGCTTGTTAATTTTTAATATTTGTTTTCTTTCCTTTAACACTACATATTATTATTTAAATTTTCTTCAAGTTTACAGATTTTACAGAGTAAGATGGTAACAAGTAAAATAAAGTACTCTCTTCATTTCTGAGCTTAACAAGATGCAGCATTTTGGCACTCTATTGTAAAGGATTTTTTTTTAATCCATTCTTTTTTCCATATGCTTTTTGTAGCCATGGGAAGGTTCCAGAGCATTGTAATGACAATTTCTCTTTAAAGGTACACTACCAGTAGGTAATACAAATTTATACTCCTAATCCACATTTGAGGTGTCAATTTTTCATTAATGTGATATTTTGAACCTTTCTCAGAATGTTTCTGAAACATATGATCCTTAAAACGAAAATAAAGAAAAAACATAAAAACCCGTAACCAGATAATCCTAACAGAGAAGGGATTGATTTTCCAATCAGCTCCGTGTCTTGCTCTTAAATATGAATAGACAGTTAAGATCATCTGAGAAACACGTAAAGGAGTAGAAAAGTGGTGTCTCAAAATGCAGGCTGTGCAGTAGCCCTGCTGAACAACAACTGCAGTTTAGAGCAGGAAGATAGCTGTCTCCAGCAGGTAGAGACTGCCTGATTTGAAATAATGACTATCTCTTACTAGCTGTATTAACTTGAGTCAGTCATTAAGGTTCTCAAAGGCTCAGTTTTATAATAAAAATTATTATAATACTTCTTACCTCCTAGTTGTTTTCAGGATTAATTAACCCACATAAAATTTATTTGAGTGCTTGGCACAGGGTATTGGTCAATAAGTGGTAATTATTTTTATCACCCCATACCAGTACAAATAAATCTATACACAGACCAAGCTCACAGCAACTTCCCATTTTTTAGAATTTCCTGAATGGCCTTATCTATCCTATATCTGTAAGCAGGAGGATAGTGGTGTAGATTTTGGACAAAACCCTACACCAGTACCTTCCTGCTTACAGAGTCAGTATTCACTATGCCAATAGCCACATGTGGCTGCTTAAATTTAAATTAATGCAGTTACATAAAATTTAAAATTCTTCTTTTCAGTTATACTTGCCATATTGCATGTGCTCAGTATTCAGGTAAGGTTAATGATTAGCATATTGGATCCTCACAGAAAGTGTTCTTGGGCAGCACTGATAGAGGGAGATACAATTTTAAGCTGAGCCAATCACATTCTCTCTCATAGGAGACTGACTTTGGAGTGAAGAAATATGGAGCCCAGAAGCAGGTAGGGACAAGCCCCATTGCTACTAACACCTTAGAAAGAATGCCACAAACTCCTGATGCTAGGTGTGTGATGTCCTGATTACATGGCCTTTCCAGAGTATGGGTGTCAAGCAACTCCCTAAATTCTTCAATGTTCCCTAATAAGTAATAAGGCAAAGGAACTCTACCTAAGTTGGAAAGATCTTCTCCCGGTGAGTTGCTTTTAACTTTGCTCATGATGTTTTTCAACTTAAAAAAAAAAAAGAAAAAAAACCTCTAATTTTTTAATTAAGTCAAATATTACTATTATTTTATCGTTTCTGAGATTAACAGCATGCTTAGGAAATCCTATCCATTTCCACAGGTATAAAATTTCTTCTAGTATTTGTGTAGGATCATGTTGTTTATGTTCGTCTTATTTCTACAGGATTAATTTCCCAAAGTGGCACTGCTGAGAGTGTGTTTATTTTATTGTTTTAACATAAAAATAATGGTAAGTAATTTAAACCATGCAAAAAGCTATAAATGGCAATTAAGTTCCCTGACAGCCTGACCCACAGTCTCACAGTTCCCTTCCCTAGAGGGAAACACATTTATCAGTTCTATGTAGTGTACTTCCAGAGATAATTGTCTCCTTTTACAGTATTAAGTTTAGATTTCTAATCAACTTCTAATTTATTCTGTTTAGTTTAAGGCGGAACTGCATTTTTTTCCAAATAGCCAATTATCTCATCTTCATTTATCTCTAGAATAGTCCATTATTTCCCTAAGGATTTATAAATGGCAACATTTTCATATTCCACCTCCCCATTTATACCTAAGCCATTCTTAGCGTTCTCTTCCATACCACCGACTTACTCCATTTTTCAATTCTCACACTATCTGTCAAATATTTGCAAAATTATGTGTGGAAAGACAGAGTAAGATAGAATTAAAGAGAGAATTTAACAGGGAAACCAACTTTAAATAACAGTTGGTTTCATGGCAAGGCAAAGCTCTTCTCACTCTTTTTCCTTTTCAACTTCATTATGTCTAGAGGATATTTGAATCGAATTTGTAAGATTCATTTAACATCCATTGGAAATTGGTTTAGGGTTGGTTTGAATTCATAGAATTAAGGAAAATGTATTTTCTAACTTAAGCCTTCAAGAAAAAAACTATACCATATACACATAAGTTCTTTTTAAAAATTGTAAAAAAAGAGCTACATAAATTATTATTACAAATCATTAAAAACTGAGCAAGGAAAAGTTAAGCATTAAATGTTAAAGCATGCCTGTCATGGGACAACCTTTTGCACCCTATTGAATACCTTTTGTAATTACAGAGTAGCTAAATCGGATTATAAGGCTACAGTTGATACAGCATATAGACTGAATTTCAAAAGAATGACTACAATTAAAAATGTAAAAAATAAAGTTATTGCTTATGTAGACAGGTATGGAGGTCAAAGTTGTCAGTGACATAACAATTCAACTTGTTTCCTGACTCAGAGCTTTCCTTAATTCACACACTTCACTGTAAGGAAGTATGGATGTTTCAGTACTCTGACACATTAGGCTCTGACATCTTATTTCAAACTTGGTTTTTCCCCATTCAAATCATCATGAGGTTGTCATGTCTTTATAAGTATTGTTTTAAAAGTCATGTAAGTAACTCTGTGTTGTTATTCCTAGTTGTGTGGGGGGGGCGGGGGGGAGGATAATCACATGTATCTTCATAAAATTTTTCCTCTCTCACCACTTCCTGGGAACTATTTTAAAATGCTTCCCTTCCTGGGACTTCCCTGGCTTTCCAGGGGTGAAGACTTCGCCCTCCAGTGCAGGGGGTGTGGGTTCGATCCCTGGTCAGGGAGCTAAGATCCCACCTGCCTCGCAGCCAAAAAAAACCCGAAACATAAAACAGAATCAGTACTGTAATAAATTCAATAAAGACTTTAAAAATGGTCCACATCAAAAAAAATCTTTAAAATAAAAAGAAATTTTTTTAAAAAATGGTTTCCTTCCTTACTTTCTCCACATGTGAAACCATTTCCCTATGAACCTTGGTATGATTTCCATTATTTTGGGAGGCCTATCAAATTCCAACAATCTTTCACATTCTTATCAAGGGACAGGACTAAATAGATATTTAACAGTGTAATAAAAAATAAAAACAATGAAACGGTACAGTATGTGTACGCTACCTACAGTGTAATGAATATTATTAACCCTCATGGAATACGTACTACACAGAATTCTAGGAAATGTTCAAAACTAAACACTAAATATATAAAAACATTTATATATTTGGTTTTCAACTGATATTAAAAATATGATAAGTGTCAGTTAATTCATTTATTTGTGGCTTGAGGAAAAAAAGACTGGTTGGTTCTGCCTTCATGGTCTTAGTGCCTACAACAAAGGCTGACTGTGGGTTTAGGCTGCAGCTTCTGGGTTCTCTTCTACCACTGGCCTTAACAAAAGCTACTGCAGACCACATGTAAGCAAACTGTAATGCTGTTGGTACTAACACTGCCATAATACCAGTGGTCTAGTTTGTGTCTGAGATAAACATCTCCCCAGGTGAAGTGAGATAAATCCTTTGGCCATCCTCCTAATAGGACTGTTTAACCACTTAAATGAAACTACTGGAACTAATATTACTATTTTTATCATCTATTTTATCAATTTTTGAATTCAATTTAAAAAAACGCCTATCTTTGAGTTTCAGTCTCATACATACTATACAGCACTTTCTAACCATTTCTTCTAGATGTCTCAAAAACACCTTAAGATGAATGGGTCTGAAACTCAACTCACCAACTACTTCTCCAAATCTGGTACTTTACAATAGAATCACCAAAATATCAATACTTGTAGTTTTTGACTAAGAGTTATTCTTGCTCCCCTTAGCATCATATCCAGTTGATCACCAAGGCCTATTGATTTTGCCTTCTAAACATCTTTAGAATCCATCTATTTCTCCCAAGCCCAACTGCCAACTCGCTAACCAAACAGTTCTCATCCTTCATGCTGCCTAAATGCCTTTTTTATTCATACTCCATCCCATCTCATCCCCCTCAAACTAGTTATTTCCCTGCAGCTAGATTTTCTTTTTTCAATATGCAAATCTAATCATGTGACCTCCTCATCCCCACTTAAACCACGTCATTGGCTTTTCACTGCTCTTAACATAGAGAGGTAAATTTACAATATGCTCTCTGCAATGTAGCTGAAGTTTACCTCTCATTTCTCATATGACTCCATGATCCCCCCCACTTACTCTCTGAGCTCCAATTACCACCGATTATTTGCATATGCTTTTCTTTCTGCTTATAGCTTTTGTCTGCACCTCTTTCCCCAGTGCACACTTAACTCATCTAAAATATCATTTCTTCACGGAAATTTTTACTTACACATACCCCAGGTCAAGTCCATCTGATTTATATCTCATAACTCCATGTGCCTTTTCTTCATAGAAATATCCAAGCTGCAGTTTTATATCTTATTTTGTGACTATTTTCACTGAGATAGCTCTCTCATATATGGGCAAGGAGGGGAGAAACCATGTCTACTTTGCTCATCATCATATCCTCAGCTCAGTGCCTAGAAAATCAACAGCTATTCAATAAATAACTGCTTAATGAATAAGTAAACATGTATAAGTACCATGTATTGTCCACTCTATTAGCTCTGTGGAAAAAAAATGAAGAAAAATGATAAGTTCTTTCCCTCAAGTTTTCTTTTAATCTAACAGTCTTATATTCCAACCATTTCCATATTTAAAACTGAAAACTTCCTCCCCCACTGCTCTAATACCCCTAATCCTCCTCATCCTGCTTTTTTTTTTTTTTTCCCTTAGCACCTCTCACCTCTCTGTGAGATTTAATATTAGTTCCATTGAAAGCAGGGATTTTTGTCTCTTTTGCTGACTGATGAGTCCCAATCACTTAAAACAGCTCCTGGCACACAGTATGTATTTAACAAATATTCACTGGATGAAGGAATGAATATTTCCAAAAATAATTAATCATAAAATGTCTTACTCAAAAGTGCCGTCTCCTGCAACACTGACTTCCACCTTAGTTAACTACATCATACAACTAGAGCACTGGTTCTCAACAGTGGTCATTTTGCCCCCAGGGGACATTTGGGAATGTCTGGATATATTTATAGCTGTCACAGCTTGGAGTGGGGGATGACATTGCTATCTGGTGGGTAGAGGGTAGGGATGCTGCTAAACATCCTCAGTTTACAGGCAGCTCCCCACAACTAAGAATGATGAGGCACAAAATCCCAGAAGCGCAGAGGACATGACATTCTGAACCACAGTCTCTACTGTTGTGTGTCCCTGCACTCTTTCCATCAACTTGCATCACTTCTTTCTCCCACGTCAAAGACTTTCCTTTAGCTGTGCCATTTCTTCTCTTGCTTGTCTGTACTTCAGGCTTGTCAATATGATCTTGAGCTTTGATTACTACTGTTGAGGCCCTTTTAAAAAGTTGCTAAATTTATCAAATGAGATGCCCTATTTAGTTTTCTCTCTTCTACAGAGCCTAGAACACAGAGATATCCCAGTTCCATTTCTGACAAGGATGTCTGAAATCAGCAAGGCTACCTCACCTCTTTTTGATTAAATTTGTCAATTTAAAATCAAATGTTACTTAGTGGTATTTCAGTAGGTTCCATTTATTTTTAGAGACAAGACCAGAGACCTATCCTAAAGATATATGCCCTCTAAGTTTGATCTGTGATATAACCTCTCAGAGCACTGAATTTGAAACCCCATCTGATTTCAAGCAGCTTAAGTTTCCCTTTCAAATGATTTACTAGGGATAATGTATAGTTACTCTATGGAATCCGGGCATAATTCCTCAAGGACTCCTATTAATTCACATTCTAAGCAGAAAAAAAAATGTTAGTTGGGAATTTTTCACACTCTGTAAAATAAAATATATCTGAGTACTAAGTAATTCATATTTGAGCCAAATAAAATACCATGCATCCTTCACGACGGAATTATCCAGGATATCTTATTCATTGTGGTACTGTCAGTACCTAATATGTCATTATCACATACTAGGTACTAGGTGTTCAACAGATGTTTGGGGAGGAGAGAAAACAAATGCATGCCATTAATGACTACTCTTCCTTTACTAATAGATGTGAAATCTTTAATATAAATTTTATTCCTCTTGCTTTCCTAATTAGAAGATAATTGGACTGATATTCTAAGAAAGATTCTGAGTCTGTATTGAGGCTTACTGGGGGAAAAAAGGTGAAGAAATTACCAATGTCTGACATGGGTGTAAGAATGGTAAGTGGTAGCACAAGTGACATGCATTTAGCACTGTGGACGAATCCTGTTCAGAATAACTAGTGATCTCCCTTTCTCTCTTGGTTTTAAATAAGGTCCTCATTTCTGTACTGGATCTATGACAAACACTTTCATACCAGTTGACATCACTGCACATAAGCTTGTTACCTACTTGGATTGAGGCAGTCTCAGTTTCCATTTCTGTAAGTGCAAAGTGAGCCAGGTTGAGGTCACCTTAAAACTGAGGGCAACAAAAGAAGGAACATATTTTTTGTGAAGGTACCTGAAAAGGAGTATTGAGAGATGTGGGAAATTAAGAAGGCAGGACCCCTTTGATTGGTTTTAAGGTGCTATAAGTGAAGAGGGATACATTTGTTTTCTATTGATACATAACAGTTTACCACACATTTAGAAGATTAAACAACATCCATTAATTATCTCAGTTTCTGTAGGTGAACAGTTCGACATAGTTTAAATGAGTTATCTGCCTAGGGTCCCTTACATTGAGATCGAGGTGTTGGCCAAGTTTGGGGTCTCGTCTGAGACTTGGGGTCCTCTTCTAAGACCACGTAATTTGTTTCTAAAATTCAGTTCCTTGCAGCCATGGAACTCATGGAGGACTGTAGGCCAACAGGAAAATCATTGACTTCTAGGATCTTTCTTAAATGTCTTATCTGATTAGGTTAGGCCCACTCAGAGTAATCACCCTCTTGATTAACTCAAAATTAACTGATTTGGGACTTCCATTGCCTCTGCAAAAATCTCCTCACCTTTGCCGTATAACATAACCTAGTCATGAGAATGACTACTGAATCCTTTTCACAGGTTCCACCTTCAAAGGGAGGGGATTATAATATATCATGTTCACCAAGGGGAGGAATCTTTGGAGTCATCATAGAATTCTGCCAAACATAAGTCCAGTTAGAGAAGAAGCTATGGGAGCTGTTTTCACACCCAATATCACTTTGGGGTCTACGAGACAAAGAGAAACACAGGCTGGGAGAGAACCATCTTCTATCAAATCTCACAGAGGTATCTGGGAAGGTAAGGGATACTGAGGGCTCAGGGTGACCCCAAGAGGAGAAATAGTCTGAAGCAGGGCCACATCACTGACAGGACACAAAGAAAGACAGAAATCCCTTTGTGGCAACCAGCCACAGTGCCACCATGAGGTTCTCCACAGAGATGGCCAGGAGTGAATAACCTGAGTGAACCAAATTCCAAGTACGTACTTGTAAAGTATTGTATAGAGAATCTACCATGTTCCAAAGAGATTTTATTAGGGGTTGAGGAAGAAGTCATCTGAGTTTGGGAAGTTATAATTGTAGTGGGCTGTGAAATATCAAAATGTATTTATATAGATTTGACTTCTGTTTTACATATAAGCTAGTTATTTATAGTGGCTCAATTTTTAGGCATTAAATTATAGATTGCATTAATATGAATTCTATGGCTTTAGTGATATCTGCTCTAATTAGTCACCAAAACAAAGACACACACAGAAGCAAACAGTCAACACTGGACAGTAATGAAATGCTGGAGGTTTGCTCTCCTCTGGGGTAGACATGCTCTACAAAAGCCTACTTCTCTGAGATGCTGCAACCCATGGAATTTTGTAAGATTCTCTGTGTTTTAAATAGTTTTAAATAAAAGAAAACAATTTGAAGTCTGAGAACTAGAAGAAAACTGTTCCTCTATTACAAAAAAATTGTTGTACTACATAGTTGTTTGTGTCCTACTAGTAAATGTGCCCCTGGCAGTCGCTTTGAGAAAAAGTGTTATATTCACCTTCAGCCTCACCAGGATTTTGTGTTAAACTGCCTCATGCCCTCTTGTATTTAGGATTACCTTCACTCCTGAGTTATTATGTAACATAAAGGAGATCATCACTACTTACAACTGACCTGTAAGCAGCAAGAGAAAGTATAACTCTAATGTACTCTTATAAAATAAAACATTTCTATTTTTCCTTTCACCATTCTCCTCCCTTACAACTGGGAATATTCTTCAGAAAACCCATTCACCTAAAGTATCTGAAATGGGAGTTGCTTTGTTAGCAAAATGATGACATCAAGCAATAAACAGAGCACTTTTACAAGCAGAATCAAATACTGAAGTTATCAACAAAAAGCATACATGACTGCTGTTTAAAAAAAGAGCTGCAAACTATGGATATCTCTGCTGACTGATTTTTTTGAGATGGAATTCTAAAGCTAAACAAGCACTAGATAATCCTTTCCCTTACACAGACCATCAGAATCACAGGGGATTCTGACAAACTGGTATTGCATTTGGGGGGTGGGGGGAGAGAGTATACTTTGGAATAAGCATTTGAATTATGTAAAATATATAAGAATCTTTTTCCTAATTCAAAAATTGCATTCCGCACAGTTGCCTTGCTTGGAAGAAACACTAAAGACCCAATTAATCCAGAATGACCCATTGCATTCGTGTATGATTTTATAATTTTTAAAGTGCTATAAATATGTCACTTAAGCCTCACTACAACTGTGTCCAGTCTAATAATAAAAGGGAATAAGAAAAAGAAAGTAGGACTCCATTTTACGTGTAAGAAAGGTAAAACCAAAGAAAGCAAGTTGCTTTCAATTATATAGTGACATTTCATTATATTTCCATATATGGCATAGCCTAATATTTATTTCCTGTTACTCAAAAGAGAAAAGAGAACTAATTAAGAGAGTAAATCTTAAGAGTTCTCATCACACAAATTTTTCTTTTTCTTTTATTTTTTATCTGTATGAGATGACAGATGTCCACTAACCTTATTGTGACAATAATTTCATGATGCTTGTGAAGTCAAGTCATTATGCTATACAGCTTAAACTTATATAGTTTAAGACAGTGATAGCAGCATAATTTCCTGTTTTCAAATTATGGTGGTGGGCAGAGAATGCTCTGTGTAATACTTTACCACAGGTTACAAATGGCAGATCATACTCAAATAATGACATACTCTCAAGGACATATCCACATTTTGATCAAACAAGAAAACACCCTTTAGTGGGAAAGTAAGCAAAAATACTACCCATTTGGCCTTTACTTATAAAATTAATTTTATAAGCATGAAAAAAATTAAATCAAAGATTTAGACAGATCAAAAATTGGTATTCTGTGAATAAAAATAAATAAGTGTGGCTAATCTCACTTACATAGTATTAAAATTTATTTTAATAAGTTTTAATGTTTTCAAGACTCCACATATAATACCAATGAAGTGTGACTAGGTATAGACAACTGAAGAATAAACATTAAAAAACACATTATTTATCCAAAATTATAATATATAGATTTCATTGATTTTTAAACCATAACAAACATCATTGCTGCCTTCACCTGTATCATGCATGATAGCTTTGATTTAGCCAATGTAACTACTGTTGCTTTATTTAAGAAAATCATTTTAACAGCATTCTTACTTGTGTAAGATAGACCCTCTTTTTCATTTAAAAAATTTAACATTTACTCTGTCCTAAGCACTGTTCACAGGGAAAGAACACACACACAAGTCCTTACCCTCACAGATCTTATGTTTCATGGGAAGATACAGAAGAAAACAAGATAAATAAAATATACAGCTTATTGTGGATAAGTGCCAAGGGAAAATAATTAAAGCTGAAAAGGTGAATATGAATTATTGGGTTGAAATACAAGCAGGATGCAATTTTAAATAGGGTGGCGAGTTGATAAAAGTAACTTTAGACAGGAGCATGCATGGGTGGTTTTTAGAAGAGCAAGGAGACTAGAACACTGGGAGCCGACAAAAGAGAGAAGTAGGAGAAGAGTTCAAAGAAGTAATGAGAGGAAAGACTATATAGGGCCTTACAGGTTAAAGTAAAGGGTTTTGGCTTTTACTTTTAAATGAATTTTAAAAACACAAAGGATTTGGAGTAAAGAAGAAATATAATCAAACTTATATTTTAAAAGGTCACTCTCGCTGCTGGACTGAGTACAGGTTGGAGGAGGGCAAAGATACGAACACTGAGCACCATTAGGAGGTGATTGCCATAATCTAGGTAAGAGTGATGGAAGATTGATCAAGGGGTGCAGTCGTGGTTGGATTCTTAGACATATTTGTAAGTTAGAGGGGAGAGCATTACCTGACATACTAGAAAAATGTGTTGAAATAAGGAAAGAACTCAATTTGTCTCAGGTCTTTGACCTGAACATCTAGAAGGATAGGGTTGCTAAAAACTAAGATGGAGAAGATTACAGGAGAAGCAGGTTTGGTGGAAATTATCAGAAACTCAGTTGGATGCATTAGGTTTAAGATGTCAAATTGAACAGGCCAGGAGAGATTTAATTTAAATCTAATCTAATTCTAATCTATCTTTTTTACTCTCTCTTATTTATAATTACCCATTGATAAAACTCAGAAAAGAAGTTACCCTAGAATCACAACTGGAAAGCCCAGCAATGTTATGTAATCATTGCCTCTATTAATGATACATCAATATGCGCTATGGTAGTGATAAGGTAGGCTACAGATTACACCAAATTTCTGATGACCATTGTTGACTTACTCCTTTCTTTCCCACTCAAAAGAGAGGTTATTGATATGTAATGTTAGATGACTGTACAAGTAATTTGAAATACTTAAGACTTAAATCAGTACTAAACTTCAGTACTTTACCTATTATTTAAAAAAAAAAAAAAACTCCATTTGACATCTTTAACAATTACCAGCAGTTAAGAACTGAAAAGACAAGATGAAATCCAATCAGTGGCACTTTAGAATTGCACGGACTTTCAGAAGTTTTAGTGGGGAAAAACAACAACTTCAGTTTAACATCATAAACCCTTTTGCTTCCTAAGACCATTTATAAATGCATATAAGCTGGTGTCAGAATCATAGCTGAACAGTAGATGCCCATTTGTTCTCAGAATCATCCTTCCATTAATGTTTTCTGAAAAGAGGCTCTGTGACCCTCTCATTCCATAGGTTAAATTCTCTCCCAAGAGTCATCTGTGACCCTCATATAAATGGACGACTTCTCCATAACTTAGTGAATCATTCCATAACATGTCCAGTCATAGCTCAAGTTCAGCCTAAGAATATGAACTGATAGCATGCACAGAGACGGGTGTGTGTGTGTGTGTGTACCTCTCACACAGGCACACACATACACACAGATGCACATAGATGCAAACACATAGGGTCATGGATTTAGACTAATGATGGTTTTAATATGTGATCCCACTTCACCCTGAAACTAGACTGAATGAAAGGAATAACGCAAAGACATCCTAAATGATGCCAACTATGTGTCCTAATTTACAGAGGTTACTCACTGGTGCTTTAGAAGATTTCTGCATCACAAATGTAATTATTAATTATAATGTTACTGGAATATTTGTAATCACTTCAAAATTAACCTTTATATCCTCAGGAGGTTTGCATTTATGAGTCACTTGGCGTCTCATAGAGAAACTAATTAGTCAACAAATGATAAGTACAGAAAGAACATAAATTAGTTCTTTGTTTAGTGCTACATGGTGGTATCATGTAATTTGTATTGTAATTAAAATGTTTTAAATTACAAACAGAAAAATATTTAATTCAGGGATAGACAGTAACAGCAGTTTCAAGTGTTCCAAGAAATATGTTGACACATTCACTGGGGTTTACTGTTTAGGCATTCAAATGCAAGAAGAAAAAGATGGAAAAATAACTACAATCTAACCATTATCAAAAGACATTTCTCTCTTCCATTACCATTCCTAGAGTTTCTGACTAAGATCCTATCTTCTTCATAAAAACCAGCAAATATTTTGGAATAGAGAAAACAAGAACATCCAGAAATGGGAAACAGGTAATTTTTTCTAATACAGCAAAAAATTTTTTCTGTAACATCTCATAAAAAGTAGTGTTTTCCAATATAAGGAGAAAGATTTACAGAGAAATCCTGTCAGTTATCCATAAAAAGTTACAAGTACCACTATGTCATGTTATTAATCTTCTTGTTTAATAAGGAATAAGAAAAAGGCAAAAATTTAGGGGTTACATTTTTAGTTATCTTTATTCTGCTGAAGGCCTTGATCATCCCTGCTTATTTTGGTTTATTAACAAAATGCCTTTCCCCTGTGCCAAACAAGCAAAACATAAAAAAATGAGGGTCTTTTTTCTTTACTACAATGATGATAGATTTAAATTGTGCCTTCTATATACTCAAATTTTGTCTCTTCATTTAAAGAACTTTTATTTCATTTCCAGTAATTGTAATTGATTCTCCTTTATAGTCTCTTCTATGTCTGACCATTTTTGTTTCATTTTATATTTTCTCTTGGACCATCCTTGGCAAATTTACTTTTAAGTCACTCTCAGATTGCTTTATTTTCTTTTTCATTTATCTGGTTACATCCTTCTCCTGACTCTTGATGTTGGTGATGACTTTTCTCAGCGTTAATTTTCTTCATGTATATCAAAACAGCAACTCTGTAGGCTAAACTGAAGTGAGAGTTTATTGGTTTGTTTTTCTCTCCAATGTTCATCCTGTGTTGTCTAGCGATTTTGAAATTTTCTCTAACTCCTCCACCAGTAATAGAGGTTTGGCCCAGATCCTTATCATTGGGTTATATCTGCTTCCTCCCATCCTCCAAGAAGGGGGATTTAAATAAGCTATAGCCCCAGAGATAGTTACAAGTCTTACTTTTTTCATCATCTTTCACAAACATTGAAACCTCAGTCCAGCCGTTGCTTTCTACCCATGAGACTTACTCTGTTCTCCTGCCATCTATGAGCACTTCCACTAGCAGTTCCTATCAGCAGGAGGATCATTCGTTAGCTTTAGCCGTATTTTTCACATTGTGTTTTGGTCCTACAAGTGGGACAGAGATGCTTATCTTTAATTTATCATTTTCCTAGGGGCTTCAGATGCTATTCTTCGGAGATTACAAAAAAAAAAAAAAAATGCACCATTTCAAAGTTGAAAACAGGCAGTGGCTGCTAATTTTGCTCTCTGTTCTCATTCTCAACCATAGTGTTACTGAACGTTCCTTCATATCCTAACAATATTTTACCGAACTGAGTTTCCACTGTGGTCCAGTAAACTGAAAATTTTTGACATAAAAATAGCAAAGTGGTTAAAGGCATCAGCTTTGACATTAGAGACCTAAGGTCAAACCTTACCCCTTTAGCAAATTATTTAGCCTTTAAGAACTTGCAGTCCATCATATAAAATGAAGGTAACAGTATTACCACAAAATAGTTTAGCTGACAAGAATAAATGAAGAGTGCTTAATGGTAGTAAGTGTCCACTCAATATTATTTTAATTATTTATATACTTATAACCAGTTCTTTACCTTATGAACTACTCTCCACTGAAAATTATGAACTTCAGCTGGGAAAAAATGAAAATATCACCTGCAATTCAAATTCTTCAGTTTATACTCAGGCTTTTAAATTTACTGGAAATATATTCACACTTTTTTTGTTTTTGTTTCTGTTTTTTTTGATTATCAGTGCTCATCCATCATGTGTCAGGAGAATGGTAAGGAGTTGGAGGTTTTGATGTTCCTTGTGACATTTTACACTACTTTTTTGGATATGACCTCCTGGAAGAACAGGCCACTCTGAATTTACCATGTATTGGGTTGGCCAAAAGGTTTGTTCATTGTTTTCTGTAAAATGGCTCTAGTAGCACTTAGCTGTCTTTAACTTCATTCGAAACAATTTTGTTAGATTGTATGTGACAGCTGTCATATCAGCGTGCATTTAAAAAAAGATGTCAAAATTGGTGAATTTTGGGGTAGCCATTTTAATATTGAAAATGGAAGAAAAAAAGCAACATTTTCAGCATATTATGCTTTATTATTTCAAGTAAGGGAAAAACGCAACTGAAACACAAGAAAAGATTTGTGCAGTGTACGGAGAAGGTGCTGTGGCTGACTGAACATGTCAAAAGTGGTATGCAACGTTTCATGCTGGAGATTTTTCGCTGGACGATGCTCCACGGTCGGGTAGACCAGTTGAAGTTGATTGCGATCAAATCGAGACATTGAGAACAATCAACATTATACCATGAGGGAGATAGCTGACATACTCAAAATATCCAAATCAAGCGTTGAAAATCATTTGCACCAGTCTGGTTATTTTAATTGCTTTGATGCTTGGATTCCACAAAAGTTAAGCAAAAAAACTCTTCTTGACCATATTTCCACATGCAATTCTCTATTGAAATGTAATGAAAACGTTCTGTTTTTAAAACAAATCATGATGGGCAATGAAAAGTGAATACTGTACAATAATGTGGAATGGAAGAGATTGTGGGGCAAGCGAAATGAACCACCACCAACCACACCAAAGGCCAGTCTTCATCCAAAGAAGGTGATGTTGTGTATATGGTGGGATTGGAAGGGAGTCTTCTAACACGAGCTCCTTCCGGAAAACCAAACGATGATTAATTCCAACAAGTACTGCTCCCAATTAGACCAACTGAAAGCAGCACTCAACGAAAAGTGTCCAGAATTAGTCAACAGAAAACACATAATCTTCCATCAGGATAACGTAAGGCCGCATGTTTCTCTGATGACCAGCCAAAAACTGTTACAGCTTGGCTGGGAAGTTCTGATTCATCTGGTGTACTCACCAGACATTGCACCTTCGGATTTCCATTTATTTTGGTCTTTCCAAAATTCTCTTAACGGAAAAAATTTCAGTTCCCTGAAAGACTGTAAAAGGCACCTGGAACAGTTCTTTGCTCAGAAAGATAAAAAGTTTGGGGAAGATGGAATTATGAAGTTGCCTGAAAAATGGCAGAAGGTAGTGGAACAAAATGGTGAGTACGTTGTTCAATAAAGTTCTTAGTGAAAATGAAAACCGTGCCTTTTATTTTCACTTAAAAACCAAAGGAACGGGGCTTCCCTGGTGGCACAGTGGTTGAGAATCTGCCTGCTAATGCAGGGGACAAGGGTTCGAGCCCTGGTCTGGGAAGATCCCACATGCCGCGGAGCAACTAGGCCCGTGAGCCACAACTACTGAGCTTGCGCGTCTGGAGCCTGTGCTCCACAACAAGAGAGGCCACGATAGTGAGAGGCCCGCGCACTGCGATGAAGAGTGGCCCCCACTTGCCGCAACTAGAGAAAGCCCTAGCACAGAAACGAAGACCCAACATAGCAATCAATCAATCAATCTTTAAAAAAAAAAAAAAAAAGAAGGAACTTTCGGCCAACCCAATATAATGCATTGCCTTGAGATATTCTGAGATCATTTATCATTAGTTTTCAAAACAGATCTGTTGAGGCAGTAATTCTGAGCAACGATTGGTCTCTCCTCACTGTATATTCTAACATGAACTAAGAAGAGGCATGTGGATGCCTGTCAATTACCTTTCTTGTACTTGTCTTCAATTATTCTGATTCTTTTGCTCATCTTTCTCCACACAAAGACACTGAGATTGTTCATTAATTTACAGAAGCAAAATTAAATCGTGTCTTTGCTAATGTTGTTCAGTCTGCTAAACAAGCCACATACCAACTGCTTTACCCAAGACTGAAAAAGAAAAATAGAATTAAAGTGTATGTAGGCATATTCCTTACATAATTATTTTATCATATTTTAAATTATTCTTTTGCATCTTACTGGGCTATCAAGGCATAGAAGTAAGGGCAACATAGGACTTCATGAATGATGTCCAGCTGGACCTCCCATTGAGATGATAGTTTCCTTAAGTGGCCTCTACGTATCATGAGTAGATGATTGGCCTTGGACCCCAGGTCTTCAAAACAGAAAGATAACCCTGATAAGCTTTATGAGCTAAAGTTCAAAGCTCAACAAATTATAAACCATTACAAACCAATTTGCTTCCTCAGTTCTAATCAGCCTCTCTAACTTCTCATCCATAAAATCAGAACCAACTGACACCTTCCCACAAGGTCCCGGGACCAAACAGACAATTGTTGTAGTGATACAATTAATATATCAAGCATTCCTAAGACAGTGGGATATCTTGGAGGTGAAAGCCTACACATTTTTACATAAAGGAATTATAGGAATTAGGAAGGAAAGTGAATTCTAATGAATATTTAGAAAAATATAGGAAGGAAATACTTCTACATATTGTTAATGACTTTCAAGAGCTTGGTGACAGCAGCCTGTCAGCTTGTTCAGAATTGCAAGTTCAACATCCTGAACATGAAAATATCCAGCTGATTCTGGAATGCCAGTGGAATATGTACACCCCAGAACTTGGACCTGAAGAAACCCAGCGCTTCAAAAGGCTTGCCTCATGCAGGATCACAAGAAAGAGAATGACAATGAATGAGAAATAGTCAAGAGCTAAGTATGGAAGGTGCAGGGAATGAACATCAGTATATTTGTAGATATGTGGTGTAAGGCCCGAGCAATGTCATTCATGGAATTTGTGTGTGTTTGTGGGGTAAGGCTTGAAAGGGAAGCATTGATTTCAACTAACTACATAAAAATATGTACAACAGACAAAAAGATCTGCAAAAAAGAAAAAAAAAAAAAGCAAAACCAAAACAAACCATCCATCCATCTTCAGGATTTTTTTCCAAGCTCTCTCAAAGATCTATACACCTTACAGACAAGATTGGATTTGTAATTGGTCATGTCAGAGTGATAGTTTTGATGGTTTTTACTGTTAAAAAACTCTGTGACCTTGTTTGATGACCCTAAATTACTGTAATTTTTAGAGGGTTTTGTTGTTTCCCACATCCTCTTTTCTTATATATAGTACCATGATTATTCATATAAGTTTGTATATAAATATGAATATATTATTTATGCCAGCATACAGATGGATTTCATTTGTTTTTCCAGAAAAATGAAGGTGTTAATTTGATATTTTAAAAGCAAGTAATAAGGGCCTATTGTTTACATGGTGATTTTCTCAATTGAGAAAACAAAAGCCTTTGAAAAAAACTATGTAAACCATTTACCCACTTAGCACACTATATTCTAATGGGAAGATACTCTTGAATACAGAAATACATATACATATCAATGTATGAGTTTAACAAAAACTATTCACAAAGGGCTTAGGAAAAGGAAGGTACAGTATCTCAAGGGTAGTGACAACAGAATGCTGTTGACACCCCTCAGCCTAGAGTTAGGAGGAGAAGAAGCAGACTCTGAACCCAGAGACATAGCTGCAGGGATAGGGAAGCCTGCACATAGAGCTGTTGTTTACACTGGAAAGGTAAAACCTATACACAGGAACTCAGTGAAAGGGCTCTGGGTAACAAATACCCTAATCTTATTTTCTTCCCATTTTCTTAACCTCTGTTACTGCGTTTAACAGGGAAACCAAATTGGAAGACAGAGGGCAAGAAAGCCACCCAGGACACAGGACCAAAGCTGAGAAGTATGGGGAGTGCGGTTGGGAGAAAAGAAAGATATCTAGTATATAGGTAGAATGCATTTTCAATGAAAGTTGACTCTTCCACACATCACACAAGTGAGATTGTATTAAAAAGTCTGAAAAGAACCTCCTCTAAACTATTGATAGTGCTTACTTCTTGGAAGTGAAATTGGGTCAATTCTGCTGTTCAATAAAGTTCTTGGTGAAAATGAAAAATGTGTCTTATTTTTACTTAAAAACCGAAGGCACTTTTTGGCCAACCCAATAGTATACACTCCTCACCACTGAATCAGCAAGCACTACAGTTTTGCTTTATAGAATGAAAAATGGAATTTTATACACACATTAAGGAAATCCTCCCTATAATTCTTGGAATATGAGTTATTTGCTATTTTAATAGTAAAAGCTCAGATACCAGAGGAAGACACTTGTTTTCTCACTGACCTGTGACTTCAGATACATTATTTAATATATTTGACTCTCAGTTTTTCATCTCTAAAATGAAGAAATATTTTATAAGCTCATTGTGAATATTAAATGAGGTAATATATATAAATTGTTACCAAACTGTCTGATAAGCTACTAATGTAAAATTTACTTTACGTCTTCTTCCCCTTTGTCAACAGGTCTATTTTCAAGATCCAATGAAAAACCATCCTAACAGTTGGCTAACTTCAATAGCATAATGCCTTTTAAAATTTATTATCATCTTCATCCTCCAGTATAAAATATTTCAACCATGAAATCTATAAAGACATAAATTACCTCATCCAACCTCCTCCAAAACCCTTCCTTTGTGTCTGACTTTTTGTTAGAGGCTGTAAGAGGGAAAAATTCAATTTTCTAACTTCTCATGCAACTAGGAGTGGCCATCTGACACAGTTCTGGCTAATGAAATATATGTAGAAGTGTGCCTATACTTCTCCCCTTCCTTTCTTCTCCCTGTCTGAAACATGGATGTGACACCTAGGGATAAAGAGTCATCTTTCAATCACCAGACAACAAGCTAATATGCTGAAGACGATGAAATGAAATGGAAGAAAAGGCTTGGATCTCTAAGAGAATCACCATACCTGCATTACCTTCTTCCAGAATTCTTGTTACATGAGAAAAAATAAGTCACTATTTGATGTAAGTCACTTGACTGCTTTTCTGGTATTTGCTGCTGAATGTACTACTATGTGACTCAACATCAAGTTTTCTACCTGAGCAAGTGAGAAACTAGAGGAAGCAATGTTGCAGTAAGAAACCTAAAAATCTATGGTCACTCAGACAGTAGTTACAACCTTGAATGTTATATTTTCTCCAAATAACCCATTTCTCTTTATTTTGTTCCTATTCCTCCTTCCATCCATATTATTTAAATTTGAAATTAGAATAATATACATATTAGATAAATAGAATAGCACAGAAATACTTATAATGCAAAGATGGCAATTCCCTGAGCAGGTACTCTAAGGAAATCCCTTTTTACACTATTTTGCTTATTTTTCTGCTGCTTTCCTCTATATTTCTACAAAATATACTTACGATAGTTCTTGATTCATAAATATGAGACATTATTAATTTTCCATTAATATAGATGATGATTTGGCTCACATTCAATCCCATATCCCTATCTTTCCAGTATGGTTATATCATTTATCTTATTGAAATTATTAATCAGCCTTTAAATTATCATGAGCAAAATAAAAGATATATGCTTATACTTCATTTTTATGCAGCTTTTCCTCCTAGGATTTTTATTTGCCTTGAAATTTTACAGGATGTGCTTCATGATTAGTGTATTTCATTCATTTCACTGAGCTCTCAATGGCTCCATTCATTCAAATGACTGACATGCTTCACTTCTGAAAATTTTTCTATCATATTTGCTAATTACCTTTGTTCCATTTTCTCTGTTCCATCCTTCTGATATTGAACCTCATAGAATCTCATCTTCTCAGTTTTTATTTTTCCTCTCATAGTTGCTATCTTTCTAACCTATTTTCTAAGAGATTTAGATTTCTCTGATTTTACCTGATCTGTCTTTTGGAATTTTTTTTTTCATTTTAGCCGTCATAGCCAAAAAAACTGATCAGAAGTTCTGGCGAAGAAAGAAAAGGTCTATATAAATTTTGTTTGGGAAAAGTTTTCTTTTTCACTGAGGAACTGTTCCGATGTCAGTTTTTCCAGAAGCTCTGGAAACAGTAGATACCAGGCTTCTGGTATTTTGTTTGAGGGCTGAGGGTGTAGATCTTAGACGTTAACTATTTGGTATAGATACTTTCACTTCATTTTCTATTTTCACCTCCACATGCCAAATTCTGCCTTTGGTCTCTACTTGGCATCTCTGATCCCTTGACTGGCTCCTTTTTTATTTTCATCAAGTGGGGATATAGCCATTTGTGTCCACTCACTCAGTGAGTAGGGTAAAAGGAGAGAAAACATTGGTTCTTCCAAATACTACCTTCCAACCAATCCTCATGTCAAGGCATTTATCTTGTCCCTACCCTCTGTTTCAAGCAACATCTTTGAGATGGGAACACCTCTTGGATTCAGTGAGTCTAATCAACTTTCTTCTCATTCACATCAGTGGGCGAATCCTCTATTCTATACCTTCCTCCTCCCTCTAGCTGCATTTATTTGTACAAAAGTTTATGAAGATCTTGCTCCCATTTTATCTTTGTGGATTTTCATCTCATCCATGGTTACATATTTAGTGAGTACTGGGTAAACTAAGAAACATATGTGGTCAATCCACATAACCAGTAAACAACATATTTTAGATGACATATGGTATATTTATACAGTATATAAAAACTAAGATTAGCTGAGGGCATACCAAAGAAAGCAATTAGAATAGGCTCTGAAATGCTTGTCTTTCCATGAATATAGATTGGAGAGTGCTCTCTTTAAAGAGCCAGTCAATTGGTAAAAGAGCAGAATAATGAGTAAATATTTGGAAAATAATGCCAATTAGAACAGCCTAAAGTAACTGGGAGCATTTTGCCTAGAGGCGATAAGCTGGCAGTGAGGGATGACTTAGTGCTCAGATGTTGTGACGAGTTCTCCTCCTGTCTTTCATCTAAACAAACAGACAAGCAAACAAAATGTAAAATGTTTGCCTCAAAAGAAATTTTAAAGAATCTTCCTAATACCAAAATGCCCGTTTAGTGAATTGTGGAATTTCTTTCACATTGGACTAAGGTGATTTAGACAAGTAATACAAATTCAATTTATATGAAGTATAAGTATATGGACATAAAATAGAGGTCTAAATTAAAAGAGCAAAAAAATTACATAACAACAAATACAGGCAGTCCTCAATTTTGCATGGTATCTTGTAAATGAAGCTGTGTGCCTTAGTTTCCAGTGGCTGCCACAAGAAATTACTATCAACTTGGTGGCTAAAATAATAGAAACTATTGCCAAAAGTCCATAATCAAGCTGTAAGCAGGACCACACTCCCTCTGGCTCTAGGGGAGAATCCACTTTTTGCCCTCTTCCACTTTCCGGTGGCTGGCAGCAGCATTCTTTGATTTACAGGCATATAATCCCAATCTCTGCCTCCATAATCACACTGCCCCCTCTTCTGTCTTCTCTTCTGTCTCAAACGTAACCTCTGCCTTTGTCTTATTAAAGGCATTTGTCATAATTTACAATGGCAAAGTTCCTTTTTTCAAATAAAGTAACAATCACAGATTCCAGGGGTTAGGACATAGACATACTTTTTTGGTAGATACCATTCAACCCGCTAAACTCATGTATGTAGGAACCATATCATCATATAGATCTCAGTTATCATGGAATTGTGCAGAGTGAGACCTGCAAACATATCTCAAATTACACAGCTTAGCTTAGTGTGATGAATGAAAACATCACAGATGTGAAGAACCAGAATAAAGTATTTTAAGTGCCAGTACTCTATCACCAAAAATGTAAGGACAAGACTATAAACTAAGTACGGCAAGCTTCTATGACTATCCACCAAAGTCAGAAGGCTCAAGATGATATGCAATTCCCCCCAAAAATTGTTCTAAGTAGTCACTGATCCATCTTCATGAAGTAACATAAGGTCTAAAATATGAAGTATAACATTACTGTGGCTATGTACGTTTTCAAAGGGTTTAATTCAAACAGTATATAGATTATTCATTGCCCCTTTTATATTTAAATATATTACTAAGGTGAAATTTATGTCATTATTCATTTTAAATTAATACTGATTTTACTGTCTTGTTGGTTTGCAAATGAATCAAGGGAAAACACTTATCAAACTAATGGAGAATAGAATACAACAGAATACGCAATAACAGTCTATTCTCAACACAAATATGCAAGAGTATTTAAAACAAACAAAATGAATGTTGGTAAATTAAGCTTTATGCAAATAATCTAAATATCAATAGGAAAAGTGCACTTTATAGTGAAAACATTGAATAACAAGTGTTAAATCACCAAAATACAGCAGTACTACGTTGTTATAAAATTGGTACTCATAAAATATGTGTTAATTTATGTAGCCTTCATTTTATGATTTAATTAAGCAAACAAGGACTCCACTGGAGCAACTGACCCAAACGTTCTGGTCAAATATGTTCAGAAATTAATCTAATATCAACATTTCAATGGTAAGAAAACAGTTCTCTGGGTGACTTTATTTTACAAGTGAAAACTGTTATTCATTTTAAGTATGTCAATGAGGAGAGACTTTACATAGATTGAAAGTAAATGCATTAATATTAAAATGGGTTGCATCCTAAGTTCATTTCTTATTAACTCTGACCAAGTGTAAGCTCTATAATGTCTCTATACCTCAGTTTCCTAATTTACCACAGAGATAATAATGCTTTTTTCATCAGGTTATTGTTAAGAGTAAACGAGTGAATGTGTTTCAAGCCCTAAGAAGAGTAAGGGCTTTAAAAACCTTAGTATAATAATTATTTTTAAAATAATCTGTAGGTAGAATCCTCATCAAGTATTTTAGCAATATATTTTTAGGTATGAACCAGCAAAAGGTATCAATTCTAGTTCTTAGTTAATTATAAGCATGAGAGACTAGAAGTAAGATAAAGACTGCACCCAATAGTTTTAACTAACTAAATCAATTTCTAAAATATTTATAAAATGCTTTTCTTGTGGCAGTTATTGAGCTGGATAATAACTGAAATGCAAAATGAGTAAATATTAGTTTTGACCTTCAAAACTTTACAGTTTATTTAGGAAGGTACATAATTAAGTATCAATACTCAATACAGTATTATAAGTATTGCTACAAAGAAAGGGCCCAGAATAGTAAAGGTGGAAGTTTTTAGTTTTTTCCATGTAGGTTTTACAGTTCTGTAATAAAATGGATTTACTGACACTTCTTAAGATGGACTTTAAAGTCTGAGATTGATGAGGATGGCATATGAGGCAGAGTGTGTCCGTAGGCCTGGGAGTAGTGTAATTGGAAGCAAAGGGCATGTATGATGGGATGAGGGTAAATAAGAAAGGAGCATTCGATTGAAGCTTTATACACCAGGATGAAGGGTCTATATTTTCTTCAGTGATAAGAGAGAATTGTTAATATACTTTTTTTCTTTGTTGTGCAGTGGAAATGACATATTAAAGTTATACTTTAGAAAGATGTATTTGATTTATAAATGAGGACGGATTAAAAATTTTATCAACAATAAAAGGAACAGAATCAATTACACAGCTCTTTTATAAAAATATCAGTCTAGAGTGTGTCTCCATCACTGTCCTGTGAAGCCTGTACTTCAGGGACCTGTTGTAGCCTCAGGGTCCACGCCCGACGCCCTGGACCCTCACTGGATGTAGAGACCTTCAAGATGGAGGAAGAGTAAGACCTGGAAATCACCTTCCTCCCCACAAATACATCAGAAATACATCTACATGTGGAACAACTCCTACAGAACACCTACTGAATGCTGGCAGAAGACCTCAGACTTCCCCAAAGGCAAGAAACTCCCCACGTACCTGGGTAGAGCAAAAGAAAAAACAAAAAACACAGACAAAAGAATAGGGACAGGACCTGCATCACTGGGAGGGAGCTGTGCAGGAGGAAACGTTTCCACACACTAGGAAGCCCCTTCACTGCCAGGGACGGGGGTGGGGGGGGGAAGCTTTGGAGCCACAGAGGAAAGCGCAGCAACAGGGGTGCAGAGGGCAAAGCAGAGAGATTCCCACACAGAGGACCGGTGCCGACCAGCACTCACCAGCATGAGAGGTTTGTCTGCTCACGTGCGGGGACTGGTGGGGGCTGGGACCTGAGGCTAAGGCTTCAGAGTTCAGATCCCAGGGAGAGAACTGGGGCTGGCTGTGTGAACACAGCCTGAAGGGGGCTGGGGCGCAACAGCTAGCCGGGAGGGAGTCCGGAAAAAAGTCTGGATCTGCCTAAGAGGCAAGAGACCATTGTTTCGGGGTGCACAAGGAGAGGGGATTCAGAGCACTGCCTAAACGAGCTCCAGAGATGGGCGTGAGCCACGGCTATCAGTGTGGACACCAGAGACGGGCATGAGATGCTAAGGCTGCTGCTTCAGCCACCAAGAAGCCTGTGTGCAAGCACAGGTCACTATCCACACCTCCCCTCCAGGGAGCCTGTGCAGCCCGCCAGTACCAGGGTCCCGTGATCCAGAGATAACTTCCCCGGGAGAACGCACAGCGCACCTCAGGCTGGTGCAATGTCATGCCAGCCTCTGCCGCCACAGGCTCGCCCCGCATTCTGTACCCCTCCTTCCCCCCCGCCTGAGTGAGCCAGAGCCTCCTAATCAGCTGCTCCTTTAACCCCGTCCTGTCTGAGCAAAGAACAGACGACCTCAGGTGACCTACACGCAGAGGCGGGGGCAAATCCAAAGCTGAACCCCAGGAACTGTGCGAACAAAGAAGAGAAAGGGAACTCTCTCCCAGCAGCCTCAGGAGCAGCAGATTAAATCTCCACAATCAACTTGATGTACCCTGCATCTGTAGAATACCTGAATAGACAACTACTCACCCCAAAATTGAGGTGGTAAACTTTGGGAGCAACGATATATATTTTTTTCCTTTTTCTCTTCTTGTGAATGTGTATATATATGCATGCTTCTTTGTGTGCTTTTGTCTGCATAGCTTTGCTTTTACCATTTGTCCTAGGGTTCTGTCTGTCCATTTTTCTATTCATTTGTTTGTTTTTTAAGTATACTTTTTAGTGCTTGTTATCACTGGTGGATTTGTTTTTTGGTTTGGTTGCTCTCTTCTTTCTTACTTTCTTCTTTTTCTTTTTTCATTACTTTTTAATTTTATTATTTTTAATAATTATTTTTTATTGTAATAACTTTTATTTTCTTTTTTCTTTCTTTCTTTTTTTCTCCCTTTTCTTCTGAGCCGTGTGGCTCACAGGGTCTTGGTGCTCCTGCCAGGTGTCAGGCCTGTGCCCCGAGTGGGAGAGCGAGCTCAGAATATTGGTCCACCAGAGACCTCCTGGCTCCACGTAATATCAAACAGCGAAAGCTCTCCCAGAGATCTCCATCTCAACGCTAAGACCCAGCTCCACTCAATGACCAGCAAGCTACAGTGCTGGACACTCTATGCCAAACAACTAGCAAGAAAGGAACACAAACCCACCCATTAGCAGAGAGGCTGCCTAAAATCATAAAAGGTCACAGACACCCCAAAACACACCACCGGACGAGGTCCTCACCAGAAAGACAATATCCACCTCATCCACCAGAAGACACTAGTCCCCTCCACCAAGAAGCCTACACAACCCACTGAACCAACCTTACCCACTGGGAGCAGAAACCAAAAACAACAGGCACTACGAACCTGCAGCCTGCGAAAAGGAGGCCCCAAACACAGTCAGTTGAGCAAAATGAAAAGACAGAGAAACACACAGCATATTAAGGAGCAAGGTAAAAACCCACCAGACCAAAAAATGAAGAGGAAATAGACAGTCTACCTGAAAAAGATTTCAGAGTAATGATAGTAAAGATGATCTAAAATCTGGAAATAGAATGGAGAAAATACAAGAAACGTTTACCAAGTAACTAGAAGAACTAAAGAGCAAACAAACAATGATGAACAACACAATAAACGAAATTAAAAATTCTAGGTTATTCTCAGAATAACTGAGGCAGAAGAACGGATAAGTGACCTGGAAGATAAAATAGTGGAAATAACTACTGCAGAGCAGAATAAAGAAAAAAGAATGAAAATAATTGTGGACAGTCTCAGAGACCTCTGGGACAACATTAAATGCACCAACATTCGAATTATAGGGGTCCCAGAAGAAGAAGAGAAAGAGAGTGAGAAAATATTTGAAGCGATTATAGTTGAAAACTTCCCTAATATGGGAAAGGAAATAGTTAATCAGGTCCAGGAACTGCAGAGAGTCCCATACAGGATAAATCCAAGGAGAAACACGCCAAGACACATATTAATCAAACTATCAAAACTTAAATACAAAGAAAAAATATTAAAAGCAGCAAGGGAAAAATAACAAATAACATACAAGGGAATCCCCAAAAGGTTAACAGCTGATCTTTCAGCAGAAACTCTGCAAGCCAGAAGAGAGTGGCAGGACTTATTTAAAGTAATGAAAGGGAAAAACCTACAACTAAGATGACTCTACCCAGCAAGGATCTCATTTACATTCGACAGAGAAATTTACAGACAAGCAAAAGCTAAGAGAATTCAGCACTACCAAACCATCTTTACAACAAATGCTAAAGGAATGTCTCCAGGCAGGAAACACAGGAGAAGGAAAAGACGTACAATAACAAACCCAAAACAATTAAGAAAATGGTAATAGGAACATACATATCGATAACTACCTTAAATGTAAATGGATTAAATGCTCCCACCAAAAGACACAGACAGGCTAAATGGATACAGAAACAAGACCCGTATATATGCTGTCTACAAGAGACCCACTTCAGACCTAGGGACACATACAGACTGAAAGTGAGGGGATGGAAAAGGATATTCCATACAAATGGAAATCAAAAGAAAGCTGAAGTAGCAATTCTCATATCAGCAAAAACAGACTTTAAAATAAAGACTATTACAAGAGACACAGAAGGACACTACATAATGATCAAAGGATCAATCCAAAAAGAAGATATAAAAATTGTAAATATTTATGCACACAACACAGGAGCACGTCAATACATAAAGCAAATGCTATCAGCCATAAAAGGGGAAATCGACAGTAACACAATTATAGCAGGGGACTTTAACACCCCACTTTCACCAATGGACAGATCATCCAAAATGAAAATAAATAAGGAAACACAAGCTTTAAATGCCACATTAAACAAGATGGACTTAATTGATATTTACAGGACATTCCATCCAAAAACAACAGAATACATTTTCTTCTCAAGTGCTCATGGAACATTCTCCAGGATAGATCATATCTTGGGTCACAAATCAAGCCTTGGTAAATTTAAGAAAATTGAAATCCTATCAAGTATCTTTTCCGACCACAACGCTATGAAGACTAGATATCAATTACAGGGAAAAATCTGTAAAAAATACAAATTCATAGAGGCTAAACAATACATTACTAAATAAACAAGAGATCACTGAAGAAATCAAAGAGGAAATCAAAAAATACCTAGAAACAAATAACAATGAAAACACGATGACCCAAAACCTATGGGACGCAGCAAAAGCAGTTCTAAGTGGGAAGTTTATAGCAATACAATCCTACCTCAAGAAACAAGAAACTTCTCAAATAAACAACCTAACCTTACACCTAAAGCAATTAGAGAAAGAAGAACAAAAACAAAAACAAAAAAAACCCCAAAGGTAGCAGAAGGAAAGATATTATAAAGATCAGATCAGAAATGAAGAACCTAGGGGCAAGACGGGAATAAACACGCAGACCTACTAGAGAATGGACTTGAGGACACGGGGAGGGTGAAGGGTAAGCTGGGATGAAGTGAGAGAGTGGCATGGACATATATACACTACCAAACGTAAAATAGATAGCTAGTGGGAAGCAGCCGCATAGCACAGGGAGATCAGCTCGGTGCTTTGTGACCACCTCGAGGGGTGGGATAGGGAGGATGGGAGGGAGGGAGATGCAAGAGGGAAGAGATACGGGGATATATGTATATGTATAACTGATTCACTTTGTTATAAAGCAGAAACTAACACACCATGGTAAAGCAATTATACTCCAATAAAGATGTTAAAAAAAAGAAGTAAAAGGAAATGAAGGAAAAAAATACTAAGGACTAAAAGCTGGTTCTTTGAGAAGACAAACAAAACTGGAAAACCTTTAGCCAGACTAATCAAGAAAAAAAGGGAGAAGACTCAAATCAATAGAATTAGAACTGAAAAAGGAGAAGTAACAACTAACACTGAAGAAATACAAAGGATCATGAGAGATTACTACAAGCAACTATATGCCAATAAAATGGACAACCTGGAAGAAATGGACAATATCTTAGAAAAGCACAACCTTCTGAGACTGAACCAGGAAGAAATAGAAAATATGAACAGACCAGTCACAACCACTGAAATTGAGACTGCGATTAAAAATCTTCCAACAAACAAAAGCCCAGGACCAGATGGCTTCACAGGAGAATTCTATCAAACATTTAGAGAAGAGCTAACACATATCCTTCTCAAACTCTTCCAAAATATAGCAGAGGGAGGAACACTCCCAAACTCATTCTACGATGCCACCATCTCCCTGATACCAAAACCAGACAAAGATGTCAGAAAGAAAGAAAACCACAGGCCAATATCACTGATGCACATAGATGCAAAAATCCTCAACAAAATACTAGCAAACAGAATCCAGCAGCACATTAAAAGGATCATACACCATGATCAAGTGGGGTTTACCCCAAGAGTGCAAGGATTCTTCAATATATGCAAATCAATCAATGTGATACACCATATTAACAAACTGATGGATAAAAACCATATGATAATCTCATTAGATGCAGAAAAAGCTTTTGACAAAATTCAACACCCATTTATGATAAAAACTCTCCAGAAAGCAAACATAGAAGGAATTTGCCTCAACATAATAAAGGCCATATATGACAAACCTACAGCCAACATTGTTCTCAATGGTGAAAAACTGAAACCATTTCCTCTAATATCAGGAAAAAGACAAGGTTGCCAACTCTCACCACTATTATTCAACATAGTTTTGGAAGTTTTAGGCACAGCAATCAGAGAAGAAAAAGAAATAAAAGGAATCCAAATTGGAAAACAAGAAGTAAAGCTGTCACTGTTTGCAGATGACATGATACTATACATAGAGGATCCTAAAGACTCTACCAGAAAACTACAAGAGCTCATCAATGAATCTGGTAAAGTAGCAGGATACAAAATTAATGCACAGAAATCTCTTGCATTCCTATACACTAATGATGAAAAATCTGAAAGAGAAATTAAGGAAACACTCTCATTTACCACTGCAACAAAATCAATAAAATACCTAGGAATAAACCTACCTAAGGAGATAAAAGAGCTGTATGCAGAAAACTATAAGACACTGAGGAAAGAAATTAAAGATGATACAAACAGATGGAGAGATATACCATGTTCTTGGATTGGAAGAATCAACATTGTGAAAATGACTATACTACCCAAAGCAATCTACAGATTCAATCCAATCCCTATCAAACTACCAATGACATTTTTCACAGAACTAGAACAAAAAAATTCACAAATTGTATGGAAACACAACAGAGCCCGAATAGTGAAAGCAATCTCGAGAAAGAAAAACGGAGCTGGAGGAATCAGACTCCCTGACTTCACACAATACTACAAAGTTACACTAATCAAGACAGTATGGTACTGGCACAAAAACAGAAATATAGATCAATGGAACAGGATTGAAAGCCCAGAGATAAACCCAGGCACATATGGTCACCTTATCTGTGATAAGGGGGGCAAGAATATACAATGGAGAAAAGACAGCCTCTTCAATAAGCGGTGTGGGGAAAACTGGACAGCTAAATATAAAAGAATGAAATTAGAACACTCCCTAACACCATACACAAAAATATACTCAAAATGGATTAAAGACCTATATGTAAGGCCAGACACTATAAAACTCTTAGAGGAAAACATAGGCAGAACACTCTATGACATAAATCACAGCAAGATCCTTTTTGACCCACCTCCTAGAGAAATGGAAATAAAAACAAAAATAAACAAATGGGACCTAATGAAACTTCAAAGCTTTTGCACACCAAAGGAAAGCATAAACAAGACGAAAAGACAACGCTCAGAATGGGAGAAAATATTTGCAAACGATGCAATTGACAAAGGATTAATCTCCAAAATATACAAGCAGCTTATGCAGCTCAATATCAAAAAAACAAACAACCCAATCAAAAAATGGGTAAAAGACCTAAATAGACATTTCTCCAAAGAAGATATACAGATTGCCAACAAACACATGAAAGAATGCTCAATATCACTAATCATTAGAGAAATGCAAATCAAAAAAGGTATCACCTTTTTTGAGGTATCACCTCACACAAGTCAGAATGGCCATCATCAAAAAATCTACAAACAATAAATGCTGGAGAGGGTGTGGAGAAAAGGGAACCCTCTTGCACTGTTGGTGGGAATGTAAATTGATACATCACTATGGAGAACAGTATGGAGGTTCCTTAAAAAACTATAAATAGAACTACCATATGACCCAGCAATCCCACTACTGGGCATATACCCTGAGAAAACCATAATTCAAAAAGAGTCATGTACCACAATGTTCATTGCAGCTCTATTTACAATAGCCAGGACATGGAAGCAACCTAAGTGTCCATCGACAGATGAATGGATAAAGAAGATGTGGTACACATATACAATGGAATATTACTCAGCCATAAAAAGAAACAAAATTGAGTTATTTGTAGTGAGGTGGATGCACCTAGAGTCTGTCATACAGAGTGAAGTAAGTCAGAAAGAGAAAAACAAATACCGTATGCTAACACATATATATGGAATATATATATTAAAAAAAAAGGTTCTAGTGAACCTAGGGGCAGGACAGGAATAAAGATGTATATGTCTCTTGGACATGTATATGTCCAAGAGAATGGACTTGAGGACACGGGGAGGGGGAAGGGTAAGCTGGGACAAAATGAGAGAGTGGCATGGACTTATATATATTACCAAATGTGAAATAGATAGCTAGTGGGAAGCAGCCTCATGGCACAGGGAGATCAGCTCAGTGCTTTGTGACCACCTAGAGGGGTGGGATAGGGAGGGTGGGAGGGAGATGCAAGAGGGAGGAGATATGGGGATATATGTATATGTATTGCTGATTCACTTTATTATAAAGCAGGAACTAACACACCATTATAAAGCAATTATACTCCAATAAAGATGTTTTAAAAAAAATATATATATATATATATATATCCATCAAAAAAAAATCAGTCTACATGAGAGATAATGAGAGCCTAAGCATATGGGAATGCGGGTGGCAGATATAAATGACATTATGCAAGTCAAATCAATAGGACTTACTGGTAGCCTATAGGGGAGACCAGAGAAGTCAAAGATAGCCTTAGGGAATAAGATCCAATAGAGAGGAATAAAATCTTATGGGTAAGAATGAAGGGTGATTGTGATGCTAGCTGAGTACGAGTTACAGAAATAAAGGCAGACTTTTCCACTTTTCCCATAAAGGAGAGCTTGCCTATCACTACCAATGCCACTAGAAATTTCAGAAGAGTGAAGTCTGAGAAAAGATTACAGCAAATGGATGGTTATACATATACATACACACACAGAGCACATACGATGTTGTATAAATGAGGGGAAGCCATGAACAATAAAGATTAATAAAAGACAAAGAAACAATTTCAAGTAGGAGGGATAAGCCTTCAAAAATAAAAGATTGAGAGAACAGAAAGAGATATTTTAGGAAAACAGGAGTAAAAGTAAGACAAATTTAATATTTTTGTAAGAGAAGGTACAGTGGAATAAAAGTGAACCTACTTCTTAAAATAAGAGCTTGAGATTGGAGTAAGTATGGGCTTGAGTAATATAGAATAAGCTTGGAAAAGCTGTCACAGGGAGTAAAATTAATTCTTCATATTGGTCATAAATAACGCAAGGTAAATAAGAGGATTATTCAAATATAGTGAAGACATAATACAATAAACATAAGTGTCATGATTTTGTGACTTCTAGCTGTATTTACCTGCCAAGGAGATGGGAGGGATAGAGGAAGCAACAACAAAATGTCTTCACAAAGCATAAATGGTGGATATTCTGTCGCAAAGTGACTTAAATGTCTACAGCAATTTCATCATGAAAGTGCCCTAATCATGGCTAGGTATGGAACCAAAGATGGTGAACAAAGTGATGGACTGAGAAAGGCAGAAGAGTACAGGGACAACAAAATCAGGCAGGAAACTGAGTCAGCAGTGGTAAAGAAATGGGAGAAGTCAAAGGAAAAATCAGAATGGCTCTTTAAAGTTAAGCTAGATGATGCTAAGGAATTGCAGCTGGAAGTCTCTGCATTCAGGGTATCGAGTAACAGATTGTTAAAACATGTTTTCTTCCTGTTCTTTAACAGAAACCAAATATCAGATCAAACCACGGACCAGAAGCACACAAATAGTGTGCAGGGGAAACTCAGATCAATTCTTCCTACAGAATGCATTAAAGATCATTTTTAAAATATAATTACAGATTTACTTCTTTTAAATACACTATCTGGGTAATCTTGTGCTTCTGCATAGTTTTAATTTCCACTATCGTCAGTTAAGATGACTCCATCATTCACTCATTCATTCATCCAATAGAATGGGTATGTACTATATTCAAAGCACTATGCCAGAAAACATTCTCAAATAGGATACAGATGTTGTTGTCATAGAGTTTATTGCATAGTTACAGAGATAAACACAAACTAAATGATCACAAACAGAGACAGAATATATGAAGTTTCCATGACAGCTTAAAATAAAAGAAGTTGACCAGTCAAGGGAAACATTTCTTAGAAAATAGCACTTGGCCTGAGAACTGCAGATGAGAAAGCAATAAATGCATTTGTGTATGTTTGTGAGGGGTTGGAGGGGGAGGTTTGTCATAAGCAGTTATGTATGCAAGACACTGGATGCCAACACCTGTGAATGTAAGCGAGAAAGGCATATTTCAAATACTCCATTCAAGGAACTGAAAACATTCCAGTATTACTAGAGTGTAGAAATAGGGAGGGAGATACAGCAGTTTTCTGTATGCCATATTAAATATTTTAGTCTTTATTCTAAAAGCAATTGGCTACCAAGCAACCCAATTAAGCAAGAGCTGTCATAACCAGATTGTATTTGAGATCACTCTGGCTGCAGGGTGGAGAAGAGGTTATATAGAAGCCAGCACAAATAAAGAAAGATCACTTAGTAAGGTATTGCAAAAGACCAGAAGATATGAAGCTGATTTAATCAAGTGTTGGAAGGGGGAGAAGCTGATGAATTTATAGGATATTTAGGAGGTTCAACTGACTGACAGAACTTAGTGATGGATGGCATGGAAGTGAAGGTGAGGAAGTTGTCAAGGATATCTTTTTTTGGCACAGCTAGATGAATGATGGTATCATTTACTGAGACAGGGAACTCAGGAAGAACATCATGCTTTGGAACAAGTGAACTAAAGCGCTTCGTCTTTGAGATATCATATTTGCTATTCCCTTGAGACTTCCTGGTGGCAATGCCAAGTTAGCAAATGAATATTCTGTTCTAGAGCCCAGTGGAAGGGTCTAGGTCCATGCTGTGAGGTTTCTAATACCTGGATGGATAAGAATAAAATGGCAATGATGTGGTCAGCAAAGTAGCAGGAAGTCCAGGACACCAAGTGTCATGAAAACAAGGGAAGGAAGGTTTGTTTTTGTTCCATTTTATTTTTGTTTTTGTTTTTTCCAAAGGAGGGAGACTGCAATAAAAAATGTCAAACCCTGCTGAGAGAGCAGATAAATTAAGGAGTGAAAAAATGCAAAGTGGCTTTGGGGATACAGAAGTCATTTAATAATCTTAAGCAAAACCATTCAGCAGAGTGACAAAAGTGAAAAACAGATTAGAGTAGGTTGAGGTGAGAGTGAGGAAGTGAGGAAATAAACACTGAATACATTAAAAACCTGGTCAAGAAGTTTATCTTAAGATGGGGGGAGGGGAGGGACTCTTCTTCCACCTACTATGAAGTAACTGGAACTGAATTTACTCTCCTGACATAGAACACCAGACCAAGCATATGGAACAACTATTCTCAGATACTGGTGAGCAGGCAAGGTGGCACTGTGATCCAGGAGAGAATGAGGTACACCTGTAGGTACCTTCCTTTTCTACCTAGAGATGCCTTGGCAAGAACAGCTATCCTAAGACATTCATGGGATTCTGGCAGAAATGAGGAGATAAAGATGAGCATTCAGCAACAGATGGTGGTGAAATCTGCAGGACAAAATAACAGAGAGAGAGGAAAGGTACACAAGGGAAGAGTTCAAGAAATCTGCATAGGGCCTTCCTTGAATCTGCTGCTGAATATTAAGCCACAAATGCATAGCAGGAAACTGCAGGAGATTAACTGAAAAAAATTTCCAGGGCACTTTAAGAAAAGCAACTTCCAGAACTAATACAGTACTGGAAGACAGTAAAGTTCTGGCCAAAAAAAAGGAGAGAATTCTTCCAATACCCAAATGATGCAGTAGAAACACTAGAAGGGTTATACTTTATTAGTAGAACTAAACAAACTCTGAAACAGTGGTTCTCAATCAGGGATGATTTTACTTCCCCAGAAGACCTTCAGTAATGTCTGGAAACATGTTTGGTTGTCACATTTGGGGAAGAAGGGGTATTACTTCTATCCAGCGAGTAGAGGTCAGGGATGCCAATAAACATCCTACAATGCATGGGACAATCCCCCACAGCAAAGAATTATCAAGCTAAAAAGTCAATAGGTTAGAAACTCTGTATTAGAGTAAAAGAGGTGCTGTCCTTAGACATAGGCAGCAGCCCTGTCCCTGGCCCCATGCCTCAGGGGGTTCCCATGTCTTACTTTTTCAAAAGCAGGTTTCCTCCATTCCCTGGGAACAGCTGAGACTGTTAGTAATGTAATAGTGGAGTTCCCTAGAGCCCTGCCCAGAAATTGCATGGGTCTCAGTCCCCACTTCTCCCTTCAGAGTTCCCAGAACCTTCCCATGCATGAGATCCACTAAATGCAACAAGGAGCTCTGACACTCATGCGTATGGAATTGTCTAAGGGCTGCATGATTCCACAAAGGAGGGCTAGCACACTTATTGCTTCTGATGACTGGCATAGTATTTCTTTCACAAGACTGTGTGAGACTGGGTCACCAAAATGGTTAACTACATGTCGCTATGTTGTGATTCTCACTCATGTTGAACACAGGGTGAGCTCATTAGTCTCTAGGCTGATGAAATTCCACCAGCAGCTTGAGAAGCCCTGTGAGGCAGTGGGTCAGCTCTTCCAATCAGGTGCCACCACCTCCGGTCTTCAGCACCTGAGCGTAGTGAGGTGGAATTAGGTATTCCTGACCCTAATCATTCTACCGAATTAGGTATTCCTGACCCTAATCATTCTCCCATCACCTCTGGCTCCCAAGGCAGTCACTTCATCACATCTACAGGATCATGTGTCAGAGAGCCCTCTAGGGGTGATCATACCCCTAACCTCCAAGAATTTTCAAACCATTGCTTATACCCTCTCTTGACTCCAATCTATATGGTGATGTTGTGTCTTTCTAGGTTGGCCTTCTGCCATCCCAGATGAAGAACAGTTATTCTCGGAGCAAGTGACCCTGCTATTTAACAGTCCACCCACAGACCCTTCACCCATCCTCCCATTGATGGCAATGTACGAAACTTAAGGCTGCTCTCAACCTGGGAGAAGATTACATTTTAGGAACACAGTCACTGCAGCCTAAAGAGTTCAGGAGAATAAATAACTAGAAGATATGCTGTTCTACACATGTATACTATAAAATTCTGTGTGGTAAATTTACCATAACCAGAAAATAAATTATTTGTATTTTCTGCATACTCCAATAAGACATAGATTTGTACCCATTATCAATAAAAAGCATACTCATAGACGGAACTATATTCAAAACACTGTGATAAAGCATAATGGAAAAGAATATAAGAAAAATGTATATATGTATAACTGAATCACTTCGCTGTACAGCAGAAATTAACACAACATTGCAAATCAACTATACTTACAGCTATCATTGTTGCACATCCCAGTAACAATTCACAAAGGGGGTATGTGAGTAAATATATGTTAAAAATATATAATAAAAAAGCACCATGCAAATTCACATTTGAACCTGGCAGGCGTTCATAAATACCTTGTAATCCCTCTGTGAAGAGGATCCATGAATGTAGATCCACTGAGTCACTGTTACTCTATCTTGCACAGGTGCCTTCTATAAAAATTCCTTTCAGCATTTATTTAAATTAGCCTACATTAAAAAACTGTCCTATCACGTTTAGCTAAAAACTAAACTTCGAGATAATTTGGCACTTCTCGCATTTAGTTTTAAAGTATATTAAAACAGATTAATGCACATTAAAATTGGTGACTTCATATTATGAAAATAAACGGCAAACGTATCTAGAAAAACTAGGAAAAAATGTTTAGTAAATATTATGAATTAAAGAATATGAAGGACTTCTTTAAATATTGTTTTCTTTTTTAAAAGAAAAACTTAGCCTTGGAGTAAAATGAAAGAGAAAAACAGTAACTTACTGGAGCTTTATATTCTTGGACCTCTTCTACTTTCTCCATTATGACACTGAAAACATGAAACTTTAACTTACCTGGGAGCTGCCTGGCACGGCGTCCGGAGCTGCTGGGTGGGGGGGCGGGGGGGGGGCGGGGTGGAGCCGCAGGCGCAGGTGTGAGGCGGGCCTCGGGGTCGCGGGAAGCCGCCGAAACCTGGTGTTGTGGTCGCCACCTAGTCCACGCGAGACGCACGGGGCCACACAAGCCGGCAGGCGTCGGGGTGAGCTGACGGGCTGGCGGAAGTCCACCGGGATTGGTGCCGTGGAGCGACCTAGCCTCGCTGGAGCCGGCCCGCTCTAGAATGAGCTGGAGGCCTTGACTCGCTGGGGCCTGCGGAATGCCTGGTGCCAAGGAGCCTCCCGGGCCTGCTGGAGCCAGCAGGCCCGAGGTGAGACGGTGCCTGGTTTTCCAGGAGCCCGCAGGGAGCCATACTGTGGAAGCAGCCCGGGTCATGGAGCTAAGAAGAGGCTGGGTTCTCGGGAGCCACCTAGGGCTGTGGGAGTCAGCCTGGTGCTGGAGTAGCTGGGCTCTGCGATCAGGTCAGCAGTGAAGCCCGGAGCTCACTTCCAGGTGAGCAGGTGTTTCTGCTTGCGCATGCGCACGGGGCTCCGGGCTGCTGGAACTTGGGGGAGGGGTACTGGCGGTAATGAGAATCTATCTTTCCTAGTCTCCTCAAAGGGTCCTTTTTTTTTCCTGTGCGTCTCTCAGGTTCTGTAATCCCTCTAATCCTTCACCTGGAACTTTGGCTCTTATGAATTTATTTTCTGAGCGTATAGTTGGGGAGGGGGCGTGCTGAGTGGTAGAAATTCCTATGCCGCCATTTTGCTGATGTCCAGACAAGAGCTTTAAAATAGTTATTACAAATATGTGGATTTATACAAAGAAAAATGTGGACATAACGAAAAGAGAAATAAAACATAAAAATCAACTAAGTGCAACTTTTAGAGATGAGAGATTTCACGTCTGAAATGAACATTTCTCTGCAAGGTGTTACCAGCCAACTAGATACTGCAGAAGATAAAGCTCAGTGAACATGAACGTAACAGTAATAGAAACTATCCAAAATGAAGTACAAAGGGGAGAAAGACTAAAAAAAAAATGAAAAGTTTCAGTGATTCAAGTGACAGTATCAAGCATTCTAACTCATGTAGTTTCATACTTGGGAGGTAAGGAGGGATTCAGAAAAAAAAAATGTGGAAAAATACTTGCTGAAAACTTTCCTAATTTAATTAAAAGAATGAAAATGTAGATCCAAAAATCACAAACATCCATACTAAAAATATCATAATAAAATTGCTAAAAAATAAAATAAAAATTGGAAAGCAGCCAGAGAAAAGTTCTCATTGTGTATGTACAGTGGATCAAAGATAATGATCACAAACGTCTCATGAGAAACAGGCAAGCCCAAAATCATTGGAATAATATTAATGTACTGAAAGAAAGAAAACTGCAAACCCAGAATTTTTGTCCAGTAAAAATATTCTTCACAAATTCAGGCAAAATCATAACTTTTTTCAGAAAAGTAAAAGCTGAGTAAGTATATCACCAACAAAACTGAATTACAAAAACCAATGTTTAGGTTTTAGTTAGAAAGGAAAGGATATACATACACACTACGTTTTGGGTGTTATATTGTATTTCTTCTGCTTACTTTGAGTAGGTGGAGTTTTGACATGGCATCACTGCCTTTATAAGCATGACTAGTGCTTTTTACTGAAACTCCCTAAATGGATTTCCAAATGTGCCTCTCAGCTAATGGACATTAGTAATCATAGTATGGACTTAGTAATCACAGTATAAACACAGCCTAGACTAAATAGCTGTGGTTAAAAAATTAGTTAATATCCCTCACATTTTGTAAATTAAGTTCTGTTTCTGATTCATTTTAAAAAATATATTATTAAAGAACTTGACTTTAAAATGCAGTCCAATTTCAGTCTTTTGTGTATTATTTCCACGTATTATTTGGAAGAGTTTTACTGTATTCTGCCTGTATTTTTTTCACATTTGATGTCTTTACTTCAGTAAATCTAGAATAAAACCAGTTGTTCGGTGGAAGAAACTGATGTGTGATTTATACTAATTTTAATTTTACTTGAAGAATATCTTCAGAATTATGTATTGCACCTTAACCCACAAGAGAGTTAATTAAAACTTTGTAGATTAATTGAGCAAATTTCAAGTATTTTTAAATGTAATTTATTCTCTGTTATTTTTAACTTTTCCTGTAATATGTGAGCCAGTTTACTGAATATACTAAAATAGTTATTCATTCTTTCAACCAGTATTTATTTTAAATGAAATATTTTTCACCTAATAATAAATATGTATAGGAAAATTTATCTGCAACAGAGTTACACAGCCCTTTTTAAGAAGGAAAACATCCTGTGTTTTATTAAAAAATCAGGTTGAATAGAAATCTACTTCTATATTTTTACTCACCAAATTCAAGAACATTTTTTATCTAAAATATGCATATTTATCTAAAATATGTGTCATATGCACATCACTTAAGTATAAAGAGTAAAAAAAGAGCTCATTACATCCATTCACACAGTTCTCACAGGACAAATTTACTGTCAGTCCAAATGGAAATAGCTTAACATGATAAATGTTTCTTAGAATTGAGTCTATCCACCAAAGGTAGATTTATAAATTCAGAAAATCCCATGCATATATATTCAGATTGCTGCAAGATTTTGACAATATTGGGTATTGCTTTAAATAAAGATTTCTTCCTGTTCAGAAAATTATTTTTTATGAGTATGACTTTATTTTTTTTTAATAAATTTATTTATTTATATTTTATTTTTGGCTGCGTTGGGTCTTCGTTGCTGCACACGGGCTTTCCCTAGTTGCGGTGAACTGGGGCTACTCTTCATTGTGGTGCACAGGCTTCTCATTGTGGTGGCTTCTCTTGTTGCAGAGCACGGGCTCTAGGCGTGTGGGCTTCAGTAGTTGTGGCACGCAGGCTCAATAGTTGTGGCTCGCGGGCTCTAAAGCACAGGCTCAGTAGTTGTGGTGCCCAGGCTTAGTTGCTCTGCGGCATGTGGGATATTGCCGGACCAGGGCTCAAACCTGTGTACCCTGAATTGGCAGGCGGATTCTTAAGCACTGCACCACCAGGGCAGTCCTGACTTTATTTTTAAAAAAAGACTTGAAAGTGTTTTCTTATTTTGTTTCCCAGTTAAGTATTCAGATGAGCATACTATATTCTTTGTATTGTATGACACATAGGTATTATAGATGGTCTTTTCCAACATGTAGCACTTAAGTGACCTAATAATCTATCTTTTGTTGCTAATAATATATTTTGCATATATCTGACCAAAGTCCAGATCAGGCCATGGTCACCTACATGGAAACCAAAAATTGCAGGCAATGACTCCAATCAGAACAGGAAAAAAATGCACATGCATGCATATATATATGTATCACATACATGTGCATAAACACACACATTCATGTGCACACACTCACACACCATGTGTAATATAACCTGAAACAATGAGGCATGGCAAATGGAAAAAAAGCAGGTAAACCATGTTCATATACCATTTCCAAATGAAAGTCACAAAGGGAATAAGGCATAGGCCCTGTAGTTGATGATCAAAAGTACTTATGAACAATGAGAGAAGACTGCAAAATAGTTATATCAATCTTTACAGACATCTTCTTTTACACTGATAAAAACATATCCAGTTTTTCCATTGAATATATCATTAGTAGCATCCATCAATCCACAACCTGCACTGAGATATCAGTGAAATTTGACAGTCTTCTGATTGTACCAAGGCCTGAATCTTTCTGCTTTTGATCCTTCCCACTTCAGTCCCCAGCCAATTTTAACTCAACATCTTGCTCCATTGCATTTTGTAACTAGTTGATAGATCTTTGTTTCCTGTTATTCGTAGGAGAATTCTTCGTGTTTTAAGCCTCATAATGGAGAAAATATAAGAATATAAACTTCTACTAAGTTGCTACCTTTCTCTCTCATTTTACCCCAGAGGCTAGGTTTCTTTAAAGAAAACAAGGTTTAAAATAAGTCCTTTATATTCTTTAATTCAGAATACATGTTTACTAAACATTTTTCTAATTTTTCTAGATACCTTTGTCATTTATTTTTATAATATTAAGATTCATCAATTTTGTCTTAATGTGCCTTAAAACCAAGTGGAAGAAGTGCCAAATTATCTCAAAATTTAGTTTTTAAAATTCAGTATACAATATTTGAATCTACTACAAGTTAAGCTAACACTACTTTAAGCAACACTTGTGATAGGACAGTCTTTTAATATAGGCTAATTTAAATAAATGCCACTCAAAGGAATTTTTGTAGAAGGCACCTGTGCAAGATAGACTAGCAATAACTCAGTGGGTCTGCATTCATGCATCCTCTTCACAGTGGGATTACAGTGTATTATGAACACCTACCAGGTTCAAATGTGAATTTGCATGGTGCTTTTTTATTACACGTTTCTAATATATATTTACTTATATACCCCATTCAGGAATCGTTACTAGAATGTATAACAATAATAATTATAAGGATGATAGCAGCTAACATTTATTGAAAGCTTACTACGTGCCTGGTCTATACTTTAGGCAAGGTTTTTCAGCTAACCCTCACAAAAGCCTTATGAAGTAAGTAGTCTTACTGTACTTCTTCTACAGAAGAGGAAACTAAAGTTCAGAAAAACTAAGAACGTTATCGTATTATATGAAAAATACATGAGAAACATTCAGGGGATAATGAACTGATCGACTCATCTGAAATAATTTAATATAAGACAATAACCAGTGGAAAATCGGGGTGGATAAACAGTTTGAACAAAATACAGTTATTGAGAGACAGAATAAGGTGTTTGGAGAGAATGTAAAGAATGTTTAACAGTTTAATTTTGGAATCAGACCAGGAATATTCAAATCTTTATCACTTACTAGTTATATGACCTTGGGAAAATTTCACTGGGTATAAAATAAGGATATTACTAATACCTCACAGGCTTGTTGTGAAGATTAAATGAGATGAATGAGACGATGGATGGTAGAAGCAGTTAGTACATGCTCAATACCTTCTAATCATTGATCTGATCCTATAGGTAGAAGGGGATAATGTTGCAGAAGTCTTCAAGACATCTCTCTTTTGTAAATAATAAATAGAAAAGACATGAATTGGATGTAGAAATGCCCATTAAGAAGCTAAACTGCATTAATTGCTGGAATTCTTTCCTTTAGGGCCTGGTAAAGGCAGTGAAATGGAATATCATGGAAAGCAAGGTGGAAAAAATCAAGGAAAGGAAATACATTTGCGAAACATCTGCCAGTCTTGCACAAGGTCTGAATAAAGAGTTCAAGGTTCCAAATTTAAATAATCACAAATGTTAATAGATGGACTTCCATCTAGACTCACCAAATGTTTTAATGTCATCTGTAACATGCCTGCCAAGTATTTATAGAACATATATTGAACAAACTGCTGAACAGAATAAGCTTCTTAAAATAGATCTTTTTTTCAGGCAACTTTAAACTATATAAAAGCAAAACTCCGAAATAGCTCATATCTATCTTGTGCCCCTAATACTAGTGTCTGAATCTATGTAGTCTGATCCCATTTCCACACACAGAGTCTTTCAGATAACATAGCCCCTGCTAAACTTTCTACAAATAAAGTCCCTCAGCCCATTCAATTGTTTGCAAGCTGAATTTTTTTAAATTTATTTTTTATTGAGGTAACATTGATTTATAACATTATGTAACTTTCCTGTGTACAACATTATAATTCTACTTTTGTGTACACTAACAAGGTGCTTACCACCAAAAATTCAGTTTCCATCCATTACCATACAGTTGACCTCCTTCACTCATTTCACCCTCCCCCCACCCTTTCCCCTCTGGTAACCACTACTCTGTTCTCTGTGTCTATGTGTTTGTTTTTGTTTGTTCATTTATTTGGTTTTGTTTTTTTTTATATATTCCACCTATGAGTGAAATCATATGGTAATTCTCTTTCTTCATCTGACTTGTTTCACTTTGCATAATACCTTCAAGGTCCATCCATGTTGTCAGAAATGAAAAAATTTCATTCTTTTTTATGAATGAATAGTATTCCATTGTATATATACACCACATCTTCTTTATCCATTCATTAAAAAAAAAAGAACAAAGCTGAGTTTTTTAATCTTCTCACTATCCTTGTTCTTCTTAATGAGCCCTGCTCTGTTGTGTCCCCTTTTAAAGAGTGGAGCTCAACATATGGCCTTCTACTTGAAGAATGTTCACAATGTAGAGTGGTACGGGGAAGCTAAACACTTTGGTACGCACTGTGCTATAACAGAGGTGTGATCAAGGTGCTAGAGACAGAGAAATATCAACTCACTCTGCCTAGAGAGCAGTGACTTCTGTGAAGACAGAAATCTTCACATGGGGTAATATTTGAACTTGGATGATTAGGAATGTCCGAGTTGGAAGAGAACGACATCAGTCCACAGCTTTCAATGTATGGAATTTGAAGATAAAGTACAGCATGCTAAAGTAAAGCTGTGAACCCATGAGGGCTGAATGTATTTAGAGTTCATGAAGAATAGGGTTGGAAAACAAAATTGCAAAGAAGATGAGAAAAGACTGTGAATGACTCTGTGTAGTACACTAATACCATAGCAAAATACCATATCTGTTTATGAAATGGCTTGTTATTATTGCTCTTAAGATCACTAAAATTACAAATTTATTTTATCCATGCTTGTTTCTGCTATCAAGCTATGTTTTACTCAACCTGAATTTGAGCACTTAATTCATTGGCTCCAACATATAAGTCATTAGTTAAGCATATTACAATTTTTTTCTATCATGATTGTATTACATATTTTTCTTACCTTCCCATTTTCCCATGCTCCCTATATTTGCTTATTATATTATGACATAAAGCCTAGTGACTAGAATTACAGTACAGTTGACCCTGAAACAATGTGGGGGCTAGGGGCTACAACCCTCTGCACAGTCGAAAATCTGTGTATAACTTTACAGTGGGCCCTCTGTATCCATGGCTCCACATCCACAGATTCAACCAACCAGGCAGATTGCGGACCATGTAGTAGTACATCTTTATTGAAAAAAATCTGTGTACAAGTGGACCCGTGCTGTTCAAAGCACTGTTTTTCAAGGGCCAAATGTATTACGAATTCTGGCTATTATATCACACATCACATACAAAAATTAAATCGACAGACCATAGACTTAAATGTAAAATTTTAAACTTATAAAACATCTAGAAGAAAATATAGGAGAAAATCTCTGTGACCTTGGGGTAGGCAATAGTTTCTTATATACAACACCTGAAGCAAAAAAGAAAACAACAACAACAACAACAAAAACCCTGATAAGTTGGCCTTAATCGAAATTAAGGCTTTTTTAAAAAAAACCACACATTCAAACCACAGATGGGGAGAAAATAATTACAAATCACATATCTAATAAAGTACTTGTATCCAGAATACATAAGGACATTAAAAATGGGCAAAAGATTTTAAAAGTTACCTTACAAAGGAAACACCTGGCAAATAATCACTTGAAAAGATGCTCAACATCATTACCCATTAGGAAAAAAGTAAATTAAAACTACATGAGACCAACAAGGACCTACTTTATAGCACAGGAAACTATACTCTATATCTTGTAATAACCTATAATGGAAGAGAATGTAAAAAAAGAATATATATATTTGTGTGTGTGTATATATATATATATGTGTGTATATATATATGTGTGTGTATATATATATATATATATATATATATATATAAAACTGAATCACTTTGCTGTACACCTGAAACTAACACAACATTGTAAATCAACTATTTCAATAAAAAACTATATATATATAAAAAAACACAGGAAAACTATATGAGCTACCAATACATTTCTTTAGAATAGCTAAAATGATAAAAACTGACTATGTCAACTATTGTTGAGGTTGTAGACCAACTGGAACACTCATACACCACTGGTGAAAATGTAAAATGGTACAACCACTATGAAAAATTGTTTGTTAGCAACTTACAAAATTAAGCATATATCTACCATATGACCTATGCATTGTACTCCATAGGTATTTATCCAAAAGAAATAAAAGTGTATGCCCATACAAAGGTATATATATGAATATTTATAGCAGCTTTATTTACAATCATCCAAAACTGGAAACAACCCAGGATGGATAAATAAATTGCAGTATATCCACACATTGGAATATTATTAATCAAAAGAAATGAGCTACAGATACATGAAGATACATGGATGAATCTCAAAATAATCATGCTGTGTGAAAAAGCCAGACCAAAAGAGTACATGCTATTAATTCCATTTATATAATATCCTAGAAAAAGCAAATTAATATATAAGTAACAGAAAGCAAATCAGTGATTGCTTGGGTACGAGAAGAGATGGACAGGGAGAGGCAGGTGGGAAGAATCACAAAGGACCAGAAGGAAGCTTAAAGGATGATGAATATGTTCATTATTGTGACTGTGGTAAGCGTTTCATGGATACATACATATTTCAGAATTATCAAATTGTATACTTTAAATATGCACAGTTTATTGTGTGTCAGTTATACTTCAATAAAGTTGCTTTAAAAAAAATCAGATAAATCTTTCAGTTTCAACATAGCCTCCAACAGTTTGCTGGATGATGGATGTCCTCCATCTTGTTTTTGTGTGAGTCATGGTCCTCACTAATAAAACGCAAAGTTGACATTTCTCAGCCATTTCTTAAGAACCCAGGAGAAAAGGATTATGTCTTATATGGAAAGCATCTCTTGAAGCCTGGGAATAAAGACTCTGATAGGACACCTGACTAATTATAAGGAGAAAAAAAGTCAAATAGCTCCGGGTAATCTGCTGTTGTAAATGGTGTAGTAACCTTGTGGATACCTCAATTAAAATATTTATCATATTTTTTCTAAATGTTTATTTTAGTTATTTGCATCCCCACTTAAATTTGGAGCTCTTTCATAAAAAGAATTTGCATCTTTTTTATCCATTGCCTAGCATCACTCCTGGCACTCACCTCTGCCTAGTAAATGTTGATTCAACAAATAAGTGAATGAAAAATGGATAACACCTTGTATGCTATAGGAGGAAAATTCATAATGGAAGGAATACTAAGAATGATTTACCAAAAATAAATTGGGAAGATGGTTGGAACCACTACCAAAGACCTCAGAAAATCATAGTCACTCCTATTTGAATATCTTTTGTATTTAGGCCACTTTACACAAATTGCCTCTAACCCTTAAAACAAACTTATAAGATAGGCATTATTATCTTCATTACAAAAATAAATAAACCTTCTATTCACAGAGTTAAATGACTTGTCTGAGGTAATTATTCAAGTAAGTTGTGGACCTAGGATTTCTGGTGGATTTAGGTTTTAAAGCCAGATCTGCTGAATACAATAACCATGCTTTTCCCACTACATCTTGCTGGTGCCTAGTAGATACAAACAAATTCATAGAAAATTAATTATCATTATTTGAATTTGAAATCATAGTAAAATATGGTGAATATCCTTCCTTTTCCATCAGTGATCTTGAAGGGATGGAATTGGAATGTCTCTAGAAGAATATTCTCTATTAAAATGTCTAGTTCCATGAGAAAATTCTAGGTATATTTCTACCTAAATGAAAAAAACAAACCCCAAGAACAATGTACTCAGGGTTCTAAGGCATTATATAGGAGTTATGGAGAACTTTTAACTCTTCAGACACTTAGAAGTTTGTTTGGTGTTTTTCAGCTAAAAACATTATCTGGTCCATTCTTGACCTTTCTTACTGAAAATGTCATCTTCTAGAAGATATAAGAAGTAATGGTTGAAACCACAAGTAACATGTGAGTTGAGATAAAGGGAGAGAAGAATAGAGGTGATGTCATTTGGAAAGTGTATTACTAACTCCTTGGTCAAATGTGGAGAATGGTTATGTTCCTGACACAGATCAGTGTCTAGGTTGGGCATCTTCTAGAACTTCCATTGTTCATTGCACTCCAGATTGATTACACTGGACTGGTTCCAGAATACCTTCTCTCTCATTACCACCATCCTGATCCACAGCATACCTCAATATTATGATCAACAGTAATTAGGAAATTATAAAGGAGTGCAGATTGGTAGATACAATATTGACTTTGGGTCTTGACATTTGAAATTGAGGGAAAGAGTTGGTTTGTAAAAAGAAATGTCCACTAGATATATATAGCTATTTTTCTGGAGTACTGAAGAGAGTTGATGTTGATGCAGGCTTTTGGGGCCATATGTATAAAAGTGAGATCAAAGCTTTGGAAGTAATAGAGGTATCTAAGGGAAGGAGTATACACAGAGAAGACAGCAAGAGGCCAATGATTAAAGCTATTCCCCAAGGAGGAGGGGGAATATAAACAAATATAAGAGATGTCAAGGTGTTTCTGAAATGGAAGTTAACCAGGTTTGCATCAACTAGTGCCCACTTTCTAGGTTAAGAATTCAAGGGTCCTGTAAGGCAGTAGCTCACTTTGCAATGAAATTTCTTTTGGCATTATTTTATTTTTTAAGAAATGTACTTGGAAGCACAGAAACACTAAAATAGGCAAGAATGGTAAAAAACTAATTCATGTAGATCCAATTAAAAACATGTTTCTGTGGCCACTGATACAATCTTGGTCGAATATATTTTATATGCTACTCAAAGGAGCTCTGTGGTCCTTTAGAGAAACTCATTTTCTGGCCGAAGTTGGAAAGCATTTCTGGTATTAAAAAAATCAATGAGAAAAAAAGCAAGAAGGATGACTGGTAAACTCTCATTTAAAAACCTGTACACTGAACAGAATGCATTTTTACAGCCTTTCAATGAGACAGGACTTCTTTAATTTGAACTGGAACAGCCTGTGTTCTATATTTCTTAGCTTGCCTGACATAGAGGTCAGAAATTTACTGTGGGACAAGTTAGAATCGCTTACGTATTATCTTAAATTTAGATTTGGCCTAGATTTTTTTTTTTCTGAAATGATAAGAGACACGGCAATAAAATGAAACTGCTGTTTTTATCACTTTCTGCTTGCAAAGTTTACAAAAATCACAAAATAAATTGTGCTTAAGGAAACCACTGAACTCATTAAGTTGTCTCTTTAAAATGATTAAGTCATTTTATCTCCCAATCGGCCCTGAATTGTTTTTTAAATGACCTTGTGGCATTTCCTGAATAGCCTTTCTTAGCAGGCAGGCACAAATATATACAAATGTGAGAATAAAATTATGTGAACTGTAATAGTGTTCAGTGTGAATTTTGACTTCTTTTTTACATGTTACCCCCAACTCCACGCCCTAAAGTTGTTCTGTAGTCGTTGTCACAGAAGAGTTGAATCAATTGAATCAATTTAGTGTGTGCTTATTGATCATTATAAGGTGAAATGTACTCTATTGTTAGAGGTGTGCCCACCTTCAAAAAAATCACAATTGAAGAGGCAAGATATAAGTCCATAAAACTTTTAAAATAAAAATTAACTAGTAAAGTAACTCAACCAACAGTAGACTGCTTAGAAGAGGAAGAGACCACTCTAAGCTGGAATGACTGATTAATTAAGATATTATATGAAGGTGGAGATCTGACTCATTAAAAGCTACTCAAGGCTAAAGATTTGATTCCTCCCAGTAGGATGCCCCCGTAACTTTTGCCTGTTTTCTTGTTTCAGGTACCTCATTTGCTTCTGTCCAACTACCAGATGCTCACCTTCCACAGACAGGCATCTCCACAGTTGCTTCGTAATATATCCCAGGGAACATCCCACCATCAGCTCCAACTAACCTTCCTCAATGCTTTTTTGGATCACACAATACATTTTGGATTACACAATAAACCCAATGCTAGATTCAGGCTTGAACCTGCAGGTACGACAAGAATGGCTAAAAAAGGTACCATAGAGTAAGCATATCAATATTTGTATGGATTTAGCCCTGACTGGGCATCTAGTGCAAAGACCACCAGCATCAATGTGCTGACCATGCAGTGAGTAGTTTGTGAGCATTAGGACTAGGAGACAAGAGTTAGCTGGAAGCGAGGAAAAACACAAGTATGTGGGGCAGAGTCACTATACTCTTCCTGACCTATCATCATGTGTGAAAAAGAATTTGACACATAGAGGTAAGCTCCAGGCTTGGTTCTGGGGTCTGAAAAGAGAGCTGATCAAGGAAAGTAGGAGAACAGGGTTTAGAAGTACACAGAAGATACAAGAAGTGTCAGGTAAAGCCCAGAATACCCTAGGAATTCCACTTAAATGAAGGAAAGGACTATCAGATAAAGGTATAGAGCTGGCTATAGTATGATGATATGTGGGAACTGGCAATTTTAAAGAACATGGTAGGGAAAGATTCACTAGAAGGTGCCATTTTAGCAAAGAGTTGAAGGAATAGAGACTATGTTCTTCCCTTCCTCCTCCAGGGTTCTGCTAATGAGGAGGAAAACCCATTGCATGATAATAATGATCATACTTGTATTACTTCCCCCAGTCTAGTCTAATCTTGAATTCAGGATTGAATTTTGTACTGAAAACTTTCACAAAGAATAAGGCAAGGTGAAGTCTGATCTCTTCATGGAGGAAAGAAATTACTGCTACCAAACAGTATCATAGACATAATCATAGAGGAGAGAAGATTATTAATAAACACTGTTGATTTAGTATGAGAGGGAAACACATTCATTTATACATTCATTTATGTATATATCGCTCTATCACATTCTATACATTGACAGATTCTGGGGGCAGAAGAGAAAAGAGCTCTTGTCTTCATGGCACTTACAGTGCATAAAGGTCAATCTACATGCTATGATGGAAACACACAATTGTAATCCAGGTCCGCATAAGAAGTCAGTGGAGTCTTGCAACAACAAAACTGAGATTAAAAAATGGAATAAGTAAGAGTTAAAAAGAAGGGGAGATTAGGGGAGTGAATGATTTTGTGCTAAAGTAGAATCATATAACTCAGGGAAGATCTTAGACAGTTTAACAAAAGAAGATCAAATAGCTACCTACTGAACAAGAAGAGTAGTTGGATATGAGACTTCAGAGATAGGTGAGTAGGCAGGCACAAGTGTGGCTCATTTAAAGATTTTGGTCTTTATATTTCAGGAAATGGGAAGCCAGCGAAAAGTTTTCAGCAAGAGAATGAAATGAATTTTAGAAAAGTCTTTGATTTATATTTTTGAAGTTTCACTTCAGCAGCTGAGGTGAAAACATATTAGAGTGAGGCAAGCATAGATGTTGGGACCTGGGTTAGGGGCCTGAGGTTTGGTTAGTTTAGACCAGTTCCTAACAGTGGAAATGGACAGAAGAGACTTAGTGGCTGATTGGATGTGGGCAATGAGAGATGGAGGATAAGTCAGGAATGAATTTTCGGTTGATGTTATCAACAACTGAGGAGATTGAGAAGGCCATGTAGTGACATAGGATTCCTTGGAATTAAAGCAGGTTTGGAGGATTCTAGGAAAGATGCAGAGAACCTTAAAGATGGCTGTGAGCTGAATGGGGAACAAACTGGCATGATCTGGGTTTAACAGAGTCTAGTTTGTAAATACCAATACCACTATTGCTAGCTGTCATCTCTGGTTTATTTTCCACACAGCCAACATAACGATCCTTTTGAAATACAAGTAGAACATTTTGCTGTCCGCTAAAATCCCTCCAATGAATTCCCATCTTCCTGAAAGGAATCTCATGATCTTTATCCTCTACCCTCATCCCCAGCCTCTGTGATCACTGTTTCAATTTCCTCTCACTCCCCACCTTACTCACTTTCCTCTGTCCCAGTGGTGTCCTTACTTGCCTGTGATTAATGCCAAGTAATTCCTGTCTCTGCCTGGAAAGACTATCCTCCAGATATCCTCATGGATAACCCCATTACTTTATTAATGTCTCTACTTAAATCTCACCTTATCAGAGAGGTCCTCATTAACAAACATCTAAAAAACACTCATTTTTTTCTTTCCCTACTTTGTTTTATTTTTCATCTCAGCCTTCATCACACCTCAATTAATTATATAATAATATGTTTATTAAGAAAATAAGCTCCTTGAGAATAGGAACTTTATTTCCTTCCCTCATGTAACTCTAATGCATAGAACACAGTAAGCACTTAATTCATACTTGTCAGCTGACTACAGATTTTGTTCAGCACTTCTTCTCACCAATTTCCTCTTCTCTTACACCTCTGCCCTTTTTAAATACTAGAGGAAACTCTTTTAATTAATCTCTACTAACTCAACTTTCCAGATTAACCAGTGCCATTTGTTCCCTCTGTAAAGTCTGATGTCCAGAGAATACTGAAATCTCACAGCTGTTAGACTACTTCCTAGCAGCCTTATTTATTTCTTTTACCAGTAAATCAATGACATTGGTTTCCAATCTGTTTCTATCAGTTGGACTTGTCAGTGTCATTACAGAAAGTAATTTATTATTATGTAAATTGATATGAGTGTAAAAGGGAAAAACTGTTGTTTCTGTGAAAACTAATTTGAATAATATGGAAAGACTTGACAAATTGGATTTATAATTATTTTTAAAATATTTATTTATTTATTTATTTGGCTATGCAGGATCTTCATTGCCGCATGCAGGATCTTCATTGCGGCATGTGGGATCTTTAGTTGCGGCATGCAAACTCTTAGTTGCAGCATGTGGGATCTAGTTCCCTGACCCGGGATCAAACCTGGGCCCCCAGCATTGGGAGCATGGAGTCTTAGGCACTGGACCACCAGGGAAGTCCAAATGGGATTTATATTTAAAATCATTGCTATTGGCTGTCAACTTTAAAAGACTGAGGGAAAAAAGGTCATAAATACCCAGAATTATTCACTCAATATGATTATATATGCATATAGCCTTGTTCTATTTTAAATATGTTCAAACTGGAAATCTTAGATAATGCCTTATGGGTGTGGTTTATGCCAAAAAATGATGTTGAATTTCAATCAGTGAAAAAAAAAAGTCTTGGCTAGGCATCAAAAAATTGATAAATGTACGTTTATATGTTTGAAGTTAAAATGTTCAGGGCATTCATTAATATTTTTAATTCTACAATTTAACTGTTTTTTTCTCATCAATTAACACTGCGAGCATTTAGTAGTAAATCGATTTCTCCTTAATCTAACCCTATAGATTCTCCATATTCTGCCCTTCCCTCATGCATCTCAGCACAGATGAAAATGAAGTTTCATCTTGTGTGTAAACTTGGATCTACTGGCATTGGTTGACCTTACTTCTATGTCAAAAAGCTACCTGTATTAGTCTGGTAAGGCTGCCGTGACAAAGTACAATAAATTGGGTGGCTTAAAAAAACAGAAACTTAACTGTCTCATGGTTCTGGAGGCCAGAAGTCTGAAATCAAGGTGTCAGCAGGGTTATGCTGCCTCTAAAGATGCTAGGGAAGGATCTGTTCCAGGCCTCTCTCCTAGCTTCTGGTTGTTCTTTGGCTCATGGTAGCATAACTCCAGTCTTCATAAGGCATTCTCCCTGTGTATATGTCTGTGTCTAAATTTCCCTCATTTTATAAAGACACTAGTCATATTGGAATATGGGCCCACACTACTACAGTACGACCTCATCTTAAGTTAACAAATTACATCTGCAATGACCTATTTCCAAATAAGGTCACATTCTGAACTACTGGAGGTTAAGACCTCAACATATGAATTTGGGGTGGACACAATTCAACCCATAACAATGCCTAACAGAAAACTTATATACAATAGAAACTTAGTAAATTCATAAGAGAGATATTAAAAAGTGAATGAGAAAATATGTGACTAAGTGAATGAAAGTATGAACGCTACCAGTTTTTTCCTTTTCCTACTTTCTTTTTCCATTATTTTGCCAACCCTATGGTTTATCCTCTGAAATTCAGATTCACTTTTCCAACACTAATGAATATAATAAGCCAACTCTGCAAATACACAAATGGACAGATACAACTATTTAAGAACCTTACAAACTATTTTTTTTTATTTCTCAAATTTAATTATATCTTCCAGTGGAATAAATGCCTGTCATTTTTTATGCCAAACACAAACTTCAGTCTATACAGGAATTTAGTTCTTGCCTAAATATTAAGAGATTACAATTTTAGTTCAAGATTATACAAAAATAAACACAGTATGTTTGGAGAATCCTTCTTCCCAACATTGAAAAGTACAATATCAAATTACTCTTAAACCATTATTTCCATAATAATAAAACAGGTAACTGTGAAAATGACAATCTACATGATATGCTGAAATGCTGATAGGCTCAGGCAGGCATAACCAAATTAAAGTGAAAGTCTGAGAAAATATTCATTGAACATAGAGTTCATCACATAACCAGTTTAAATATATTAAGTGGATTAAACCTTCCAGTTACACAGGCATTTATTAATCCACTAGTAATCATAAAACTTGACTTTGCTTATAAGCCATAATGACTAGGTCAGCTTATTATAGCCTCAGGTTTTTTGTTTTTGTTTTCTACTTCTAAGGGCACTTCCTTTTTTAATAGTGAAACAGTTCTTAAATTGAAGCATTAACAATGCTTACATCTTCTCTTTGAAATAATGTGTGATTAGTCATCAGGACAAGTTTCTTACAGATGACTCATTTATCTCAGCATGCAGTCTTAATCATAAAAAAAATTCAATGACAAGATCAGTGATGGATAAAAATATATACACATGCATAATTTACTTATGCTTTCTTGCCAAATTTTAAAATATTTAAGACAAGATGATTTTCTTCATCTACTATGAAGAAAACAATTAGTCTTAAAAAAATAAGTCATAGCAAATAATTTTATCCTTACTGGACTGAATTTTGGGAGTCACTAATACAAAGAGGAGATTGCAGTAATATATGACGTTTTTCAATTGATGTGGCCACTGTCTTCCAACCGACAATCTAGTTTTCAGTTTATTTCATTTTTAAAATCTTACCTGACCTTCAAAGAAACAATCTCATCATATTTCTCCCTTTTCCTTTTATTTCTGTTAACAGCATTACCATTCTCTTAATCAACCAGACTGAATCTTGAACTTCATTTATCCATTCAACAAATATATACCCGATGACTACCAACTGGTAGAACTGTTCTAGCCTCTGGGAATATAAAGGTAAGAAGAGACAACTTGCAAACAAAACCCATAATCAGACACCATTTCATACTCACGAAATGGAAAAAAATGAAGAGTATAAAAATGGTAAGTTTTGTGAAGGATATGGATTAACAGGAATTGTTACACACATTGGGGGAATATAACTTGATCAACAACTTTGGAAGACATTCTAACATTTTCTGTTAAAGCTGAAGATACACATACCATATGCCAAGCAATTCCACTTTTAGGCATATACCCTAAATAAGCTCATGAATGTGCTTAGCAGGACATATATAAGTATGTACATATCCTTAGTGTAACAATCCTATGCCTAATAAATGTCACTGCCTTCCAAAAGTGAAGGATATCCAATGGAATGTTAGTGAGAGGTGAGTATTTAGGTGTTATCATTGTTGTTGTTATTTCTTACATATCTTATAATTATTCTTTTGAAGGCATTTAATTTGAAAAAGTAATAGGGATAAAGAAACACTGATAATCATAAAAAAAAGACATAAAAATGAGAAACAAAATCAGAACAATAGATTAACCAAGATGGCAGAGTAGAAGGACATGCTCTCACTCCCTCTTGCGAGAGCACCAGAATCACAACTGGCTGCTGGACAATCATCGACAGGAAGACACTGGACTTCACCAAGGAGGATACCCCATGTCCAAGGACAGAGGAGAAGCCACAGTGAGACGGTAGGAGGGGCGCAATCAGAGTAAAATCAAATCCCATAACTGCTGGGTGGGTGACTCACAGACTGGCGAACACTTATACCACAGAAGTCCACCCACAGGAGTGAAGGTTCTGAGCCCCACGTCAGGCTTCCCAAACTGGGGGTCCGGCAACGGGAGGAGGAATTCATAGAGAATCAGACTTTGAAGCCTAGTGGGAATTGATTGCAGGACTTCGACAGGATTGAGGGAAACAGAGACCCCACTCTTGGAGGGCGCACATGGAATAGTGTGTGCATCGGGACCTGGGGGAAGGAGCAGTGACCCTGGGGGAGACTGAACCAGACCTACCTGCTAGTGTTGGAAGGTCTCCTGCAGAGGCAGGGGCTGGCTCTGTTTCGCCGTGGGGACAAGGACACTGGCAGTGGAGGTTCTGGGAAGTACTCCTTGGCGTGAGCCCTCCCAGAGTCTGCCATTAGCCCCACCAAAGAGCCCAGGTAGGCTCCAGTGCTGGGTTGCCTCAGGCAAAACAACCAACAGGGAGGGAACCCAGGCCCACCCATCAATAGTCAAGTGGATTAAAGTTTTACGGAGCTCTGACCGTCAAAGCAACAGTCAGCTCTACCCACCACCAGAGCCTCCCATCAAGCCTCTTAGATAGCCTCAACCACCAGAGGGCAGACAGCAGAAGGAAGAAACACTACAATCCTGCAGCCTGTGGAACAAAAACCACATTTACAGAAAGATAGACAAGATGAAAAGGCAGAGGTCTATATACCAGATGAAGGAACAAGAAAAAACCCCAGAAAAACAACTAAATGAAGTGGAGATAGGCAACCTTCCAGAAAAAGAATTCAGAATAATGATAGTGAAGATGATCCAGGACCTCGGAATAAGAATGGAGGCAAAGATTGAGAAGATGCAAGAAATGATTAACAAAGACCTAGAAGAATTAAAGAACAAACAAACAGAGATGACCAATACAATAACTGAAATGAAAACTACACTAGAAGGAATCAATAGCAGAATAACTGAGGCAGAAGAACGGATAAGTGACCTGGAAGACAGAATGGTGGAATTCACTGCTGCGGAACAGACTAAAGAAAAAAGAATGAAAAGAATGAAGACAGCCTAAGAGACCTCTGGGACAACATTAAACGCAACAACATTCGCATTATAGGGGTCCCAGAAGGAGAAGAGAGAGGGAAAGGACCAGAGAAAATATTTGAAGAGATTACAACTGAAAACTTCCCTAACATGGGAAAGGAAATAGCCACCCAACTCCAGGAAATGCAGAGAGTCCCATACAGGATAAACCCAAGGAGAAACACGCCGAGACACATAGTAATCAAATTCACAAAAATTAAAGACAAAGAAAAATTATTGAAAGCAACAAGGGGAAAACAACAAATAACATACAAGTGAACTCCCATAAGGTTAACAGCTGATTTCTCAGCAGAAACTCTACAAGCCAGAAGGGAGTGGCATGATATACTTAAAGTGATGAAAGGCAAGAACCTACAACCAAGATTACTCTACCCGGCAAGGATCTCATTTAGATTTGATGGAGAAATCAAAAGCTTTACAGACAAGCAAAAGCTAAGAGAATTCAGCACCACTAAACCAGCTCTACAACAAATGCTAAAGGAACTTCTCTAAGTGGGAAACACAAGAGAAGAAAAGGACCTACAAAAACAAACCCAAAACAATTAAGAAAATGGTCATAGGAACATACATATTGATAATTACCTTAAACGTGAATGGATTAAATGCTCCAACCAAAAGACACAGGCTTGCTGAATGGATACAAAAACAAGACCCATATATATGCTGTCTACAAGAGACCCACTTTAGACCTAGGGACACATACAGACTGAAAGTGAGGGGATGGAAAAAGATATTCCATGCAAATGGAAATCAAAAGAAAGCTGGAGTAGCTATACTCATATCAGATAAAATAGACTTTAAAATAAAGAATGTTACAAGAGACAAGGAAGGACACTACATAATGATCAAGGGATCAATCCAAGAAGAAGATATAACAATTATAAATATATATGCACCCAACATAGGAACACCTCAATACATAAGGCAACTGCTAACAGCTATAAAAGAGGAAATTGACAGTAACACAATCATAGTGCGGGACTTTAACACCTCACTTACACCAATGGACAGATCATCCAAAGTGAAAATAAATAAGGAAACACAAGCTTTAAATGCCACATTAAACAAGATGGACTTAATTGATATTTATAGGACATTCCATCCAAAAACAGCAGATTACACATTCTTCTCAAGTGCGCACGGAACATTCTCCAGGATAGATCACATCTTGGGTCACAAATCAAGCCTCAGTAAATTTAAGAAAACTGAAATCATACCAAGCATCTTTTCTGACCACAATGCTATGAGATTAGAAATGAATTACAGGGAAAAAAACGTAAAAAAGACAAACACATGGAGGCTAAACAATACGTTACTAAATAACCAAGAGATCACTGAAGAAATCAAAGAAGAAATAAAAAAATACCTAGAGACAAATGACAATGAAAACACGACAACCCAAAACCTATGGGATGCAGCAAAAGCAGTTCTAAGAGGGAAGTTTATAGCTATACAAGCCTACCTCAAGAAACAAGAAAAATCTCAAGTAAACAATCTAACCTTACACCTAAAGAAACTAGAGAAAGAAGAACAAACAAAACCCAAAGTTAGCAGAAGGAAAGAAATCATAAAGATCAGAGCAGAAATAAATGAAATAGAAACAAAGAAAACAATAGCAAAGATCAATAAAACTAAAAGCTGGTTCTTTGAGAAGATAAACAAAATTGATAAGCCATTAGCCAGACTCATCAAGAAAAAGAGGGAGAGGACTCAAATCAACAAAATCAGAAATGAAAAAGGAGAAGTTACAACAGACACCACAGAAATACAAAGCATCCTAAGAGACTACTACAAGCAACTTTATGCCAATAAAATGGACAACCTGGAAGAAATGGACAAATTCTTAGAAAGGTATAACCTTCCAAGACTGAACCAGGAAGAAATAGAAAATATGAACAGACCAATCACAAGTAATGAAATTGAAACTGTGATTAAAAATCTTCCAACAAACAAAAGTCCAGGACCAGATGGCTTCACAGGTGAATTCTATCAAACATTTAGAGAAGAGCTAACACCTATCCTTCTCAAACTCTTCCAAAAAATTGCAGAGGAAGGAACACTCCCAAACTCATTCTATGAGGCCACCATCACCCTGATACCAAAACCAGAAAAAGACACTACAAAAAAAGAAAATTACAGACCAATATCACTGATGAATATAGATGCAAAAATCCTCAACAAAATACTGGCAAACAGAATCCAACAACACATTAAAAGGATCATACACCATGATCAAGTGGGATTTATCCCAGGGATGCAAGGATTCTTCAAAATATGCAAATCAATCAATGTGATACACCATATTAACAAATTGAAGAATAAAAATCATATGATCATCTCAATAGATGCAGAAAAAGCTTTTGACAAAATTCAACACCCATTTATGATAAAAACTCTCCAGAAAGTGGGCATAGAGGGAACCTACCTCAACATAATAAAGGCCATATATGACAAACCCACAGCAAACATCATTCTCAATGGTGAAAAACTGAAAGCATTTCCTCTAAGATCAGGAAGGAGACAAGGATGTCCACTCTCACCACTATTATTCAACATAGTTCTGGAAGTCCTAGCCACGGCAATCAGAGAAGAAAAAGAAATAAAAGGAATACAAATTGGAAAAGAAGAAGTAAAACTGTCACTGTTTGCAGATGACATGATACTATACATAGAGAATCCTAAAACTGCCACCAGAAAACTGCTAGAGCTAATTAATGAATATGGTAAAGTTGCAGGATACAAAATTAATGCACAGAAATCTCTTGCATTCCTATACACTAATGATGAAAAATCTGAAAGAGAAATTATGGAAACACTCCCATTTACCACTGCAACAAAAAGAATAAAATACCTAGGAATAAACCTACCTAGGGAGACAAAAGACCTGTATGCAGAAAACTATAAGACACTGATGAAAGAAATTAAAGATGATACCAATAGATGGAGAGATATACCATGTTCTTGGATTGGAAGAATCAACATTGTGAAAATGACTATACTACCCAAAGCAATCTACAGATTCAATGCAACCCCTATCAAATTACCAATGGCATTTTTTACAGAGCTAGAACAAATCATCCTAAAATTTGTATGGAGACACAAAAGACCCCGAATAGCCAAAGCAGTCTTGAGGGAAAAAAACGGAGCTGAAGGAATCAGACTCCCTGACTTCAGACTATACTACAAACCTACAGTGATCAAGACAATATGGTACTGACACAAAAACAGAAACATAGATCAATGGAACAAGATAGAAAGCCCAGAGATAAACCCAGGCATCTATGGTCAACTAATCTATGACAAAGGAGGCAAAGATATACAATGGAGAAATGACAGTCTCTTCAATAAGTGGTGCTGGGAAAACTGGACAGCTACATGTAAAAGAATGAAATTCTTTCATACACAAAAATAAACTCAAAATGGATTAGAGACCTAAATATAAGACTTGACACTATAAAACTCTTAGAGGAAAACATAGGAAGAACACTCTTTGACATAAATCACAGCAAGATCTTTCTTGATCCACCTCCTAGAGTAATGGAAATAAAAACAAAAATAAACAAATGGGACCTAATGAAACTTCAAAGCTTTTGCACAGCAAAGGAAACCATAAACAAGACGAAAAGACAACCCTCAGAATGGGAGAAAATATTTGCAAACGAATCATCGGACAAAGGATTAATCTCCAAAGTATATAAACAGCTCATTCAGCTCAATATTAAAGAAACAAACACCCCAATCCAAAAATGGGCAGAAGACCTAAATAGACATTTCTCCAAAGAAGACATACAGACGGCCACAAAGCACATGAAAAGATGCTCAACATCACTAATTATTAGAGAAATGCAAATCAAAACTACAATGAGGTATCACCTCACACCAGTTAGAATGGGCATCATCAGAAAATCTACAAACAACAAATGCTGGAGAGGGTGTGGAGAAAAGGGAGCCCTCTTGCACTGTTAGTGGTAATGTAAATTGATAGAGCCACTATGGAGAACAATATGGAGGTTCCCTAAAAAACTAAATATAGAACTACCATATGACCCAGGAATCCCACTACTGGGCATATACCCAGAGAAAACCGTAATTCAAAAAGACACATGCACCCAAATGTTCATTGCAGCACTATTTACAATAGCCAGGTCAAGGAAGCAACCTAAATGCCCATCAACAGATGAATGGATAAAGAAGATGTGGTACATATATACAATGGAATATTACTCAGCCATAAAAAGGAACGAAATTGAGTCATTTGTTGAGACGTGGATGGATCTAGGGACTGTCATACAGAGTGAAGTAAGTCAGAAAGAGAAAAACAAATATCGTATATTAACGCATGTATGTGGAACCTAGAAAAATGGTACAGATGAGCCGGTTTGCAGGGCAGAAGGTGAGACACAGATGTAGAGAACGGACACATGGACACCAAGGGGAGAAAACTGCGGTGGGGTGGGGATGGTGGTGTGCTGAACTGGGCGATTGGGATTGACATGTATACACTGATGTGTATAAAATTGATGACTGAGAACCTGCAGTATAAAAAAACAAACAAAACAACTAATACTAAACTTTCATTGGGTTATTTGTATGGAAATATATTAATATAAATGTTTCAGACATTACATGAAATTTCTAAAAATCTTATATGTTCTGGTATAATGTTATAAGTCATAATCCTAGTTATTATTTTAAAATGTATATCTCAGAAATAACTAATTTTCTTGTCATCTGCATTATTATGAAGTTTCATCAAATCTTTAACCGTGGTCATTTTTAAGTCTTTTGTCATTTACAGACAGTTCTGGGTGTACTCTGATGATTTTGCAAATATGTTCCTATAAAAGGGTTTCATCTTCAAGAAATTCATGGAAAAGACTCTGACAAGTACAGGTTTCTGGTAACTGACTGTACTGCTGAACTGAATGAATAAGCATTTTCAGAACTCTAATGAAAAACTGATGAACTCATAAAAGTGCTAACAAAAGATCAAGATGAAAAAAAAATTAATTACATGGGACTGAGTGAACTGATGAGGATGAGTATAATTTTTGTGACTTTCTGTCTGAATTAAAAAAAAAAAAATCCCACAAGGACTCAGAGGCAAAGAATATACAAATCAATTTTCACTGCAAAGTAAAGGAGCTGTTACAGTGGAGGATTACTGGGCTGAATGTCAATATTATGACATAGTATGAGTGTGTTTCATGTTTGGTAATTGCAATCATTGTTGCTTTTGTTGTGGTCATCCATGTACAATGCTTGGTGTCAGTCTATTTATCTCTTGTAAAAATAAAATACAGTGTGTGTGTGTGTGAAAAATAAATAAATAAATAAAAAATAAAACTATTGGTTTAAAAGTAATTAGGAAAATTATACTTACACAGTCAAGAAAATTAGTGAACGGGAATATACAACTGAGGAATTCACCCAGAACACAGTTCTGAAAGCTGCTCTTTGTAAAACCCACACCAAACCCACAATACCATCCTGCACTGAGTTTAGATATTGCCCACTGACTTTGGAATTTAAATGAAGCATCCAGAACTCCAATTTCTACTTTAAAACTCTTCCCTGACTGATTCTGCCTTTATGTTGTGAGGTTACACATTCTGCCACCAGCTGTGTGTGTTCTGACACTGGCTCAGGCATTTAGTTACCATGTGAATTTGTATGATTAATTAATTTCTCTCTGCAGTGTGTTTATGTGTAAAATGAGGAAAATTATAGTGCCTTCCTAGTATTTTATTAAGATTAGATGAGTTAATATGTGTAAAATGCCTTTTTTTTCCAATTCCTATTTCATTTTGGATAGTTTCCATTACTAATTTTCCAAATGTACCTGTCTTTTCTTCTGCAGTGTCTAATAGGCTACTAATCTCTTCCAGTATATTTTTCATTCCAGACATTGCAATTTTCATCTCTAGAGGTTCAGCATTGGTCTTTTTTTGTATATCTTTCATGTTTCTACTTAATGAAATTCATCTTTCCTCTACCTTTTCGAACATATGGAACATAGTATAGAACTGTGTTAATACCCATGTCTGTTAATGGTATAATCAGTGCCACTTCTAGGTCTGTATCCATTGATTGAGTTTTATCCTCATTATGGGTTGTATTTTAATGCTTCTTTTCATGCCTGGTAATATTTAATTGAATTTTAACTTGTTGGGTCTGGAAATTTTGTATCTCTATATATTCTTAAGCTGTTTTCTAAGATACAGTTTATGCTACTAGGAACAGTTTTTGAGTTGTATTAGGTAGAACCAGAGCAGTCTTTAGTCTAGGGATGATTTTATTTCACTACTGAGGTGTTAGCATTCTGGGTACTCTACATAATACACCTTGATTTCAAGATTTTATACTCTGGCAAGTAGGAACACCAACTATTTCTGGCCTTATGTGAGTTTATAGGGAGTGTGCCCTCTGTTCCTTTCAGGTGGTTCTTTTCCTGGCCTTTGGGTTGTTTCCTGGCATGTAATCAGTGCTCAGCTGGAGACTCTAGGGAGACTCTCTGAAGATCTCTAAAATTTGTTCTCTTTTCTATCATTCTCTATGAAACACTGTACTCTGCTCTGTGAATTCTAACTACCTTGGCCTTACTGGACTCTCAACTCAATCTCCTCAACTCAGGAAGACTGCCAATATCTGAAAATAGATGTTTCATATATTGGTTTCAAATTTTGTAGCTCTTTTCAGGTGGAAGAGTAAATCTGGTCACTGTTCACCCTCTTGGCTAGCAGCAAAAGTTATGTAAGCTATTATTAACAATGACACTTACCTCTGAATTTTATCTAGCCCTTACATGTGAATGGCATGAAGTTAGTGAGGATATGCATGCATGTGTATTAACATCGCAATTAACTCCATATGGAAAAATAGGCAGCATTGCTTTCAACATGTTTTTCAGCCATCTATCCAGTGGTGTTTCACTGGCCCATTGACCCATTCACCCACATAGTCCCAGAAAGGTCCTCATTTAATCACTTCACGCTTCTAGCCATCTCCTCTCCCTTCTTCTGACTCTTCTCTTCTCATTTACCTCTGTGGAACAATAAAAACAACAATCCCCTCCTAAATTTTTTTTGTATGATGATTCAGACCTTTTCTTTGCACATTTTGCTTTTCAGCCTTTATGCAGGGTCTCTATACTTTACTTTTCTAAACAAAGGCAGTTGCTGCTTCCCAAAGTAAAATGAATGTGTCAGATGTTGAGATAATAAATACAGTGGTCAAGTACTCAAGTTATGGAATTAAACTGCTTGGTTCCAACTCTGACTTATTCTGCCACTTGTACTCTAAATAACTTTAATCAGGCCATCTCTTGGTTCATCAGCCTTACCACCTGAAAACAAAAATAATCATACACCATACTATAAAGAGTTGTTTTCAGAATGGCACAAGATAATGAATTTTAAATGCTTTGTACAATGCCTGGCACATAGAAACTGTTCAATATGTATGAGCCATATATACTGCAAGCAACATGAACAAAAAAACCCTTCAAGTTGCTGTTTGTTAAATCAATTTCAGAGGTTAGAAAAATGAAGCTCAAAAATGTTGTGACTTGCCACAAACTTAACAACCAGTCAGTAGCAGAGACTGAATGTGACCTCATCTCTTCTTGAACTCTCAGAAATGCTATGACTGTTACTAACTCTCATTCTCATTCTGACTGTACTCTACTCTTGTAACAATTGCAATCAGAAATAACATCATTCTTAAAGCAATCAATGTAACTGAGGCCACCACAGTACTATGGAATTGGTGAGGGACCTGTTTCTGCCACCAGTATAGACTTGATGCCCACTAAGGTTCCTAGGAGTCTAGAAAACTTGGCAGTAATATACAACTTCATATCCATTACAATGGTTAAAATTAAGAATACTGAGACTACAAATTGTTGACAAAGATAAGGAGCAATTGGAATATTCATACATTGCTGGTGGGAATGTAATTTAATACAACCATTCTGAACAGAAGTTTGACATTTGTTTATCAAATTAAATGTCATATGACACAGCAATTTTATTGCTACAAATTTACCAAAAAGAAATGAAGACTTATGTCCACAAAACAACTTATTCACAAAGGTCTATAGCAGCTTTATTCATAATTGCCAAGAGCAAGAAAAGAGCTCAAATGTCCATCAACATGTGAATAGATAAACAAATTGTGATATACTTATGCAATGGAATCCTACTCAGCAATGAAAAGAAATATTTATACATACATTAACATGGATAAATTTTCAACATATATGCTTACTGAAAGAAATCAGAGACACAAAAGTATACATACGGTATGATTTCATTTCAGTGAAGCTGTAAGACAAATAAAAGGAATCTGTAGTGATAGAACTAAGATCAGTGGTGGCCTAGGGGTAGGGATGGGTAATTTGAATGAAAAGGGATAAAGAGAATTTCTATATCTTTATTTTGGTAATGATTAAGTGGGTATACACATTTGTCAAAATTTACCAAAATACACACTTAATATGTGTTTATTTTATTAATGTAAATTAAACCTCAGTAAAGTTGACAAAAAGAAGAAAATGCAATTGGCAGAATTTTTTACAAAGACAACCTATGTTCTTAGTGGACGTAACATTTAAACATTTTTCACTGAGCACCCCTTAAAAATAATCTGTTCTCTCAAGACCTTTTCTTTTTAACCTTTTATTTTATATTGGAGTATAGTTGATTAACAATGTTGTGTTAGCTGCAGGTGTACTGCAAAGTGATTCAGTTATACATATACATGTATCTATTCTTTTTCAAAGTCCTTTCCCATTTAGGTGTTACATAATACTGAGCAGAGTTCCCTGTGCTATACAGTAGCACAGGGAACTATACAGTAGGTCCTTGTTGGTTATCCATTTTAAATATAGTAGTGTGTAGTCAGGATCTTCTAACTCTCTGTTTCTCTTTGTCTGCAGTGCTCTCTCCCAAAATAACAAGATCCATACAGACACTTCTTTGAGTTCTCTGCTGAATGTCATCTTATGAAAGACACCATCCATGACATCCTGTGTAACATCGTGTACCTACTTTTTGTTCCCATCACTCCACTTCCTTATCTTGCTTGATTTTTCTTCATAGCAGTTATTACCACCTGCACATTCTGTGTGTATTTGCTTATGTATTTATTGTCTGTCTTCTCCCACTACTGAACAGGACAAGAGTTTTTGCTGTTTCGTTCACCTCTATGTCCTCAAAACCACAAACATGCAAGTGCTCACATGTATGTGCTCAATAATGTTTGCTGACCAATTGTTAGCAAGCAAGAATGCAGTGGAAAAATTATCTACACAATAGTCAGCACAGAAGGTGGTTGCTGCTGCTGCAGGCCTGGCTGAAGTTAAAACTGGAGGCAATGGAATTAAAATTACAGGAGAATAGAACAGTGGTCTTCAACGCTGGCTGCAAATTATTAGTACCTGGAGAGCTCTTAAGTAAAACACTGCTAATATCCAGGCCCTGCCACTGAAGAATCTAATGTAATTGGTCTAGGGTTGGACCCAGACATTAATTTTTTTAAAGCTCTCCAAGTGATATTAATGTGCAGCCAGGGATGAGAACCACAGATACAGAAGAACAATTCACCCCTGTTCTTGCTCTTTGACTTTTGCTGAGGCATCTCTTCAATATACCCACAGGCCAAAAACTATGGCCACTTTCCTGGCTTCAAAGCTCAACTCTCCCAAGCAAGGAGCAGAGAGAAGTTATGATTCTAGTCATTTATATCAGCAGCAAATGTCCATGAATTTCTGTCAGTGTGTGTATGTGCAAGTACGGGAGTGTACGTCCGTGAGCATGCATGTCTTTGAGGGGCAGGGAAGGAAGGATGGAGAAAGAGAAAGAGTGTGTGTGTGTGTGTGTGTACCCTAAGTATTTGAAACATACTTTTGGATTTGTTCAAAGAGACACAAAACACAGTTGGATAATTTAGTAATTTATCCAAGTACCATGACGTTTGTTTGGTTTTCATGTTTTCATGATTTTTTAAGTATTGTTAAGACATAGCATCCTGGCCAACAGCCCTTTCTTTTTCAACTGGAACTCTAAGAGCAAGTGCCAACTACAGGGGTGATATCAGGTCTAGACTGCAGGTTGCAGAGTGTGCAAGAATGTTGCTGAGGTAACCTCTTGGTCAAGAAGCAATCAAATATTTGAAAACAAATTTCAATCCGAGGCTGGAATGAGGAGTCAAAACCAGGCTTAAAGTTGGAAGATAAGATAGTGAGGGGACTGCCAATAAGATCAAGCACATGGGTTTGAAAAAGAACATGAAAAACTGGAGCTAGATATAACTTGAATGCTGTGATGTGGGCAATGTCACATGTGCAGCTTCATATGGGTACAGACATGACCTACTATTATTGCAACTATATTCTACTCATCTGGTTTAGACAGCTTTGAAAATAAAATACAGCAGTGAAAGGAGAAAAACTAAACAAAACAATCGTCATTTAATTAATTTGTCTACATAATGCACATGTTTGGAGTTAATTTTTATTTCAGTAAGCAGACTATTCAGCCTGTCTTTGCTCTAGTTTTTATTATTTAGAATCTGTCTAGATCATTGGACATTTAAAAAAATAAGTATTACTAAAATGAACTAAGAAAATTACTCACATTTGTGTTATATCAAAATAATTTTAATATTAAGTAGGCAAGTGACTGCAAGTTAGGAATAACTTTTTAATATAGTTGCATAGAAAAAAACCCTAAGTTTTCAAATTATATCTATTAGGGGATAGTTTTTTTTACAGTACCAAGAACATACTTTTGGAAATGGGAATATGTTTTCCTAGCAGGGGAAAAAGTGCATTTATTGGAAATGCAAATTTGTTACATTTAAAGGCAAGTGATACTTAAATATACAAAGTAATAATAAAATATAAACATGATCTACATCAAATGTTAGAAGGGGAAAACAGGAAGATACAGTAATGGACAGTGTGAAAATAAGAAAATAAGATTTGAAAATAATATTTCAATCATGGTAAAATAACCAAATTTACTAGATAAATACCTCTAGCTCCCCCTAGTTTTTGAAAGCATTTAAAAATGTAGTCATATTTCCAAATAGTGCCTTTACACTAATAGAAAAATTCTTCAAACAAAATGATTAAATCATTTCCTTAGTGAAGCTTTCAGTGAACTACTATAATTACCACTAAGTTCTCTTTAAACCCCTTATCAGTCAGGGTTTAATCAAGAGACAGAAATCACACAGTAATTTGAACAGGGAAAGTTTAATATAAACAAATATAAACTACTTATAGGTAATTAGCTACTCAAGGGAATTTAAAAAAAAACTACTCAAGAATACACTATGGCTGAGAAAGAGTACCAAGAATAAAACAAACTTGGAGATGGGGGCCCTTCCCAAGGCTGGAGTTTGGTTGTTGTTTCAGAGACTGTGATTGAAGCACACTGGAGGTTGGAAAAATTCATGGCATTCCCCAGAGCCAGAGCTAGTCCATAGTCAGTGATCTGAGGCCGGTAGGTGGAGAACTTCCCAATGATATTAATGAAGTTCACTGGTTAAACTCACTGGGAGCTGGTTGGACTCCCACAGAATTCGCTAAAAGTTGCTGCAAGGGTGGGAGGCAGGGAGAAGATGCTGAACTTATCCAAAAGCCATGTGGGGCACCCGTGGAACTCTTAGAAATCACCTTGGGTTGGAAGGTGAGGGAGGGGGACCTGAGGAACTCATGAAAAATGCCCATGCGGGATGGTGACCAGGAAACCAGATGCAGGGCCTGAGGAACCTGCGGGAAGGCTTCCCCAGAGATGCTTCTTCCAGTGGGTGCTCTGCATGCCAGTCTGGTGCCACAGGAGCCAGTAGGAAGAGGATCACAGCAGGAAGTGTAAGAGAACTCCCTTCCTCCTGCTGTGTCCTTCCTGCCACCTCAACTGGAAAAGCTTAACACTGGGCCAGCTGGCCAGAGAGAATATCAGTACCACGAGCAGGGCAATGAAGGTAAATTTAGAGCTGAGAGACAATACATTGATAACTGGCACGCCACCCCCGCCCCCTCACCAAATTTCTAGTACTCTTCACATCAACCTACCAATAGTTTGGAGTTCTATTTTTGAATAAATGATTACAATGTCATAAAGTCTTTCGTGACTAATTTTAACATAAGTTTGTTACAAAATGATCTATATCTAGTAACTTCTCTTTCAAGATCAGTTTCTAATAAATTTAAAAACTCAGAACATCAGTAGCCTTCCAAAAACATCAGTAGCAATGACCTGTTCATGGTTAATTTTTCCTGGATACTTTGAGGAAAAGATTTAGTATATACTTAGTACTTCCATTATTACATGAGTATCAGTCAGTGCATTATTAAGGAGTAAAATTAACAACACTAATACATTTTTCTCATCTCCCAAAGCTACTTCTAATATATAACTAAGTTGAATGAAACTAATTCACTTTCATTTTTAATAATCCCCATGTGAATTTAAAAATATATAACTCTTGTTAAAAATCATCTTTTTTCCCAGCCCAAAATATTTGGAGAAATATACTTAAAGCAGTAGATGAATTTAATGCTCTTTTTAAAATATCATTGAATAAAGTAACATTTAGAGAAAAAATTCAGCTGCTTTTCTAAATTTTCTTTATTCTTATAAAGTTTTAGTTGCAAATGCTGTTTATTTGGAGTATTAAATGACTGACAAGAGAAATGTCTTTCTAGAAGTCTCTGGCACGACTTAAGTATGAATATTTAGCTCTACAGAAATACAGGCCTTTACTGCAACTCTGTCAGAGCAAGATGACTAAAAGCAAACAAACTCTAGGTCACAGAAGTGTCAACGTCCCTAGTAATCTTCCCATCGGACTCAATTTAACACCTTTTTTTTAAAAATTTTATTTTGTTTTTTAACATCTTTATTGGAGCATAATTGCTTTACAATGGTGTGTTAGTTTCTGCTTTATAACAAACTGAATCAGTTATACATATGTTCCCATATCTCTTCCCTCTTGCGTCTCCCTCCCTCCCACCCTCCCTATCCCACCCCTCTAGGTGGTCACAAAGCACCGAGCTCATCTCCCTGTGCTATGCGGCTGCTTCCCACTAGCTATCTATTTTACATTTGGTAGTGTATATATGTCCATGCCACTCTATCACTTTGTCACAGCTTACCCTTCACCCTCCCCATATCCTCAAGTCCATTCTCTAGTAGGTCTGTGTCTTTATTCCCATCTTGCCCCTAGGTTCTTCATGACCTTTTTTTTTTTTTCTTAGATTCCATATATATGTGTTACCATACGGTATTTGTTTTTCTCTTTCTGACTTACTTCACTCTGTATGAGAGACTCTAGGTCCATCCACCTCACTACAAATAACTCAATTTCATTTCTTTTTATGGCCGAGTAATATTCCATTGTATATATGTGCCACATCTTCTTTATCCATTCATCTGTTGATGGACACTTAGGTTGCTTCCATGTCCTGGTTATTGTAAATAGAGCTGCAATGAACATTGTGGTACATGACTCTTTTTGAATTATGGTTTTCTCAGGGTATATGCCCAGTAGTGGGATTGCTGGGTCGTATGGTAGTTCTATTTTTAGTTTTTTAGGGAACCTCCATACTGTTTTCCATAGTGGCTGTATCAATTGACATTCCCACCAACAGTGCAAGAGGGTTCCCTTTTCTCCACACCCTCTCCAGCATTTATCGTTTGTAGATTTTTTGACATAAATCACAGCAAGATCCTTTTTGACCCAGCTCCTAGAGAAATGGAAATAAAAACAAAAATAAACAAATGGGACCTAATGAAACTTCAAAGCTTTTGCACAGCAAAGGAAACCATAAACAAGACCAAAAGACAACCATCAGAATGGGGGAAAATATTTGCAAATGAAGCAACTGACAAAGGATTAATCTCCAAAATTTACAAGCAGCTCATGCAGCTCAATATCAAAAAAACAAACAACCCAATCCAAAAATGGGCAGAAGACCTAAATAGACATTTCTCCAAAGAAGATATACAGATTGCCAACAAACACACGAAAGAATGCTCAACATCATTAATCATTAGAGAAATGCAAATCAAAACTACAATGAGATATCATCTCACACCGGTCAGAATGGCCATCATCAAAAAATCTACAAATAACACCTTCTTATTACTCATCAAATGCATCTAAACAAATGAGCCTAATGACATCATTTGTTTCACAGCTGGCCCACTTGATAAAGGAAAATTATTTCCATGCTCAGTATTTCATTGGTAATGGACTCTATAATGGCCCAAAGTACTGTACTCTACCTTGTTTCTAGAAAAATTTCAACATAAACATGTATATAAATGTACTGTAAAACATGAAGGTTATTTGTACTTAATATAACTGCTCACTATTCTTTCACATTGTTAGACTCTACATGGTACATGTACAAAAGAGTAGAAAAAAAACAATGAGGGCTTGAACCTACAGCAAATAAAACCTTGGATATTTATACTGTATTCCCTCACAAAATGCAAAGTGCATTCCAATAGAGTATCTCATTTATATTATAAATTGAATAACCACAGGATCTAGGTTTCCACTAATGGTATAAAATCTAAGAGACCAAACAAGCAGGAGAAAGGACAGATCCCCACTGATTGGAGCCCCCATGAAGGGACTGCGTCTATCTAACACCAGCCTTCACAAGGAAACACAGCTGGGGCCTGTGAACTGGCTCAGTGCAGCACCAATAATGTTGCATAGTGTAAAGCTAGATGGCTAATAAAGGTCACTTCATAGAGGTCAGGCCAGTCACATTTTCTTTCCATGGTGTGCCAAATTTCTGTAAGCTGTTTATACAAAGAGGAAATGGCATCAAAACCCTGAATCTGTCCAGCTCCCTTAAGGGACCACTGATGAACATGTGCTTGTCTCAGAGAAACATTTGTTACCATCTTCATGGAGAACTATTTTCTTTCAAACACACCATAAAAAATCTCTGACAGTACTTCAGCTGGAAAGTTTGCTTGGTAAAGGGACATATATGTAGGACCAGTTTAGGTGAACATTGACTGAAATTCTGAGTCCCTCTGAGGTCTTTCTTCTCTCTTTACAAAGCTCAAGGAACCAGTACTGATACTGTCTTCTAAATGCCAAAAAAATGCAAATTCTCATGAACGCTCAAATCCCAATCACAATTAATTAACTGAATTTCTGTGAAGCAGTGTGACCTAAATGATATGGGAATTATGACATCCCAAAGCAGAGCAAAATGATGGATAATTCTCTCCGAACTCAGTGAAAACTGTCATTTCACTTACGTGATCCCATTTACAATGTGGAAAGTCTGGAAGTCACTGTCAAGACCAATCGCCTCAAACTTTCTGAAAACCCTGACATTCTCACATCGATTATATGACTATCTGAATAAGGTGGAAATGCAAGCCATTCTTGGCTATTTAAGGGTTAGTTTATGAATCAGCTAATTCTTGGAGGCCTCACCCATTTCTCTTCAATCACTACATTAGAAAAAAATGCTCCCAGGATAAAAACTTTAATTGCAGTTAGAATTCTTTCAAAGATTTTTGTATTTATTTTATCATCAAATCTCCATACCAACCTCAGCCACACAAACAACACATAAAGCATAAAAAAGGGTGGCCACAATCAGTGACAGATAAACCTGGCAAAATGATCTTAATATTGATGAAAGCCATGACTTGTTTTCTCCCCACCATATGCCCTTTTCATCCACACGCTGCTTTCCTTTTCTCACCAAGTACCTTCTCTAGATTTCATTAATAGAGACTTGTTCTCAGCAAACTAGACTAGCCATGGCAGTAGTTAATTTTAAGTTAGGTTAATAATGGCAAAAGTTATAGTTTTTCAGAAAGGCATTTGCATTATAGGACTTCAGTTTAATTTTTGGTGTTGGTTTCTTGTGCATTGCTTCAGATCCTCTCAGCCCCACCTTTTATTCCAGCCACTGGAGCAATTACAAATTCTGTGAAATTTGGCAGCATTTGATCAGATGAAACCTTTAAGTTCCTTTCCTCAGCTCCATACCATGAACGTTTCATTTTCTGTCCTGAGGCTCCAGAATGCTTCATTGCATGACACTCACTAAACCCTCTTGGCGTTCATACATGTGAAAGGACATTTTGTGTGGAAGGAGAGCAAATGTGAAGTGAGAATATATATTGTCTTGGGAAGTGGCCAGTGTTATGGCCATCTGAGCAGGTGCTTGAAATAAGACTGGAAAATCAGAGATAAGGAAGGCTATTAGAGAAATAGAATGGACAAATAGGAGTTGGCAAAGCACGTAAAGATTTCTGTAAAACCAGAAAGCAGCCATCATGGAATATGCACTAAACACCAAATAGACAAAATGATTAGACTGCTTTCATCATAAGCACCCCAGAAATGGCATAATGCATAGATGAATGGAGTGTCCTTGATGACAGAGGTAGAGGCTATGTATGGGCCCAGCAGGAGGGATTCAAACATTCCTAGGTCCATCTAACTAATGCTGCTGCTTCTAAATGCCCAATCTATCAAGAACAGAAACCATCACTCAGCCTTTGGTATAGCGGCAGGTGGATTAAATTGGTTCTCTTCTGTTTGGAAGGACCAGAAGTTCATCCTCATGGAGATAGAGTTACCCATTCCAAGTATGTGCTTGCCTTTCCTCTCCTCAGAGTCTTAGCCAACACCACTGTCTGGAGGGCTTATGCAATGCCTGATCCACAAGTAGGTAGTCCTACACAACACTTCATGCACTTCACAGCAAAGAAAGTATGAGAGTGAGCCCACTACCGTGGGATCAAGTGATTGCATCACATACTGTATCATCCTGAAGAAGCTGGTTTCATAGAGCACTGTAATGTCCTTCCAAATGCACATCTTAAGTGCTAGTTCAGAACCATATGCTAGAAGGATGGTATGCTACCCTTCAGGATATGAGATATGCAGTAAATCAGAGACCATTTTATGTGCTGTTTCCCCAGTAGGAAAAGAACATGGGTCCAAGAACAAAAGGATAGAAGCAGGAGTGGGTCATTATCCTAAATGACCCACTGAGGAACCTAATGTTTACCATTCCCACAACTCCAGGCTCTACAGGGGTAGAGATCCTGGTTTCCAAAGGTGGTGCCATCTTGCAAGGGGACACAGTAAATGTCCCATCGGAGTATAAGCTATGGTGGTCACCAGAATAGTTTGTACTCCTTGTGTCTGGGAACCAAGAGAAGAAATCATCTTTGGGGGAGTAATTTACCCTAACCACCAGGAGGACATAGTACTGTTTCTACAAAATGGATGTAGAAGGAATATGAGTTGAACACAAGTGATCCACTTGGGTACCTCTCAATATTCTCTTACTCCACTGTAACTGTGAATGCAACAACTCTGACCTGAAGCCCCTTTTATGAAGTCCCTGAAACTCCCCTCACTCATCAGTATTGTAAATCAGAAGCAATAATACATCCCAAAAGGAAGCGTGGGGATTAATGCCACCATCAAAGATTTAAAAGGTTTAGGGGTGGTGATATCCATTATATCTTCAGTCAATACATTTGTTGGGCCCTACGAAAACTGAATGGATAATGGCAGATAATGTTGAGCTCCATAAATTTTGCCAAGTGGTAGCCCCAATCACAACTGCCATGCAAAATGAGGTGTCTTCACTGGACAGAATAATGGGGCAGATGGTACTAGGTGTGCAGCTACTGATCTGGTCAATTCACTCTTCTAAATCTTTACCAATAAGGAGGATCAAAGGCTGTTCTTTATTATTGCATTATTGCATGGAAAACACATATGGTCTCTTTGCTCCATGATTATATTCATTTTCCTGCTCTGTCATAATACAGTCCTTAATTATCTTGATATTACATGGAAATGGACCATACTATAGCTACTCTTTTGGAGCATGATTTAAAAAAAAAAACAAACTTCTGAAAATAAATTCCTCATATATTTTATCTCAAAACATATATACTTTTTAACTTTAATAACATAGCATATTCTGTTAGATTATATCATAATTTATTCAATCATCTGTAAATAATGCTTCCAATTTTGCTTGTAAACAATGTTCCACTGATTTTCTAGATAGTGTGTGATTTGATAATTTTCTTAGAACATAAGACTAAAAATGAACTTTAGTAGGACAAAGGATACATAATTTTTAAAACCTTAAATATGTATACAGTCACCTCAAGAAATATTATTCTAGTTTGCATTGCCACTAACATTTCTTGATACATTCACCAACATTAGGTAATAAAAATGGAAGAATTTAATTCAATAATATCTTCCTTGAGGAAAGCTGTCCCTCCCTCTCTGTTTGTTGTTAGTTTATTTCTTAACCACCCCAGGATTATTTCAGTAATAGAAGGGTACCACTAAACTGCTTTTTTAGGTGTCTGGTCCTTTTAAATGGAGTGTCCTTTTAAATGTTTTTAATGGCCTTGATAAATTTGAGTGTTGACATTTGGGAATAAAAGATAAAGCTGAACTGATTGCTCTATATAGGAGTGAATAAGGAATTATGAGATTCTCAGAGAGTTAGAGTGAGATCTGGAGAGCAGAAGAGGAAAGTGAGAAGAAAAAACAAAAGCAAAGGAGAAAGAGAAACAATGCATACATGATCAGAAGGGAAAGAAAGAGAAGAGAGACAGAAAAAGAGGTGGGGAAGGGGAGAAGAAGGGGAAGAGAGAGAGAGAGAGAACATAGGGGAGCACTCACATCATGGCAAGAATGGTAAATTTAAGGGGAGAAGAAAACTAGGATTGGCACAGGTAATGAGGACATTTGAAAGGGAGAATAAACAAGAGCTTTTAAGTGATATGTGTTAAGATGTGCAATATAGACATTTGAAAGATTTTCTGTAAAGTCTACCTTTTGCACTAATGTCATTGTTTAAATGGAAAAGAAAAGGGGACTTGGGGTGATGCTGAGTGCCAAATCCTTCATCCACTTGGCAGTGATTCACAGTGGTTTGTCAAAGATTCTGGTGTACTGAAAGGGTAATTCTGGGCAGCTTTGTAAGAAAACACTTAACCTGGGGTCAGGAGACTAAATCTAAGTTCTGGTATCACCTTCTAAGTGATAATGAGAGAGTCATCTAAAGCCCTCCCAACCAAAATTTCTTCAGTAGGAAAATTTAAAAGGTAATATTGAGCATTCTGAGTTATTAGACTAGTTAAGTATATAATTTTTGAAGAAAAAAGATTTGCATAATGTATTCCATGTAGTAGTCATTCAATAAATGTTTGCTAAATGTGCAAAGACTATAATTCTTAGAAATATGATAGAAACAACCCAGAATAAAATATGTAAACCAATGGGAACTAGGTAAGAAGGAGACAAAGGGATTTTACAGCTCTATAAAGTAAGAATTGCCCAACTTATTTGACTCTAATTTGATTCCATCTCTTATTTACAAAAACCATATTATTGAATCTCAATATAAAATTATATATAACTGAAAACTTATTTGAAAATTCCTATAAAGAACATATAAAGTTGTCTCTTTTCAGTGATTACCATTTTCCATCAGATGGTTAGAAAGATTTACTTCAAGAAGTGTTTGCCTAAAACCCAGCAATATTGTGATTTCTTATGATTGTTTAAAATACTTAAATATTTAAAAATATTTATAAAATATAATAAGAATTTTCTACTTTATCAGTTTCCACATATTTATTATTTCCATAATCAATCAGAGAGGTTTAGAGGGAGTGAACTGTTTAATTTTAATTATCACAGTCTATTTGATTGACATAGAAATATATTGAATTACTTACAAAACTGCTAACTATGTAAATCTACTTCTTCAGAAGATATTGACTGAGGAAGCCCTAATAATCTAATGTAAAAATATGTACTTTGACCATTTTTAAAATATGAATTATTGATCCAACTAACAGCTCCAAAGGAGCTATTAATGTCCATCATTAAAACTATTTAATGACTTTTTAAAGCAATGATTATTCACCTAATTGACCATAACGGTTGCTTTGGAGTTATGGTATGACATCTAATATCTACTTAAAGACTTTATGGAATTACAATTATTGCTTCATTGTACTATCACAGAAAGGTAAGTAATCACTACTACCAATTGTCAACGGGAGAGCAGAATTAAAACTCACCCTTGCTCAGTGGAGTAATTTTCAACATTGTAACATCAGGATATCACAATAGGAATGAATTTACCTGTCAAGATGTCTTAGAAACTTAAGTTTGAGAGTCACTGTACCCTCAATGATTTAAGTCCATATTCTGAACTTCCTTCCCTCTCACTTTTTTTTCCTGACCTCCCTCTCTGCTTCTTTTCCTCCCCACTTTCCTGCATCATTCTCTCTTTTTAATTTTACTAACAGTTATACACTGTGCTCAGTGTACAATTATACACTGCTTGACCCTAGTAGCACAAGTTAAATAAAATCCATTCCCCTTTTCATATTCTGGTGGAGTAGGGAGAAAAGTTGATGAAAATTTATGGCTCAGTGTATTAAATGTTATGATAGATATGTACAAAGGAATCACAAAAAGATGTCTTCTAATTCAGATGAGAGAGTCAGAGAAGGATGTCCAGAAACCATAATGATACATAACCTGAACTTTTTGGAAAGAAGTCTATTCAAGTAGATCTGGAGAGAGAGGGTACATTTGTCTGTGGCCCATGGCAAGGAATCATATTTGACTTATTCCAACCTCTAACCATCAAGTGAATTAAGTTTTCCTCTTTTGGATTTACTGGAAGCAAATGCAACGTCTATTGTCTGTCTCTTAGTTGAGAACTTACATTTATATTTAACTAATGCTACATTTAAGTAGTAAGATACTTGTTGCAAGAGAACACCATGCATGGTGGCGCAGTGGTTAAGACTCCACACTCCCAATGCAGGGGGCCCGGGTTTGATCCCTGGTCAGGGAACTAGATCCCACATGCATGCCACAACTAAGAGTCTGCATGCCGCAACTAAGGAGCCCACATGCCACAACTAAGGAGCCCACGTGCCACAAATAAGCAGCCCACATGGCGCAACTAAGGAGCCCGCCTGCTGCAACTAAGGACCAGTGCAACCAAATAAATAAATAAATACATAAATATTAAAAAAAAATGTTCCTGGCTTGGAAAGCTTAGCAGTCTGTCAGGTCTTGCTCTCCTTGACACTGCTGCAGGATATTTAAGGTTTATCTGGCCCTTCTGAAGCTTAGACAAGAAAGAGAAATCAAAGGTTGATGAATTTGTGGTGAGGTAACATATGAGTCATCTAGTTTCTGATCCTGGTGTTTCCTACTGTCTATTTGTTTGAATTAGTATCATGGTTTCTACAGAAGTAGAGGATAATCACTCAAAATGTCCTTGCTTCACTTACTCAATAATAAGTTCTCTCCTCCCATTACGGACAAGCAAGAATAGGGTGGTGAATCAGTTACCAACAGGATTTATGATAGCAAGAAAGGTCTGGAATTGGAGTATCCATTGCAAAATTAGTTGACATTCTAAAGGCTAGGGGGGGAAAAAAGCACATGTTAAGATTATGAGAGAACAAAGAGATTATAGAAACAGTTCCATTATTATTTGCTAAGGCATATCCCCAACATCCAGTTGGACTGAAAATCAGGCTAGCATGAATATAAATACTCACTCTTTCTAGGGCAAACAGCAGAGTTGTACAGCAACCTAGGAATTTATAATAGCAAATTTCTATCTCTGGATTGTGCGTATATATCTGTGTGTTCAGGATTTGAAACAGGCCTAATGGAAATGTTGCAGGCCTAATAGAAATATATGCAGCAAAGAAAGAGAGTCTGATGCATCAGATAACTGTATTTCATTTCAGTATGGCAGTAATATAAAATGTGTACATGTGTGTGCACGCATGTTCTTGTCTGGGTTTTGTGCTATGTACATTGGATGGAGGTAGCAAGGTAATGAAAAATAAAGATACAGGGATAAGTAGGGAAGTCACTTAATAAACTGGCCTTATATGGCCAATTAGGGTATTTGGACCTTATCCTAGAGATCAGATAGAGAACAATCAAGAGTAAGTATGGGGCTTCCCTGGTGGCGCAGTGGTTGAGAATCTGCCTGCTAATGCAGGGGACACGGGTTCGAGCCCTGGTCTGGGAAGATCCCACATGCCACGGAGCAGCTGGGCCCGTGAGCCACAACTACTGAGCATGCGCATCTGGAGCCTGTGCCCCGCAACGGGAGGGGCCGCGATAGTGAAAGGCCCGCGCACCGCGATGAAGAGCGGTCCCCGCACTGCGATGAACAGTGGTCCCCACTTGCCGCAACTAGAGAAAGCCCTCGCACGAACCGAGACCCAACACAGCCAAAAATAAATAAATAAATAAATAAAGTAGCTATAAAATTAAAAAAAAAAAAAAAAGAGTAAGTATGGAGGAACAGTGTTAATTTCCGGAAAATTTACTCTGACACACCAATGAAGAATAGATAAATTGGGAAGGGATCTGAATGAAATTAAGCAGACCAGAAAGGAGGTCTTGGATATTGTCATAAGTCAGTTGAGATAACCTGTGCTACAATTAAGCATTGCCAATAGCATTAAGAGGAAATGAAAACAAGATGAAAAGAGTCATGTGGATGAATGATGGTGAGTTGCACAACAATGTGAATGTATTTAATACCACTGAAATGTACACTTACAATGGTTAAGACAGTAAATTTTATGTTATGTGTATTTACCACAATAAAAAAATTGGAGAAAAAGCAGAAATTAGAGTATACAGAAATATTTGAGAGGCAGGATTGTATTTTAGAATCAACTTAATGTGGGTATGAATAAGGAGTCTCTCTGGTGAATCTTTTATTTCTGAGCTGTACAACTGAATGGGAAAGGTGGACTTTCTCAGATTCAGGAAAAACAGGGGAAGAGTAGATTTTTTGACTGGAGGAAGGGTGACAGGCTAGATCATGTGTTTACTGTTAGACTTGTTGATTTTGAGATGTCTGTTGCCATCTAGTTTATGATGTCCAATAGGCAAAGAGAAATATAGATGTGGGCCTGAGGGGAAAGGTCTGAGTGAGGGATATTGGAGATATAAATTTGAGTCATAAAATTTGAAGTCATAAATAGGAGTCATAAAATTTGAACTTAAAGCTATGGGGGTGGCAAAGAAAATGCCAAAGAGGGTTAGATAGGATGAGAGCAGTTTCAAGCTGAGGACTGAACCTTGGTTACCCCTATGTGAATGGGGCAAGTGATGGAAGAGTAGCCCTGAAATAGTGAAGAATAAACTGTCAAAAAAGGGAGAAAAGGGATTAGGCGAGACTGAGATCATAAAAGACAGGATAAGATCTCAAAAGAAAGAGCTTTAAGCAGTAGCAAATGGTGCAGAAAAAATATGTAAAAGAAAGACATATAATTTATAATTAGGAAGTACAAATAGTTTCAACAGAAAGTTGGGCACAAAATCTAAGTCAGGCTAAATAAGAGTGAATTGATAAGGAAATGCCAATGACAAGGGGAGATATATAGCTCAGACACGATCCAGACATATAGTTCATGCTTGATATAAAAGGAAACAGAGAATAAAACTGTAACTGCAGGGAGAAGCTGAGTGTGTAGATACAGGATGAAACAAAAGTTATTGTTTATGTTTATTTTCTCTTGTTTTGTTTTTAGATGGGAGACATTTCAGTCTGTATTTTGCTTAAAATGCATCAGTGTACAGAGAGGGATTGAAGGTTCATGATAAAATAAATATTTAGAAGAAGGGTGGGCTTCTAAAATATGAGTGGTTTATTAGCGTGGAACAGAAGGAATAACATTTCTGCTAAGATATCAGGAAAGACAGACAGGAAAGATTATCAAGAAACACTTGGAGTTCATGCCAAATGGCCTCTTTTAGGAGGCAAAATAATATCATTGTTATAAGCTGAGGCTCTGAAGAAAGACAATTTGGGTCCAAATCCCAGTCATATCACTTGGGAAAGTTGCTTAGGTTCTTTTGAGCCTGCTTCCCTATTTGGAAAAATAGGGTGACATGGAATTAATTGAGAAAATATATATCAAGTGATTAATGTATTATACAATAAATGCTCAATTCATGTTATAAGCTATTATTTTCTTTAGGAAAAAAAACTGAGACAATCACCAATGGCACTAAAGTCAGCTACATGGTGAAGGTTTAGTGAGTAGGTCAGGGATTTGGGAGAGTTACTTGACTACAAGATGTGTCACATGACATTAAGAATTTTCTGCATGATATTGGGAGACCAGTAATGCCTTTCTTCAAATATAGTAAGTTAGAACACCCAATTATTTGCAGCTTTCATCTCATTCTTTCCCCATGCACTCTTGTACTAATACAGCTTTAACGGCTCTCCATTAAAATCTGTTTTTTCGGAGGGAGGAGAGAAGATGGCGGAAGAGTAAGACGCGGAGATCACCTTCCTTCCCACAGATACAGTAGAAATACATCTACACGTGGAACTGCTCCTACAGAACACCCACTGAACGCTGGCAGAAAACGTCCGACCTCCAAAAAGGCAAGAAACTCCCCCTGTACTTGGGTAGGGCAAAAGAGAAAAAAGAAATAACAGAGACAAAAGAATAGGGACGGCACCTGCACCAGTGGGAGGGAGCTGTGAAGGAGGAAAGATTTCCACGCACTAGGAAGCCCCTTCGCGGGCAGAGACTGCGGGTGGCAGAGGGGGGAAGCTTCGGAGCCACGGAGGAGAGCGCAGCCACAGGGGTGCGGAGGGCAAAGCGGAGAGGCTCCCGCACGGAGAAGCGGTGCCAACCAGCACTCACCAGCCCGAGAGGCTTCTCTGCTCCCCCGCCGGGGCGGGCGGGGGCTGGGAGCTGAGGCTCGGGCTTCGGTCGGATCGCAGGGAGAGGACTGGGATTGGCGGCGTGAACACAGCCTGAAGGGGTTAGCGCACCACAGCTAGCTGGGAGGGAGTCCGAGAAAAATTCTGCAGCTGCCAAAGAGGCAAGAGACTTTTTCTTCCCTCTTTGTTTCCTGGTGCGCGAGGAGAGGGGATTCAGAGCACCGCCTAAACGAACTTCAGAGACAGGCGCGAGCCGCAGCTAACAGCGCGGATCCCACAGCAACAGGGGCGCAGAGGAAAAAGCGGAGAGACTCCCGCACAGAGGCTCGGCGCCGAGCAGCGCTCACCAGCCCGAGAGGCTTGTCTGCTCCCCCGCCGGGGCGGGCGGGGCTGGGAGCTGAGGCTCAGCTTCGGTCGGATCGCAGGGAGAGGACTGGGGCTGGCGGCGTGAACACAGCCTGAAGGGCTTAGCGCACCACAGCTGACTGGGAGGGAGACCGGGAAAAGGTCTGCAGCTGCCGAAGAGGCAAGAGGCTTTTTCTTGCCTCTTTGTTTCACTGCGCGCAAGGAGAGGGGATTCAGAGCGCCGCCTAAATGAACTCCAGAGAAAGGCGCGAGCCGCGGCGATCAGCGTGGGCCCCAGAGACGGGCGTGAGACGCTGGGGCTGCTGCTGCCGCCTCCAAAAAGCCTGTGTGTGAGCACAGGTCACTCTCCACACCGCCCCTCCCGGGAGCCGGTGCAGCCCGCCACTGCCAGGGTCCCGTGATCCCCGGACAAATTCCCCAGGAGAACGCACTGTGCGCCGTCTGGTGCAACGTCACGCCGGCTGGTGCAACGTCAGGCTGGTGCAACGTCGCGCCGGCCTCTGCTGCCACAGGCTCGCCCCGCCTCCTCCGTACCCCTCCCTCCCCACGGCCTGAGTGAGCCAGCGCCCCCGAAGCAGCTGCTCCTTTAACCCCGTTCTGTCTGGGCGGGGAATAGACGCCCTCAGGCGACCTACACGCAGAGGCGGGTCCAAATCCAAAGCTGAACCCCAGGAGCTGTGTGAACAGGGAGGAGAAGGGGAAATCTCTCCCAGCAGCCTCAGAAGCAGCGGATTAAAACTCCAAAAACAACTTGATGTGCCTGCATCTGTTGAATACCTGAATAGACAACGAATCATTCCAAATTCAGGAGGTGGACTTTGGGAGCAGGATATATTAATTTTTCCCCTGTTCCTTTTTTTTTGTGAGTGTATATGTATATGCTTCTGGGTGAGATTTTGTCTGTATAGCTTTGCTTTACAATAGCTTTATTTTGCTTACTATACTATAGCCTCTTTCTTTCTTTCTTTCTTTTTCTTTCTTTCTTTCTTCCTTCCTTCCTTCCTTCCTTCCTTCCTTCCTTCCTTCCTTCCTTCCTTCCTTCCTTCCTTTCTTTCTTTCTTTCTTTCTTTCTTTCTTTCTTTCTTTCTTTCATTTTTTCTCCCTTTTACTCTGAGCCGTGTGGACGAAAGGCTCTTGGTGCTCCAGCCAGGCATCAGGGCCGTGCCTCTGAGGTGGGAGAGCCAACTTCAGGACACTGGTCCACAAGAGACCTCCCAGCTCCACGAAATACCAAACGGTAAAAATCTCTCAGAGATCTCCATCTCAACATCAAGACCCAGCATCACTCAATGACCAGCAAGCTACAGTGCTGAACACCCTATGCCAAACAACTAGCAAGACAGGAACACAGCCCCATCCATTAGCAGAGAGGCTGCCTAAAATCATAATAAGGCCACAGACACCCCAAAATACACCACCAGACGTGGATGTGCCCACCAGAAAGACAAGATCCAGCCTCATCCACCAGAGCTCAGGCACTAGTTCCCTACACCAGGAAGCCTACACAACCCACTGAACCAACCTTAGCCACTGGGGACAGATACCAAAAACAACGGGAACTACAAACCTGCAGTCGGTGAAAAGGAGACCCCAAACACAGTAAGATAAGCAAAATGAGACGACAGAAAAACACACAGCAGATGAAGGAGCAGGGTCAAAGCACACTAGACTTAACAAATGAAGAGGAAATAGGTAGTCTACCTGAAAAAGAATTCAGAATAATGATAGTAAGGATGATCCAAAATCTTGGAAATAGAATAGACAAAATGCAAGAAACATTTAACAAGGACGTAGAAGAACTAAAGAGGAACCAAGCAATGATGAAAAACACAATAAATGAAATTAAAAATACTCTAGATGGGATCAATAGCAGAATAACTGAGGCAGAAGAAAGGATAAGTGACCTGGAAGATAAAATGGTGGAAATAACTACTACAGAGCAGGATAAAGAAAAAAGAATGAAAAGAACTGAGGACAGTCTCAGAGACCTCTGGGACAACATTAAACGCACCAACATTCGAATTATAGGGGTCCCAGAAGAAGAAGAGAAAAAGAAAGGGACTGAGAAAATATTTGAAGAGATTATAGTTGAAAACTTCCCTAATATGGGAAAGGAAATAGTTAATCAAGTCCTGGAAGCACAGAGAGTCCCATACAGGATAAACCCAAGGAGAAACACGCCAAGACACATATTAATCAAACTGTCAAAAATTAAATATAAGGAAAACATATTAAAGGCAACAAGGGAAAAAAAAACAAATAACACACAAGGGAATCCCCATAAGGTTAACATCTGATCTTTCAGCAGAAACTCTGCAAGCCAGAAGGGAGTGGCAGGATATACTTAAAGTGATGAAGGAGAAAAACCTACAACCAAGATTACTCTACCCAGCAAGGATCTCATTCAGATTCGATGGAGAAATTAAAACATTTACAGACAAGCAAAAGCTGAGAGAGTTCAGCACCACCAAACCAGCTTTACAACAAATGCTAAAGGAACTTCTCTAGGCAAGAAACACAAGAGAAGGAAAACACCTACAATAACAAACCCAAAACATTTAAGAAAATGGGAATAGGAACATACATATCGATAATTACCTTGAATGTAAATGGATTAAATGCTCCCACCAAAAGACACAGGCTGGCTGAATGGATACAAAAACAAGACCCATATATATGCTGTCTACAAGAGACCCACTTCAGACCTAGAGACACATACAGACTGAAAGTGAGGGGATGGAAAAAGATATTCCATGCAAATGGAAATCAAAAGAAAGCTGGAGTAGCAATTCTCATATCAGACAAAATAGACTTTAAAATAAAGACTATTACAAGAGACAAAGAAGGACACTATATAATGATCAAGGGATCGATCCAAGAGGAAGCTATAACAATTGTAAATATTTATGCACCCAACATAGGAGCACCTCAATACATAAGGCAAATACTAACAGCCATAAAAGGGGAAATCGACAGCAACACAATCATAGTAGGGGACTTTAACACCCCACTTTCACCAATGGACAGATCATCCAAAATGAAAATAAATAAGGAAACACAAGCTTTAAATGATACATTAAACAAGATGGACTTAATTGATATTTATAGGACATTCTACCCAAAAACAACAGAATACACATTTTTCTCAAGTGCTCATGGAACATTCTCCAGGATAGATCATATCTTGGGTCATAAATCAAGCCTTGGTAAATTTAAGAAAATTGAAATCGTATCAAGTATCTTTTCCGACCACAACGCTATGAGACTAGATATCAATTACAGGAAAAGATCTGTAAAAAATACAAACACATGGAGGCTACACAATACACTACTTAATAACGAAGTGATTACTGAAGAAATCAAAGGGGAAATCAAAAAATACCTAGAAACAAACGACAATGGAGATACGACGACCCAAAACCTATGGGACGCAGCAAAAGCAGTGCTAAGAGGGAAGTTTATAGCAATACAAGCCTACCTCAAGAAACAGGAAACATCTCGAATAAACAACCTAACCTTGCACCTGAAGCAATTAGAGAAAGAAGAACAAAAAAACCCCAAAGCCAGCAGAAGGAAAGAAATTATAAAGATCAGGTCAGAAATAAATGAAAAAGAAATGAAGGAAACAATAGCAAAAATCAATGAAACTAAAAGCTGGTTCTTTGAGAAGATAAACAAAATTGATAAACCATTAGCCAGACTCATCAAGAGAAAAAGGGAGAAGACTCAGATCAATAGAATTAGAAATGAAAATGGAGAAGTAACCACTGACACTGCAGAAATACAAAAGATCATGAGAGATTACTACAAGCAACTCTATGCCAATAAAATGGACAACCTGGAAGAAATGGACAGATTCTTAGAAATGCACAAACTGCCGAGACTGAACCAGGAAGAAATAGAAAATATGAACAGACCAATCACAAGCACTGAAATTGAAACTGTGATTAAAAACCTTCCAACAAACAAAAGCCCAGGACCAGATGGTTTCACAGGTGAATTCTATCAAACATTTAGAGAAGAGCTAACACCTATCCTTCTCAAACTCTTCCAAAATATTGCAGAGGGAGGAACACTCCCAAACTCATTCTACGAGGCCACCATCACCCTGATACCAAAACCAGACAAAGATGTCACAAAGAAAGAAAACTACAGGCCAATATCACTGATGAACATAGATGCAAAAATCCTCAACAAAATACTAGCAAACAGAATCCAACAGCACATTAAAAGGATCATACACCATGATCAAGTGGGGTTTATCCCAGGAATGCAAGGATTCTTCAATATACGCAAATCAATCAATGTGATACACCATATTAACAAATTGAAGGAGAAAAACCATATGATCATCTCAATAGATGCAGAGAAAGCTTTCGACAAAATTCAACACCCATTTATGATAAAAGCCCTGCAGAAAGTAGGCATAGAGGGAACTTTCCTCAACATAATAAAGGCCATATATGACAAACCCACAGCCAACATTGTCCTCAATGGTGAAAAACTGAAACCATTTCCACTAAGATCAGGAACAAGACAAGGTTGCCCACTCTCACCACTATTATTCAACATAGTTTTGGAAGTGTTAGCCACAGCAATCAGAGAAGACAAAGAAATAAAAGGAATCCAAATCGGAAAAGAAGAAGTAAAGCTGTCACTATTTGCAGATGACATGATACTATACATAGAGAATCCTAAAGATGCTACCAGAAAACTCCTAGAGCTAATCAATGAATTTGGTAAAGTAGCAGGATACAAAATAAATGCACAGAAATCTCTTGCATTTCTATACACTAATGACGAAAAATCTGAAAGTGAAATTAAGAAAACACTCCCATTTACCATTGCAACAAAAAGAATAAAATATCTAGGAATAAACCTACCTAAGGAGACAAAAGACCTGTATGCAGAAAATTATAAGACACTGATGAAAGAAATTAAAGATGATACAAATAGATGGAGAGATATACCATGTTCCTGGATTGGAAGAATCAACATTGTGAAAATGACTCTACTACCCAAAGCAATCTACAGATTCAATGCAATCCCTATCAAACTACCACTGGCATTTTTCACAGAACTAGAACAAAAAATTTCACAATTTGTATGGAAACACAAAAGACCCCGAATAGCCAAAGCAATCTTGAGAACGAAAAATGGAGCTGGGGGAATCAGGCTCCCTGACTTCAGACTCTATTACAAAGCTTCAGTAATCAAGACAGTTTGGTACTGGCACAAAAACAGAAATATAGATCAATGGAACAGGATAGAAAGCCCGGAGATAAACCCACACACATATGGTCATCTTATCTTTGATAAAGGTGGCAAGAATATACAGTGGAGAAAAGACAGACTCTTCAATAAGTGGTGCTGGGAAAATTGGACAGGTACATGTAAAAGTATGAAATTAGAACACTCCCTGACACCATGCACAAAAATAAACTCAAAATGGATTAAAGACCTAAGTGTAAGGGCAGACACTATCAAACTCTTAGAAGAAAACATAGGCAGAACACTCTATGACATACATCACAGCAAGATTCTTTTTGACCCAGCTCCCAGAGAAATGGAAATAAGAACACAAATAAACAAATGGGACCTAATGAAACTTAAAAGCTTTTGCACAGCAAAGGAAACCATAAACAAGACCAAAAGACAACCCTCAGAATGGGAGAAAATATTTGCAAATGAAGCAACTGACAAAGGATTAATCTCCAAGATTTACAAGCAGCTCATGCAGCTCAATAACAAAAAAACCAACAACCCAATCCAAAAATGGGCAGAAGACCTAAATAGACATTTCTCCAAAGAAGATATACAGATGGCCTACAGACACATGAAAGAATGCTCAACATCATTAATCATTAGAGAAATGCAAATCAAAACTACAATGAGATATCATCTCACACCGGTCAGAATGGCCATCATCAAAAAATCTAGAAACAATAAATGCTGGAGAGGGTGTGGAGGAAAGGGAACACTCTTGCACTGCTGGTGGGAATGCAAATTGATACAGCCACTATGGAGAACAGTATGGAGGTTCCTGAAAAAACTACAAATAGAACTACCATACGACCCAGCAATCCCAATACTGGGCATATACCCTGAGAAAACCATAGGTCAAAAAGAGTCATGTACCAAAATGTTCATTGCAGCTCTATTTACAATAGCCAGGACATGGAAGCAACCTAAATGTCCATCGACAGATGAATGGATAAAGAAGATGTGGCACATATATACAATGGAATATTACTCAGCCATAAAAAGAAATGAAATGGAGGTATTTGTAATGAGGTGGATGGAGTTAGAGTCTGTCATACAGAGTGAAGTAAGTCAGAAAGAGAAAAACAAATACAGTATGCTAACACATATATACGGAATCTAAGGGAAAAAAAAAAAAAAGGCCATGAAGAACCTAGTGGCAAGACGGGAATAAAGACACAGACCTACTAGAGAATGGACTTGAGGATATGGGGAGGGGGTGGGGTGAGATGTGACAGGGTAAGAGAGTGTCATGGACATATATACACTACCAAATGTAAAATAGATAACTAGTGGGAAGCAGCCGCATAGCACAGGGAGATCAGCTCGGTGCTTTGTGACCACCTAGAGGGGTGGGATGGGGAGGGTGGGAGGGAGGGAGATGCAAGAGGGAAGAGAAATGGGAACATATTGTATATGTATAACTGATTCACTTTGTTATAAAGCAGAATTTAACACACCATTGTAAGGCAATTATACTTCAATAAAGATGTTTAAAAAAAAAAAAAAAATCTGTTTTTTCAACTGATATATATTGAGCAGCTTTTATATGGCAGGCACTGTTCTAGGCTTTTAGAACACAGCACTGAATAAAACAGGTAAAACTTTCCACCCTCATGGAATTTCAGTTAAGCAGGAGAACTATACTGAGCAAGATAAATTAGTGAAATAGATAGTGTGTTAAGTGGTGGTAAATGCTAAGGAGAAAAAACATGGAAATAGAAGAAAGTAGGGCTACAATGTTAGAGAGGATGACAGGTAAGGCCTTACTTGAAAGATGACTGTTAAATAAAGATCCCAGAGGTGAGGGATCAAGTTACGTGGATAACTGAAGTATTCCAGGCACTTTATTTTTTTATACATCTTTGCTGGAGTATAATTGCTTCACAATGCTGTGTTAGTTTCTGTTGTACAACAAAATGAATCAGCCATAGGAATACATATATCCCCATAACCCTTCCCTCTTGAACCTCCCTCCCACCCTCCCTTATCTCACCCCTCTAGGTCGTCGCAAAGCACTGAGCTTATCTCCCTGTGCTATGCTGCTGCTTCGCACTAGCTATCTATTCTACATTTGGTAGTGTATATATGTCCATGCCACTCTCTCACTTTGTCTCAGCTTGCCTTTCCCCCTCTGTGTCATCAAGTCCATTCTCTACATCTGTGTCTTTATTCCTGTCTTGTCCCTAGGTTCTTCAGAACCTTTTTAAAAAATATATTCCATATATATGTGTTAGCATACGGTATTTGTTTTTCTCTTTCTGACTTACTTCACTCTGTACGACAGACTCTAGGTCCATCCACCTCACCACAAATAACTCATTTTCGTTTCTTTTTTAGGGCTGAGTAATATTCCATTGTATATATGTGCCACACCTCCTTTATCTATTCATCTGTCAATGGACATTTAGGTTGCTTCCATGTCCTGGCTATTGTAAATAGTGCTACAGTGAACATTGTGGTACATGTCTCTTTTTGAATTATGGTTTTCTCAGGGTATATGCCCAGTAGTGGGATTGCTGGGTCATATGGTAGTTCTATTTTTAGTTTTTTAAGGAACATCCATACTGTTCTCCATAGTGGCTGAATCAATTTACATTCCCATCAACAGTGCAGGAGGGTTCCCTTTTCACCACACCCTCTCTAGCATTGATTGTTTCTAGAGTTTTTGATAGTGGCCATTCTGACCAGTGTGAGGTGATACCTCATTGTAGTTTTGATTTGCATTTCTCTAATTATTAGTGATGTTGAGCATTTTCATGAACCTCTTGGTCATCTGTGTGTCTTCTTTGGTGAAATGTCTATTTAGGTCTTCCACCCATTTTTGAATCGGGTTGTTTGTTTTTTTGATATTGAGCTCCATGTGCTGTTTGTATATTTTGGAGATTAATCCTTTGTCCGTTGCTTCATTTGCAAATATTTTATCCCATTCTGAGGGTTATCTTTTCAACTTGTTTATAGTTTCCTTTGCTGTGCAAAAGCTTTTAAGTTTAATTAGGTCCCATTTGTTTATGTTTGCTTTTATTTTCATTACTCTAGGAGGTGGATCAAAAAAGATCTTGCTGCGGTTTATGTCAAAGAGTGTTTTTCCTATGTTTTCCTCTAAGAGTTTTATAGTGTCTGGCCTTAAATTTAGGCATTTAATCCATTTTGAGTTTATTTTTCTGTATGGTGTTAGGGAGTGTTCTAATATCATTCTTTTACATGTACCTGTCCAGTTTTCCCAGCACCAGTTATTGAAGAGGCTATCTTTTCTGCATTGTATGTTCTTGCCTCCTTTGTCATAAATTAGGCGACCAAATGTGTGTTGGTTTATCTCTGGGCTTTCTATCCTGTACCCTTGATCTATATTTCTGTTTTTCTGCCAGTACCATACTGTCTTGATTACTGTAGCTTTGTAGTATAGTTTGAAGTTAGGGAGCCTGATTCCTCCAGCTCCATTTTTCTTTCTCAAGACTGCTTTGGCTATTCGGGGTTTTTGTGTTTCCATTCAAATTGTAAATTTTTTAATTGTAATTCTGTGAAGAATGCCATTGGTAGTCTGATAGGAATTGCATTGAATCTGATAGGAATTGCCTTGGGTAGTATAGTCATTTTCACAATATTGATTCTTGCAATCCAAGAACACGGTATATTTCTCCGTCTGTGTATGTCATCTTCGATTTCTTTCATCAGTGTTTTATAGTTTTCTGAGTACAAATCTTTCACCTCCTTAGGTAGGTTTATTCCTAGGTATTTTATTCTTTTTGTTGTGATGCTAAATGTGATTGTTTCCTTAATTTCTCATTCTGATTCTTTGTTGTTAGTGTATAGGAATGCCAGAGATTTCTTTGCATTAATTTTGTATCCTGCAAACTTACCAAAATCATTGATTAGTTCTAGTAGTTTTCTGGTGGCATCTTTAGGATTTTCTATGTAAAGTTTCATGTCATCTGCAAACAGTGACAGTTTTACTACTTCTTTTCCAATTTGTATTCCTTTTATTTCTTTTTCTTCTCTGATTTCCTTGGCTAGGACTTCCAAGACTATGTTGAATAAGAGTGGCGAGAGTGGATATCCTTGTGTTGTTCCTGATCTTACTGGAAATGCTGTCAGGTTTTTACCATTGAGTAGGAGAGGCTTGCTGTGGGTTTGTCATATATGGTCTTTATTATGATGAGGTAGGTTCCCCATATGCCCATTTTCTGGAGAGTTTTTATCATAAATGAGTGTTGAACTTTGTGAAAAGCATTTTCTGCATCTCTTGAGATGATCATATGGTTTTTATTCCTTACTTTGTTAATATGGTGTATCACATTGACTGATTTGCGTATACTGAAGAATCCTTGCATTCCTGGGATAAATCCCACTTGATCATGGTGTATGATCCTTTTAACATGTTGTTGGATTCTGTTTGCTAGGAAATCCAAAGAAAGTTGGAGTAGCAATACTTGTATCAGATAAAATATACTTTAAAATAAAGACTGTTGAGGAGACCTTCAAGATGGTGGAGGAGTAAGACATGGAAATCACCTTCCTCCCCACAAATACATCAAAAATACATCTACATGTGGAACAACTCCTACAGAACACCTAGTGAACGCTGGCAGAAGACCTCAGACTTCCCAAAAGGCAAGAAACTCTCCACATACCTGGGTAGCACAAAAGAAAAAAGAAAAAACAGAGACAAAAGAATACGGATGGGACCTGCACCCCTGGGAAGGAGCCGTGAAGCAGGAAAAGTTTCCACACACTAGGAAGCCCCTTCACTGGCAGAGACGGCAGCTGTGGGGGGGAAGCTTTGGAGCCATGAAGCAGAGCGCAGCAACAGGAGTGCAGAGTGCAAAATGGAGCAATTCCCGCACAGAGGATTGATGTCAACCAGCACTCACCAGCCTGAGAGGCTTGTCTGCTCACCCACTGGGGCAGGTGGGGGCTGGGAGCTGAAGCTCGGGCTTTGGAGGTCAGATCCCTGGGAGAGGACTGGGGTTGGCTGTGTGAACACAGCCTGAAGGGGGCTACTGTGCCACAGCTAGCCAGACGGAGTCTAAGAAAACGTCTGGAACTGCCTAAGAAACAAGAGACCATTGTTTCCGGGTGCGCGAGGAGAGGGGATTCAGAGCATTGCATAAACGAGCTCCAGAGATGGGCACGAGCCATAGCTATCAGCACAGACACCAGAGACGGGCATGAGATGCTAAGGCTGCTACTGCAGCCACCAAGAAGCCTGTGTGCAAGCACAGGTCACTGTCTACGCCTCCCCTCCTGGCAGCCTGTGCAGCCAGACACTGCCAGGGTCCAGTGATCTAGGGACAACTTCCCCAGGAGAACACATGGCGCACCTCAGGCTGTTGCAACATCACGACGGCCTCTGCCACCACAGGCTTGCCCCGCATTCCGTAATCCTCCCTCCCCCCAGTCTGAATGAGGCAGAGCCCCTGAATCAGCGGCTCCTTTAACGCCCTCCTGTCTGGGCGGGGAACAGACGCCCTCAGGTGACCTACACGCAGAAGCCAAAATTTAAATTTGGGGCCAGATCCAAAGCTGAACCCCAGGAGCTGTATGAACAAAGAAGAGAATGGGAAACTTCTCCCAACAGCCTCAGGAGCAGCAGATTAAATCTCCACAGTCAACCTGATGTACCTGCATCTCTGGAATACCTGAATGGACAACAAATCATCCCAAAATTGAGGTGGTGGACTTGGGGAGCAACTGTAGACTTGGGGTTTGCTTTCTTCATCTAATTTGTTTCTGGTTTTATGTTTATATTAGTTTAGTATTTAGAGCTTATTAACATTGGTAGATATGTTTATTGTTTTGCTTGCTCTGTTCCTTTATATATATATACATATATATATATATGTTTATTTCCTTTTTCTCTTTTTCTGAGTGTGTATGTATATGCTTCTTTGTGTGATATTGTCTGTATAGCTTTGCTTTTACCATTTGTCCTAGGGTTCTGTCTGTCCATTTAGTTAGTTAGTTTGTTTTTTTATATAGTTTTATGTGCTTTTTATCATTGGTGGATTCATTTTTTGGTTTGGTTGCTCTCTTCTTTCTTTCTTTTTTTCTTTTTTTTATTACTTTTTTATTTTTAATAATAATTTTTTTAGTTTTTATTTTAATAACTTTATTTTATTTTACTTTTTTCTTTCTTTTTTTTCTGCATTTCTTCTGAGCTGTGTGGCTCACAGGGTCTTGGTGGTCTGGCTGGGTGTCAGGCCTGAACCTCTGAGGTGGGAGAGCTGAGTTCAGGACAATGGTCCACCAGAGACCTCCAGTCCCACATAATATCAAACGGTGAAAGCCCTCCCAGAGATCTCCATCTCAATGCTAAGACTCAGCTCCACTCAACGACCACCAAGCTACAGTGCTGGACACGCTATGCCAAACAACTAACAAGACAGGAACACAAACCCACCCATTAGCAGAGAGGCTGCCTAAAATCATAATACATTCACAGACACCCCAAAACACACCATAGGACTCAGTCCTGCCCACCAGAAAGACAAGATGCAGGCTCACCCACCAGAACAGAGAAACCAGACCCTTCACCAGGAAGCCTACACAACCCACTGAACCAACCTTACCCACTGGGGGAAGACACCAAAAACAACGAGAACTACGAACCTGCAGCCTGCAAAAAAAGACCCCAAACACAGTTAGTTAAGCAAAATGAGAAGACAGAGAAATACACAGCAGATGAAGGAGGAAGGTAAAAACCACCAGACCAAACAAATGAAGAGAAAATAGGCAGTCTACCTGAAAAAGAATTCAGAGTAATGATAGTAAAGATGATCCAAAATCTTGGAAACAGAATGGAGAAAATACAAGAAACGTTTAACAAGGACCAGAAGAACTAAAGAGCAAACAAACAATAATGAACAACACAATAAATTAAATTAAAAATTCTCTAGAAGGAATCAATAGCAGAATAACTGAGGCAGAACAACGGATAAGTGACCTGGAAGATAAAATAGTGGAAATAACTACTGCAGAGCAGAATAAAGAAAAAAGACTGAAAAGAATTGAGGACAGTCTCAGAGACCTCTGGGACAACATTAAATGCACCAACATTCGAATTATAGGGATCCCAGAAGAAGAAGAGAAAATAAAGGGAATGAGAAAATATTTGAAGAGATTATAGTTGAAGACGTCCCTCATATGGGAAAGGAAATAGTTAATCAAGTCCAGGAAGCACAGAGTCCCATACAGGATAAATCCAAGGAGAAACACGCCAAGACACATATTAATCAAACTATAAAAATTAAATACAAAGAAAAAATATTAAAAGCAGCAAGGGAAAAGCAACAAATAACATACAAGGGAATCCCCATAAGGTTAACAGCTGATCTTCCAGCAGAAACTCTGCAAGCCAGAAGGGACAAACAAGGTTTTTCCCTTTCATCGCATATTTAAAGTGATGAAAGGGAAAAACCTACAACCAAGATTACTCTAACCAGCAAGGATCTCATTTAGATTCGACAGAGAAATTAAAACCTTTACAGACAAGCAAAAGCTAAGAGAATTCAGCATCACCAAACCAGCTTTACAACAAATGCTAAAGGAACTTCTCTAGGCAGGAACCAAAGAGAAGGAAAAGACCTACAATAACAAACCCTGAACAGTTAAGAAAATGGTAATAGGAACATACATATCAATGATTACCTTAATTGTAAAGGGATTAAGTGCTCCAACCAAAAGACATAGACTGGCTGAATGGATACAAAAACAAGACCCGTATATATGCTGTCTACAAGAGACCCACTTCAGACCTAGGGACACATACAGACAAAATGAGGGTATGGAAAAAGATATTTCATGCAAATGGAAATCAAAAGAAAGCTGGAGTAGCAATTCTCATATCAGACAAAATAGACTTTAAAATAAAGTCTATTACAAGAGACAAAGAAGGATACTACATAATGATTAAGGGATCAATCCAAGAAGAAGATATAAGAATTGCAAATATTTATGCACCCAACATAGGAGCACCTCAATACATAAGGCAAATGCTATCAGCCATAAAAGGGGAAATCAACAGTAACACAATCATAGTAGGGAACTTTAACACCCCACTTTCACCAGTGGACAGATCCTCCAAAATGAAAATAAATAAGGAAACACAAGCTTTAAATGATACATTAAACAAGATGGACTTAATTGATATTTATAGGACTTTCCATCCAAAAACAACAGAATACATTTTCTTCTCAAGTGCTCATGAACATTCTCAAGGACAGATCATATCTTGGGTCACAAATCAAGCCTTGGTAAATTTACGAAAATTGAAATCATGTCAAGTATCTTTCCTGACCACAGTGCTATGAGACTAGGTATCAATTGCAGGGAAAAAGCTGTAAAAAATACGCATGGAGGCTAAATACCCCACTTTCACCAATGGACAGATCAACCAAAGTGAAAATAAATAAGGAAACACAAGCTTTAAATGATACATTAAACAAGATGGACTTAATTGATATTTATAGGACATTGCATCCAAACAAAACAGAATACAGTTTCTTCTCAAGTGCTCATGGAACATTCTCAAGGATAGATCATACTGTCGGTCAGAAATCAAGCCTTGGTGAATTTAAGAAAATTGAAATCCTATCAAGTATCTTTTCTGACCACAACGCTACAAGACTAGATATCAATTACAGGAAAAAAACTGTACAAAATACAAACACATGGAGGCTAAACAATACATTAGTAAATAACCAAGAGATCACCGAAGAAATCAAAGAGGAAATCAAAAAATACATAGAAACAAGTGACAATGAAAACAAGATGACCCAAAACCTATGGGATGCAGCAAAAGCAGTTCTAAGAGGGAAGTTTATAGCATTACAATCCTACCTCAAGAAACAAGAAAAATCTCAAATAAACAACCTAACGTTACACCTAAAGCAATTACAGACAGAAAAACAAAAAAACCCCAAAGTTAGCAGAAGGAAAGAAATCATAAAGATCAGATGAGAAATAAATGAAAAAGAAATGAAGGAAATGATCACAAAGATCAATAAAACTAAAAGCTGGTTCTTTGAGAAGATAAACAAAATTGATAAACCATTAGCCAGACTCAACAGGAAAAAAAGAGAGTAGACTCAAATTAACAGAATTAGAAATGAAATAGGAGAAGTAACAACTGACATTGCAGAAATACAAAGGATCACGAGAGATTACCACAAGCAAATCTATGCCAATAAATTGGACAACCTGGAAGAAATGGACAATTTCTTAGAAAAGCACAACCTTCTGAGGCTGAACCAGGAAGAAATAGAAAATATAAACAGACCAATCACAAGCACTGAAATTGAGACTGTGATTAAAAATCTTCCAACAAACAAAAGTCCAGGATCAGATGGATTCACAGGCGAATCCTATCAAACATTTAGAGAAGAGCTAACACCTATCCTTCTCAAACTCTTCCAAAATATAGCAGAGGGAGGAACACTCCCAAACTCATTCTATGAGGCCACCATCACCCTGATACCAAAACAAGCCAAAGATGTCACAAGAAAACTACAGGCCAATATCACTGATGAGCATTGATGCAAAAATCCTCAACAAAATACTAGCAAACAGAATGAGCAGCACATTGAAAGTATCATACACCATGATCAAGTGGGGTTTATCCCAGGAATGCAAGGATTCTTCAATATATGCAAATCAATCAACGTGATACACCATATTAACAATTTGAAGGAGAAAAACCATATGATCATCTCAATAGATGCAGAAAAAGCTTTCGACAAAATTCAACACCCATTTATGATAAAAACTCTCCAGAAAGTAAACATAGAGGGAATTTACCTCAACATAATAAAGGCCATGACAAACCCACAGCCAACATCGTTCTCAATGTTGAAAAACTGAAACCATTTCCTCTAATATCAGGAAGAAGACAAGGTTGCCCACTCTCACCACTATTATTCAACATAGTTTTGAAAGTTTTAGCCACAGAAATCAGAGAAGAAAAAGAAATAAAAGGAATCCAAATCGGAAAAGTAGTAAAGCTGTCGCTGTTTGCAGATGACATGATACTATACATAGAGAATCCTAAAGATGCTACCAGAAAACTACCAGAGCTCATCAATGAATTTGGTAAAGTAACAGGATACAAAATTAATGCACAGAAATCTCTTGCATTCCTATACACTAATGACGAAAAATCTGAAAGAGAAATTAAGAAAACCTTCCCATTTACCATTGCAACAAAAAGAATAAAATACCTAGGAATGAACCCACCTAGGGAGACAAAAGACCTGTATGCAGAAAACTATAAGACACTGAGGAAAGAAATTAAAGATGATACAAACAGATGGAGAGATATACCATGTTCTTGGATTGGAAGAATCAACATTGTGAAAATGACTATACTACCCAAAGCAATCTACAGATTCAATGCAATCCCTATCAAACTACCAATGGCATTTTGCACAGAACTAGAACAAAAAAATTGCACAATTTGTGTGGAAACACAAAAGACCCCGAAGAGCCAAAGCACTCTTGAGAAAGGAAAACGGAGCTGGAGGAATCAGGCTCCCTGACTTTGAACTATACTACAAAGCTACAGTAATCAAGACAGTATGGTACTGGCACAAAAACAGAAATATAGATCAATGGAATAGGATAGAAAGCCCAGAGATAAACCCATGCACATATGGTCACCTTATCTTTGATAAAGGAGGCAAGAATACACAATGGAGAAAAGACAGACTCTTTAATAAGTGGTGCTGGGAAACTGAACAGCTATATGTAAAAGAATGAAATTAGAACACTTCCTAACACCATACACAAAAATAAACTCAAAATGGATTCAAGACCTAAATGTAAGGCCAGACACTATAAAACTCTTAGAGGAAAACACAGGAAAAACACTCTTTGATATAAACCGCAGCAAGATCTTTTTTTGACCCACTTCCTAGACTAATGAAAATAAAAGCAAAAGTAAACAAGTGGGACCTAATTAAACTTAAAAGCTTTTGCACAGCAAAGGAAACTGTAAACAAGATGAAAAGATAACCCTCAGAATGGGATAAAATATTTGCAAATGAAACAATGGACAAAGGATTAATCTCCAAAATATACAAACAGCTCATGGACCTCAATATCAAAAAAAAACAAACAACCCAATTCAAAAATGGGTGGAAAACCTAAATAGACATTTCACCAAAGAAGACATACAGATGGTCAAGAGGCACATGAAAAGATGCTCAACATCACTAATAATTAGAGAAATGCAAATCAAAACTACAATGAGGTATCACCTCACACTGGTCAGAATGGCCACTATCAAAAACTCTAGAAACAATCAATGCTAGAGAGGGTGTGGTGAAAAGGGAACCCTCCTGCACTGTTGATGAGAATGTAAATTGATTCAGCCACTATGGAGAACAGTATGGATGTTCCTTAAAAAACTAAAAATAGAATTACCATATGACCCAGCAATCCCACTATTGGGCATATACCCTGAGAAAACCATAATTCAAAAATAGTCATGTACCACAATGTTCACTGTAGCACTATTTACAATAGCCAGGACATGGAAGCAACCTAAATGTCCATTGACAGATGAATAGATAAAGGAGGTGTGGCACATATATACAATGGAATATTACTCAGCCCTAAAAAAGAAACGAAAATGAGTTATTTGTGGTGAGGTGGATGGACCTAGAGTCTGTCGTACAGAGTGAAGTAAGTCAGAAAGAGAAAAACAAATACTGTATGCTAACACATATATATGGAATCTAAAAAAAAAAGAAAACAAATCGTTCTGAATTACCTAGGGGCAGGACAGGAATAAAGACTCAGACGTAGAGGATGGACTTGAGGACACGGGGAGGGGGATGGGTAAGGTGAGACGAAGTGAGAGAGTGGCATGGACATATATACACTACCAAATGTAAAATAGATAGTTAGTGGCACTAACTGCATAGCACAGGGAGATCAGGTCGTGCTTTGTGACCACCTAGAGGTGTGGGATAGGGAGGGTGGGAGGGAGATGCAAGAGGGAGGGGTTATGGAGATATATGTATATGTATAGCTGATTCTCTTTGTGATACAGCAGCAACTATCACAACAATGTAAAGCAATTATCCTCCAATAAAGATGTTAGAAAAAAAAATCATATGTAGAAACTGTCTTTAATATCAACATTAAACCCACTTCATTTTAAAAAGTATTTGTTTTTATAATGAGCTACATATACAAGTTATAGAAAGCAACTTGATTATAATACATTATTAGTTATCCAGAGTTTTAAGGTGTTACAGGAAGGTTATTACCAGGCTGTCAGTTTAAGTAAATATGTAGTACAATTGAACAATTTGATCTTCAAGTACAATAAATGGAAATTCATCTACTAGGGTTTTTAAATAAATCCAACTACAAAATGTTTTAGAACTAGTATGAATTTTCCCATTTGTTTTGACTTTTTAAAGATAAGCCTTACAGATAGATAGACATAACAATATATCTTTGAGTTCTTCTGTAGGAGCTCAGGCTCCCACCCTGGTGGAGGATAGTAACTTCTGGCTGAGCACAAGATCCCTGGAATACCATCCTGTTACCTCACCACCAACCAATCAGAAGAAAGTCACACACTCTGCAGCCCTCACCCTAAATTTTGCCTTTAAAAACTCTTCCCCCAAAACCATCAGGGAGTTTGGGGTTTTTGAGCACAAGCCACCCGTTTTCCTTGCTTGGTCTTTGCAATAAACCTTTCTCTGCTCCAAAAAAATAAATAAATAAATAAAGATAAGCCTTACAAAATTTTCTTCCTTTTACACTAGTTCCTTGTTATATATATTATTTATGTCTTCCTGAACCACATACTTGATAGAAAGTGTTAAATTATATGATACTTCAAGACAATGGGAAGCCACAAAAATTGTATGCACTATCAAAAATTTACTTATGAAATGAGAGCTTGGCTGTTTTGTTATTATTCATCTCCTTAAAAGACATTCAACAAGAACATGTGTCTACTTAAAGGAGAGACTGTGTATATTTCTTATTAAAAAATGATCTCGTTTCTTATCTAAGCATTGTGTCAAGAAGTTTCAGTCTGTCCTCCACCTCATACAGGTTGAGTGACTAACATAAAATTGTGACAGCAACACCTGGCACATTTGAAGGCAGTGTAGTTAAGTGTGGATAGGATCAGATTAGAAAGCAGATAATCTCACTCAGTTAACAAATGCTCTGAGGACCCACTATGGGCTGGGCACCGCACCAACATTGGGGAATGTGCCCGGTGTTCAAGAGCCTTAATGCTGTATTTCTAAGATGCACATTTTTTCATACTTTACCATCTCTGACATTGTGATACCTCTTACAGCAAACAAATGGCATCTTAGCTTTGATGAAACATGGTCATTCTAATTCCCTTTACTAAAATAGCATTTTTCAAAGGAAAATAAGTTCACTAAGCAGCCTGGAGTGAGGAGGATGGAGGTTAAGTATATGAGTAAATCTTGATCCTTTTTCTTATACCACTGCGTGAGAGGTCTTCTACTAGCGTTTAAATAGCATGCTTTTAAGCATATGTATGTGTGCAAGCACTTTAATTTCTCAAGTTGTGAGCTACTTGAAGCCAAGGATAATATTGTATTCTTCTGTTTCCTCAAACTTGTGAAGAGTAGGCACTCATTATATATGTATGAATGAATAGGGACATGATCACTGAGACCTGAGCTACAAAAGGAAGCATCTTTCCTCTTTCTCCCATTTAATTTGTGTTTGTATTCCACAAATAATAACAGATACTTGGTAAGGAATCATTTTCTTCAATTACTAACTATATAGGTATTTTCCAAGAGTGTGCATGTACGTGTGTTCTTTATTATGGTTAAAATCCAAATTCAATAAAATTGTGTGAATATTTACATTCACTTGAAGATAATGAAACATTTTGACCTAATGCCGTATTTGTATGTTAAAAAAAAACAGATCAGAAGTTATAATTAAGATAATTTTAGACATTTGGCATTTGACCCATTTGAAATCATGACTGAGTCTACAGAATACTGGGAACTCTTATTTTGGGTTCTTTCTTAATATAAAGCACATAATAAGCCACAACTAAATATCTGGACATAAGCTAAGGGTATGTTCCCAGCTAGCTAGATTTTTTCTCATGACCCAGGATTTTGTGTATCTTCATGTAGCCTCTGCTATGGAACTGTACACAATACCAAGACTTTCTTCTCCCCTGTTGTCAAACAGAGAGAATCCCACAGATATGGCTTGTGTGATTTCTCATAAAGCCCCCTTTCACCTGCTTTTAGAAATTTAACTTGGTTCAGGGGAATTTCAACTGCAAGAGCAAGCAAGCATCTTGCTCACGCTGTGGTAAACAAAGGATCTTGGTTTTGCAACACAGGGAGTGCCCCTAGCTTCCAGAACCACATGTACTAGTTCTTCTGAAGACTAACAGAGGCAGCATTCTTTCTCTTCTTCCTCCCACATGCCCTGCTATTCAGTCCTCTCAGGCTTTGTCAACCCTTTTATCTAGTTTTTATCTTGTGGATTTAGCTGTCTCCTAGTTTCACAAAAATTTATTTGTTAATTTTGTGTTTGGTATTTCTTGTTGCTTTTGGGTAATCCTCAGGAAGGAAATGAAATGCCAGCTTTACCCCATCATCCTTAAATCAGATATTCCCTGGAAGTGTTTCTATTAAAGCAGGAACCATTGAATGTATTTTTACTATAGGTAGAAAAATTTTCTGGGGAACTGCTATCAGAATTAATTGACGAACAGCAAGCTGTTCTCCACCTATTTATTCCTTCCTCCATTGAGTTATTGTTTCTTCCTTGCCTCTGGCTCCAGGGAAGTCACATTTTAAATGTGACTGGTGGATTCTGCCCCACCAGGAATGACATCAAATCCCCATTGCAGTCCCCTAAGTTGAAGCAAACAGGTTGGTTACCATTAAGGAAGGTATTTTGCTATTGGTTCATTCTCCCCCCACCACCCTGCAAACACAGTAGAGCATTTATCTACCTTTGAACAATTATCATTCTAAATATTTGCCTTTCATCCTGCCTGGTGGACGTATTTATGATCTCTGTCAACGGTACTGTATCTGGACTGAGGGTTGTTGTTATTATTGTTTTATTTGGATTTGTTTGTTTTAAGCAATCTACTAATTTGATTGAATTTCTACTCTAACTTTAAGTGCTTATATTTTAAGCTCTGCCAGTCTTTGGGGAATTTACAACCTAATGTTTTCTCAGCCTTCTTGTGGATGCTCTAGTGCTGGTTGACTTCTCTGTTGTGACTCTGAACCTCACTGAACTTCAAGACCTGGAAATACATTCACTCAGCACTCTTGACTTGATTCTAAACCTTTAGCTCTCAATTCATTACCACACCCTAAAACCCTGGTTTCTGCCTCAGCCAACCAAATGTGAGCATCTTATCAATGTAAACAGAAGCCACTGCCACTAATTCTCTGCTGTATCAACCACCCACCTTTTAGCGAGCTCTGAACATCCTCAGATATACTAATTTTTTTTAACTATTCAGAAAATAATATTCTCCATAGTGTTAGAAGTTAAGCAGAAGCTTTTAGTTAAGTATTTTATGCTTAGCACCGACTATGTCAGCTTAAAGCAGATAATGTTTCAAGAATCACGAGAAGCACAACTTGAAAAGGAAAGAGTGCCAAATTGTAGCTGAGCGAACAGCTGTGGCCTAGATCTAGAAGAGCTATAGCAGTGGTGCTCTCAATTTAAAATGAACCCTGTGAAAGTTCTGAATGGCAGATCTCAGAGAAACTATATTTAAATTTTCACATAAAATTAAAGAACTTTCTTTTATATACACAGCAGTAGGTGATAGGAATTCAAAGCTTGGTTATGAACATTTATGAACATTTATCAGGAATCAAATATACAATATCATTAATAAAGGTGTTTTACAGTATACAAATATATTAAAATAAAATTAAGACGAATTGGATTTAATGAATGTACTGATTAGTTTGTTGTTGATGTTGCTTTAATTGAAGGAGTGAGAAAGTTATTTAAATGCTGAAGCAATCATTTGTTTTGCTGAGGTCTTCTATGTTAGAAGAAGTAGGAAATTATCAGTGTAAATTTGGAATGAAGAAAATCTTCCTACAAAGACAATAAACCCAAAATGTATAAAGACAAAATATAGACATATTTGACTATATACAAAGGAATAAAAAGGGTACGATAAATATATTATGAACAAAGTCCAAAGACATGTGATAGATTGAGAAAAATATTGGCAAAATGTGGGGCAGATAAAGAGTCAATAATCCAACCACCATCAAATGCCTATACATTGAGAAGAAAAGGCAAACAACCTAAAGAAAAATCAACAAATGATATGAGTAAGAGTTTCATAGAAGTAGAAATCCAAATATTAAATGAATCTATGCATTCCCAAGTTTATTCATAGCCTAGGAAATGCAAATAAAAGATCCAAAAGGTGCTATTTTTAAACTATCAGATATTGGCAGAAATTTAAGGTACACCATCCAGTGCTAGTAAGAACATGGATAAATGTATATCCTAATTTACTACTAGTCAAAGTGTAAAGTGCTGCAAACATTTTGGAAATTAGTCTGGGAATATCTATTAAAATTAATATTAATATATGGACATTTTGGGGGGGTTTTTTTGTTTGTTTTTTTTATTTTTATTTTATTTTTTTTTCCACACACACACACTGTATTTTATTTTTACAAGAGATAAATAGACTGACACGAAGCATTGTACATGGATGACCACAACAAAAGCAACAATGATTGCAATTACCAAACATGAAACACACTCATACTATGTCATAATATTGACATTCATTCCAGTAATCTGGAATGGACATTTTGAACTTTCACAGTTTGGGAAGCATTTCCATGGAAATAAAAGAATTGGTATATAAGAATATACATACACACACACGGATATGTATTGTAGCATTATACATAGGAAAAATTAATACAGAAAGCAACCAAAATAGACAACAGTAGATGAATGATTGAATCAAATGGTGTTGCTTTCATTCAATGGGGTATTCAGCAGTTATTAAAAAGTATGTGTCTAATCAGTAACTATTTAAATGGAAGGGTACCCAGGATATACTGTTAAGAAGAAAAAGAAGTTGTAATATAATGTGTACTAAATGATCTAGTTTTAATAAAAAGAAACAATTGCAAAAATAAGAGCACCATTTATATGGGTTTAGATACTTGTGTATATTACATAAGCATGAGAAAAATAGTGTATGGATTAGGCCACTAAAACCGGTAATTCTGCAGACAGGGATGAGAGTTTGAATACAAAACTCATCTGCAACTTGAGAAAAGAATTTAATAAAGTAAAACATTAAATATAAATATTTAATAGAAAAACATAGCATTTCTCTACTTGGCATTTACTTTAGTGTAAGGAGTGAGGTTGGAATCAAACTTCAAGCTATTTTCTCAAAAATTAGTTAGTTGTCTGAGCACCATTATCTTTCACCCACTCATTTGAAATATTATCTTTATCTTATATGAAATCCCCATATTGATTCATCTCATTCTGTACTACTATTATACTGTGTTGATTTCTGTAGCTTTATAAAACAGTCTACAATATAATTTTAAAACTCTGTCATTACTCTTTATTATAATTTTGTTAGATACTATCACACGTGAATTTTACCATATAAAGTTGTTTATCATTTTGTCAAATTCCAAAAAATTGACATTAGATTAGGATTTTGTTTAATTTACAGTTTTGTTTAGGGAAAATTCATATTTCACTATATTCAGTATTTCTTTCCCCCCAAAATATATTTTTTTATTTATTCAAGTATTCTTTCCGAACATCAGAAAAATTTGTTTTCTTCCTATCAGTTCTGCACATTTTTTATTTGTGAATGTGTTATGCAAGTATGAAATAAGCTGATTCAGCCTTAGTTGAAAAAATTAAGCACACTATTTAAGTTTGAGCTGAAATAGTTCAGGAACGTACCAAACATACTTTAGTGGCTATGAACATGATTCAGTGGTTGGAGGTAGTTCTTAATCCACAATGTAGTCCATGCCCTTACAATTTATAAACAATGCTTTGTTCTAAGTTCTTTGTTTTTGTTTTTTTTTTTAAAGAAATTCACGTTCTTTTATTTATTTATTTATGACTGTGTTGAGTCTTCGTTTCTGTGTGAGGGCTTTCTCTAGTTGCGGCAAGTGGGGACCAGTCTTCATCGCGGTGCGCGGGCCTCTCACAATCGCGGCCTCTCTAGTTGCGGAGCACAGGCTCCAGACGCGCAGGCTCAGTAATTGTGGCTTACGGGCCCAGTTGGTCCGTGGCATGTGGGATCTTCCCAGACCAGGGCTCGAACCCGTGTCCCCTGCATTGGCAGGCAGATTCTCAACCACTGCGCCACCAGGGAAGCCCAGTTCTTTGTTTTTTTAGTCTTATTTTTTCTTCTAACTTGCCTCATGCTAATAATTTTTCAATATATATCAGGGAAAAGAACAGGGAACTGAAGTCAATCACAATTTTTTTAAGTCTTTTGAAAAATTTCTAAATAGAATATAGTACATTTCTCAATTTATAGCTCGTTGAGTTATAGTGTTACATATAATAAGCATTTTGAAATGTCTGTCTGTATTTGAGATCCAAGATAAGTATCTATGATGTAAAAATATTTTTAAATCTAAAAGCAAAGAATGCAAGTGTGTTATAACCAGCATGGTACTATATCACAAACCAATAAATTAGTCTGAATTTTTTTTTTTTTTTACTGTGTAGCAAAATTTACTCAACAAACACTTATTCCATCGTTTATTCAACAACAGTTTTGAATACTTAATGTGTGCCCGGAAATGTACTAGATTCTGAGGATATAAAAATGAGTATCAGTGGAGCGTACATAAAGTAAACCAGCAATTACAACACAAGATATAATATTTACTACTTTAGTCATAAGCCCAGAGCACATGACAGGCTCCTCGGCTCTTCAAGCTTTTGGTGAGATGGGGAATGTGGTGTTTTAGGGAAGGCTTCTGAGAAGTGATGTTTAAGTTGAGAATTAAGGAGGAATAGGAGTTAGTGTGCCCGAGAGGAGAAAAAAAAGAGTTCTGCGTAGATACCTCAGTGTGAGTATGGTAGGTTCAGACATCTGTAAGTGCTAGACCAAGAAAAATGTGTATTTGACTTTGCTGTGTTTTGTTACTTTTTTTTAACACATGAAATGGTAAAGAAAGCCCTACACTGCACACATAATACTTGCAAATGCTAAAAAAAAGTTGGACTTCAGTACCCACTAATGAAACACCTGTTGAGAGAACAGATATAACTGTAGTTATAGATTCTTAACATACCAAAAGTTTTAACTTCTATTATATGAACTTTGAAATATCTTTGCTTTATAATTTACTCTATTTGGTCTTTTTTATCCTTAAAGCATTTAAAGATACTGAAGCAGTATTATATTTTACTCAAGTTTTTAAGAATTCACCTAAAAACAACGAATGGATATGACCTCTATTGAATAACTGAGTAAGTTAGGTTAAGAATATTTTCTTCCAAATGAGTCAAGCTGAAATAGAATTGATACACTTATAATTTGACCATGTACTAAAATATTTAATATGCAGAGCTTGCAGAAAAGTAAAAAGTCAAGACTTCAAAAGGGTCAGAAAGGGCAAACAAAATAGTCTTTTTGGCACAAGAAATACTAAGTAATTCAAATAATATCAATAATATTAAGTACATTTGTGTTCTCTGTAACAAACCCTTACATTTTCAACATAAACTATCTATTCCCATAATACTTTTGTCCTCTATGTCCTCCCTGCAAATAGCCAGGCTCATGCTGCCTCCTTTCCTTTATTTATATGGGTTCAGGGGTTGAAGTGTTGACCCACTTCCTTCAAGAGCTGCCTCAAGCTCTTCTTCTTCATGAAGCTTTCTGCTAGCATTTGAGCCCATAACAATCTTCGCATTCTCTGAAGCACCAATATTATCAATACCATGCATTGGCATCATTCTTCAAATGGTAATTGAGTAGTTGCCTACACTGTGCTAGGTGCCAGGGATGCAATAATAAAGCTTGATGCCTTCTCTCACATTGCATAGAGACTAATCAGGGAGACAGACATAGAAAAAATTACAATGGAAAGCACTTTGTTAAACATATTCAGGAAATGCCATTAAGAGAACAGAGGCGAGGGTATTTCGTTTAGTCATATTCTATTTTTATTTAGTTGTTTCATGTATACTTTTCTATAATTATTCTTTGCCTCCTAGCTCACAGCAGACACTATAACACTGACCATCTAGTGATCTACTGAGTAGAATGTTTGCATATATTTTCATGAAAAAAATAACAGTGTCTTTGTAATTTTTCTGTAAATCTAGAACTGTTCCAAAACTTGAAAACTTATTAAAAAATGACACTAAGGACTATGTGTATCTAAAGAGAAGTAATATTTGTAAATTACTCAAGTTCCCATTCATTCCGTATGTACTTCCCCTCTTCTTAATAATTTTGACTATTGTTCTCAGAGCCTATTACCTCTTTCCCACATCCAATTCTTTGTCTAGAATTCCCCTACATTTTCCCTAAATTAGTAAAACCTGCAAGATGATTGAAATTGATTAACATGCAGTAGTTTGAAAATGAACAGATTCCAATTTTGAAAAATAAGTGTGTAGCCATTTTTAGCATGTTAACTTGAAAATGTCAGTTGGCTACATGTGCATATGGAGCGTCAATGCTGAATGTCTGACGCTAGACCAGTTTCACCATTAAAAAAGAGAGATTTGTAGTTCTTTGTGGAGACAACCTGAGATAACAGGATACTCCACACAGTATAACATGTTTCTTGCGCCTCCTGGAATGTGGTTATATCAGTTTCCTATTGCTGCTATAACAAATTACCTCAAACTTAGTGGCTTGAAACAACACAGATGTATTGTCTTTCAGTTTGAGAAGTCAGAGCCAAAAATGGGCCTTAATGGGCTAAAAAGCAAATGTCAGTAGGCCTGAGTTTCTTCTGGTGGTTTTAGGAGAGATTTGTTTCCTTACCTTTTCCAGCTTCTAAAGACTACCCACATTCTTTGGCTCATGGCCCCCTTCCTCTATCCTCAAAGCAACAACGTTGAACTGAGTCCTTCTCACACTGCCAGCTCTCTGGTTCTCTCCTGCCTCCCTCTTCTACTCTTCCCTTGTGATTACATTGAGCCCACCTGGATGATCCAGGCTAATCTCCTCATCTCAGAGTCAGCTGATTAGCAAACAATTCCATCTGCTCCCTTAAGTCCCCTTTGCCACGTAACCTAACATTTTAAAATCTGGGGATTAGAACATGGATATCTTTGGAAGACGTTTATTGTCTCTAGCATGGTGCTGACAAAATATCTGCCCTCCTCTGATCAGACAAGACAGAACCAGCTTTTCAGGGTCCTACAGAGAGTGGAAATAAGACTGGATACCCTCTCTGCCCTTAGAAAATACAGCACCATGAATTACCACTCATGGTGAATACTGAAAACCTTTACTTTCCCTTGAGGCAGGGATTCTGCCGTTCTCAGGAGGTACAGCTCTTGACTCTGTCTTGTGTGTGATAAGCCTCACTGGATTAAAAGCAAAAGAACCTGTTTTCAGCTTTCTCTTTGGAAGTCAATTTTAACAATTTTAAAGATACAGTATTCGTCAAGATTTTTCGTTTGATCATAAATTAAAGCTGATCCTGACTAGACATTGCTATTGAGAAAATTCAAGTGCCGTATCTGTACTGTGGACTGGATAGCAGCATTGCTTTAGCAGATTTTATGCTGATCATGAATTTAAGCCTCATTAACGATAGGCTGAGGGATTCGTCTAGCCATTCAGCACAAATTTGTTGAATACTACTTTCTTCAAGGCCATGGGCTAACATGTGGGGATTCAGAGGAAATAAAGACTGATGTAGTCTTATCTACATAAACTTAACCTTTTACCATGAGACAGAGATGTGAAACTACTAAATATACAATGAATTATTTAATTACAATTGTGGCCAGTGTTGAGAAGAGCAAAGCTCTATATATCCAGTAATTCTCCAGCTGTCATCAATTAGGTGAGAAGAAAGAGCTCACAAAAAGGAAAAGAAAGCACTAATGAAGTGAAAAATTTACCTGTTTAGTTCACCACTGTGTATGTATCACTTTGCACAGTGCCTGGCATTTACTAGAAACTTATTAAATATTCACTACATGAAAGAAAATGCTAGAATGGAAAAACCAGAGTAGTTTTATTAAGAACTATATTATTAAAAATGTATAATATTTGGACAGCAGAGCAGCCTTACATAAACCACGTTTCCCATAGGTTTATACAGAAGGAAGATGATGATCTGTATTGAACAAGTCCCTTCCTGTTCTGTACCAGGTCTTTGACTGGGCTTCCTCACACTTTTCTGAGCCCACACTGAAGTAGTAGAGCCAAAAACAGTCTGACATATCTCAGATACTGGAGTAAATGGAGCTGGCATGATCAAGTCTAGGGATTAGAGTAAAATCTATGGCCTAGACTCACTGAAATCTCATACACAACAGCAAGCCTGAGAAGGGATTATTGTGAGACCCAGAGGAAAAATGAGACAACAGAGCTGGCAAGTGCTGATGAAAAGGCAAGCATGGAAATGAGGAATAAGTTTGTTAACATTTGTCCAGACTACACTCTTATGTCTCAGGTTGCCTTATGAAAATCATAGAACCTACATCCCATGCTGAGCTTCAAGACTTTCAGGACACTCATAATCTGTTAACTGCCAACACCTTCAAAAAAGGAGGTGTGGAATGAATAACAGTAATATTCCTCTCTTCTAAATCAATATGAAATAAAACTAAAAGTAAGCCTATAAGAGTGAAAACAGAAAAAAGTTTTATTCCTCTTATTTTCAGAATATGTATAATTTCCTAATATAGTAAGAAAATTAACCCTGTAATCTCCTCACATTACATATCAAAGAGGAAATCAGTTGTAGCTTATCTTATTTTTTCCCTCTCTTCCTTTTTTTTTTTTTGTTTTGAACCTGGCCTAGAAACATTAAGAAAGGCAAAGTAGTCTCACAATTCTTTCAGTCAAAGAGAAAATAACCTTGAAGTCAAACGAAGAATGTCTATCATCTAAAGTAGAGATGAAGGAGATCTGATTAAAATCAGAATTCCCATCACTACATCTCTATTCACCACACCAAAATGAGGGGCTATTGATTCCTTTAATTAAAAAAGATCTGATATGGAAATACTACATTGAGACCAATCCCACATGGGCAAGTCTGTCTGGATTTCTATATTTTGGCTCATACCACAGAGACAGACATGCTTAAATTTGTAATTAAACATTACAAGACCATGATGCATGCTCATCCACTGAAAAATCCTGAAGGAAAGAGTGTAGGACCAAGGGAAGAGAAATGTGGGAGAGTGAGTAGACTCTCATGGGAGAAGGGGAAAAGATAATAAAAGCCCAAAACACAGAATAATAGGTCAAAGGAACCAAAATAGAAAATAAAGAAAAAAGGAAAAAATTAATGAAAGTAAATCATTAAAATCAAGGTGAATTATGCATTAATCAACCATATCTCCCAAAGTGCATAATCAAAATACTATTAAATGAAGTTTAGACTGGGTACAGTCCTGTGTTAAATCCAACATCAAAAGATTATTCATGCATTAGCTCTAAAAATGTGAATCAATGTTTATTCTGATTCCATGTCTCTCTAATACTGTCATTCTATGCAGCTGATAATAAGGTAGACCTCAGCTAAGAAATAGGAGACAAGGTAAAGCTTATATTCTTTTTTTCACTAATAATCGGTAATAACTGTAATTCAAAGGAAACATCAGCTTTCTGAAGATATGCACACTGACACCAATTAATGACTTTCTACAGTTGTTTTATCTTTCTCATATATTAGTATTCACAACATATACATGGAAACAAAGTAAGAGGAAAGGGAGTAGAAAATGGAAGGAGAAAGGCAGGAAAAGAGAGAAAAAAATGAAAGTGTGTCACTTCATACATGGACCTGATCATTAAATTTTCACTGCAGTTTATTTCAGTTTTATATTTCAAGTACTTCAAGTATTTTAAAGTACTTACATTCCTTCTGTTTATTAAATGGCAAACTGGTTTAATGTTCTTAGGTCTAGGACCATGATGCTGGCATCTGAAGCAGAGCCAGTTCTCTACACTTATAAAACTGTCCTAAATATCTATTTCCTATGTGTATTATTAATAATGAATTTTTCTCTCCCTGGGACAGACTCTTTTATATATGCACATGGGATGGTGTTTAAATGCAAAACGCAGCATAAAAGGAGTAAAACCACTGCAGCAACTTGCAAAATTCTGAACAGAAAATGAGGAAGGCATAAAATAAACAAACCTACGAGAAATGGTAAAAAGAACACAGAAGTAAATGAGGAAGCGTAAACTGTAAAACAGGAAAAGATGCTGAGAAAACAAGGTGTGGGCCAATTTAGCAGAAGAATGACTAAAAGTCTTCCAGGCATTACACCTGCTTACCCTGATTGTTTCCATTGGAAAGACTGATTTCTACAGACCTTTGTCAATGATTCCTCTACCTGAAGGATATTAAAGAGAAAAGCCACAGGCCCAAAAGGGTGTCACTTGTGCTACAGCCCATGATACCAAACCTAGATTTAATACCTAACCTAACTGCAGTTTCAACCTTCCTCAGAAATGTAATCGTAATCAGTTTGGAATTTTCTGCTCAGAATCAATGAGGTAATCTCTCAAATGGGACCTCTCCATCCCCCCGAAGAGGAAGAAGAAGCAATCTGCATAATAAAACCTTTACCATTCCACCCGCCCCAAATAGGTGTGCTGGACTAAAAATAATTCTTTTTTTATTTTGCTAATAACTCCCTTGCCCCACTCTTCTTCCTATAAAAACTCCATTTTGTATGGCCTCTCAGAGTGCCCCCCTGTTTGCTAGATGGGTTGCTGCCTGTTTCATCAATCACTGAATAAAACAAATCAGCTGTACCAATAAACTAGGTTGAATTTCGATTTTTAACAAGGACCACAGGTGATTGATTAATCTGTCATTTAAACTGTAAACATTTCAAAGGCATTTCTTCTAGTGTGCTTGTGGAACCTTGAAGCTCAAAAATATTTGATCAATTCAAATTTTCTTTGACATTTTAACAAAATAGTAAAGAGGAAAGGTATCACCATGTATTACCATCCAGTGGGAAAAAAAGGAAAAATATTTAAATCATTAATTTTAAGGGCATGGTTTGTATACTAAAGAACTGATGATCATATACAACTCACAATGTTCACCACAACAGAGAAGGGATACTCCATAGAAAAGAGAAAAAAATTTTCAATCACAGAATTTTAGGTTTCCTGTCCTAGCTGTGATTCTTGAAGATCTTCGGAAGCCGTTCACAATTAAGATGCCTATGAGCAAAAGATTATGTCCCCCTTTGCTTTGCCAACAACAAACAGGATCTTTTAAATGTCCAAGATCTGGTTCACAGAAGAGTTTATGGAAACCAAAAACATTAAAATTAGGAGCAAACCCTGGTGGTCTTGTACACTATTCTAGGAATCTATTGCAAAAGAGGTGAGTTTTATGGGAAAGATCTGGTGGCAGAGATGGTAGAGTAGGAAGGCCCTTAGCTCACCTCCTCCCATGGGCATACCAAAATGACAACAATTTACAGAGCAACTATCTATGAGAAAGACCTGAGGACTAGCAGAAAAGATTCTCCACAAATAAATATACAAAGAAGGAACCATAAGATAGGTAGGAGGGGCAGAGACACAGTATAGTCAAGACCAACACTCCCAGGTAGGCGATCCACACATGGAAGGATAATCACAATTGCAGAGGTTCTCTCCAAGGAGCAAGGGCTCTGAGCCCCGCATTGGGCTCCCTAGCCCAGGGGCCTTGCACTGGGAAGACAAGACCCCAGAACATCTGGCTTTGAAGGCCAGTGGAGCTTGCATATGGGAGAGCCAGAGGACTGTAGGAAACAGAGATTCCAATCTTAAAGGGCACGTGCAACCTCTCACAAGCTCTGAGTCCCAGTGTAGAGGCCGTAATTTGAAAGGAGATTGGGTCAAACCCACTTGCTGATATTGGAAAGCCTCCCTCCAGGAAACTGGGACTCCCCCTGAGGGCATATGCTGGCAAGCGCCATTTTGGAGTCTTCCCTCTAGCCTATTAGTGGCAGGGGCTTACCTGCCCACTAGCAGACCAGCACCTGTCCTGGGACCCATGGGCCAAACAGCCAACTTCACAGGAACCTGGCCCCACACACCAGTAGGCTGGCACCAGCCCCAGCCTCCCAGTAGCCAGCCACCCCAGGACATACCCTCACCTACCAGTAGTCCAGCACCAGCCCCAGGACCCAATGAGCCCTGCAGCCAGACACCCAGGATGCAGTCCTACCCACCAGAAGGCTGGCACCAGCCCCAGGATCCCCAAGCCCTGCAGCCAGCCACCATGGGACCTGGCCCTGCCCACCAGTGGGCCAGCAGCCACCACATGAGACAGGACCTGGCACCCACCTGGACCAGGGGACAGCCCCACCTAACAGCATCCTCACAGCAGTTGGCCCCATCACAGTAGAAGAGTCCACAAAGCCTACATCAGGGCTACTCCTAGAGCATATAGCTCTGGTGATCAGAGGGGATTGTGCTGCTGGACTCCATAGGACATCGCCTATGAAGTAGACATAAGTCTACTTCTACAAGATTGGGAAATGTAATTGACCTACCTAATAAGCAGAAATTACACACAGAGAATTAGGCAAAATGAGGAGACAGAAGAATGTCTCAAACTAATGAATAAGTCAAAACCCCAGGAGAACTAAGCAAAGTGGAGATAAGCAATGTACCCAATAAAGTGTTCAAGGTAATGATCATAAAGATGCTCTAACTTGGGAGAAGAATGGTTGAACACAGTGAGAAATTTAACAAAGAGTTTTCTAGCATATATTTATATATTTATATTTTCTAATGTAAAATAAAGATGGACCAAACAGGGCTGAAGAATAGAATAACCAAAACAAAAAATACACTAGAAGGAATCAACAGTAGAATAGATGGTACAGAGGAATGGATCAGTGAACTGGAAGACAAAGTAGTGGAAATCACCCAAACTGAACAGAAAAATGAGAACAATCTACAAGACCTCTAGGATGACATCAAGCATACTAACATTGGTATTATAGGGGTCCCAGAAGGAGAAGAGAAAGAGGCAAATAACTTATTTGAAGACATGATAGCTGAAAACTTCTCTAACCTGGGAGAGGAAACACACATCCAGGTCCAGGAAGCACAGAGAGTGCCAACCAAGATGAACCTAAAAAGGCCTACTCCAAGACACATTATAATTAAAATGGCAAAAATTAAAGAGAAAGGCTTAAAAGTGTCAAGAAAAAAAGCACTGGCCTTAAATAACACATTATATAAGATTAACAGAAAACCAGATATATAAATATATGGTTTCTGCCAAATATTTGGCAGAATATATATATATATATATATGTATGTATTCTGCCAAAAGCAGCAGAATATACATTCCAAAAGCAGCAGAATATACATGAGACATTCTTCAGGATAGATCATGTGCTAGGCCACAAAGTAAGTTTCAACAAATTTAAGAAGACTGAAGTTATATCAAGCATATTTTCCATCCACAGCACTATAAGACTAAAATTCAACTACAAGAAAAAAAATAACCACTGCACAAAACACAAACATGTGGACGCTATATAGGATACTACTAAAAAACCAATGGGTTACTGAAGAAATCAAAGAGGAAATCAAAAAATACCTGGAGACAAATGAAAATGAAAACACAACAATCCAAAAATCTATGTGATGCAGTAAAAGCAGTTCTAAGAGGGAATTTTATAGCAATACAAGCCTACCTCAGGAAATTAGAAAAATCTCAAAATGCAATCTAAACTTACATCTAAAGAAACTAAAAGAAGAAGAACAAACAAAACCCAAAGTTAGTAGAAGGAAAGAATAAAGATCAGAGCAGCAATAAATGAAATAGACACTAAAAAAAAATAGCAAAAATCAATGAAACTAAGAGCTCGTTCTTTGAAAAGATGAAAAAATGATTAACCTTTAGCCAGACTCATCAAGAAAGTAAGAGAGAGAACCCAAATAAATAAAGTCAGAAGTGGAAGAGGAGAAGTTACAACTGACACTACAGAAATAAATAAGATCATAAGAGATAACCATGAACAATTATACACCAATAAATTGGACAACAGGGATGAAAATGAATAAATTCCTAAAAATCCAACAAATCTCCCAAGACTGAATCAGGAGTGTATAGAAAATCTGAACAGACCTATTACCAGTAAAGAGATTGAATCAGTAATCAAAAAACTCCCAACAAACAAAACTCCAGGACTAGATCACTTCACAGTTCAATTCTACCGAACATTTAAAGAAGACTTAACACCTATTCTTCTCAAACTATTCCAAAAATTTGAAAAGAACACTACTGAACTCATTCTCAGCATCACCCTCACACCAAAACCAGACAAAAACCACACACACAAAAAGAAAATTATAGGCTAGTATCACTGAAGAAAATATATGCAAAAATCCTCAACAAAATATTAGCATACTGAATTCAACAATACCTTAAAAGACTCACACACAATGATCAAGTGGGATTATCCCAGGGATGCAAGTTGGATATATCTGTTCCAGCACTTCCGTGGGACATGAGAGCTGTTGGGGAGGGGGATATTCCCCCCTCTACCCCTCTTGAGATCTTGTGGCTGGACTAATAATCAGATTGACACAAGACAGATTAACAGAAGAAAAAGAAACAAATTTTAATTCATGTGCATGGAGGTCTCAGAGAAATGAGACCTAAGAAGTGACCAAAGCAGGAATCTTTTATCCTTTTTAGACAAAGAAACAATACATTTGAGAGGAATTGGTAAGACAAAGAAACTTATGTTTGGATGCTTAATTAATAAAGAATCTAAACAGAGTTTGGGCTTGGGGTAGTTAATTAAAGAAGTAACAAGATTTGTTTACACAGGCTTCTTGGCCTCAAATTCCCTATCTCTGGTGATAAGAGTGTCCTTCTACTTCCAGATGCAGGAGCGCATGTTTCACATGAGAGACTTATTTCCTACTTTTGGGGAGACAGAGAGGAGAGTCAAAGTGTCCCACTGATTTGGCTGCTTAAGTAATTTTAATTCAAAATAATCAACATGCCATTGAGGCATATTTTGGGGTTGCTTGCCCTGGTCCCCAACAGAGTCCAGTTTTTGCCCTGGTCTCTCACTTGGGCCAAAGCCATTCCCCTAATGATTGGGTGGGTTAGATATTTTTACCAAAAGTAGTTTGAGAAGTGTTCCCTACACCTGAACAAACATTTGCGTCAATTGATGCATATTATAGCACTCTCCTCGCCTGCAGCTGAGACAACAAATATCCTACACCCAAAATTAGCTCTCTTTTTCATTTGCAGACAATAGGGGATCTAGTGTCCCAGTTTCTTACTGGTTATATGCCCAAAGTGGTCACCAATATATAAAAATGTTGAAATACAAATACAAAATTATAGGAAAGTTGGCAGAAAAATACAGTAATATATTTTTCACTAGTCTGGAGACTAGTGATAATTTTCTCAGCTTTAGAAAAATTTTAAAAAGCCATAAAGGAAAGATTAGCAGTTTCAAAATTTCAGAAGCATCTTTGCAATGAAAATCAGCAAAACTGAGTCATATAGGAAAGCATCCTCCTGGTCTATGTAAGTGTTCATGTATGACAAAGAATTAATGTTCATATTATGCATAGATTGCCTTTGGGTTTATGAGAAAAATATCAAGACCCCCAAGAGACATGTAGGCAAGAATTATGAACAGATCATTAGCAACCAAGGAAAAACAAATACTGTAAAGATGAAAATAGTTCATCCTCACTGCTAAACTTAGAAATGCATATAAAATCAATTAAAATACCATTTTAACCCTACTAAGTTGCAGGGAAGGGAGTTCCACTCAGAGCTATTTATATAGGAGATAAATAGATATGCTTATACAATGCTTGCTGAATACCAAGTTAGAAAAATCCTAAAGGCAAGCAATGTAACAATACATACCAAGAACAAAAAAATGTTCATTTTGTCCCAGGAATGTCACCTCTGGAAATTTATCATAAAGACCACTGAATGGAAGAAAAAAATCAATAGATAAAAAGAAGCTCATCACAGGGTTGTCAAATGCTAACTACACATACAAACACACACAGGTATGCTCCCTACGTTCTCTGAGTAACACATAGCATAGACTCTGTAAGAAATATTATGCCATACGTTAGAATCATAATTTTGAAGACCATGTAGAAACACAAAGTTTATGGTGTAAATGGAAAAAGAATAAAAATAAACAGAGGAATTTATACTATGACTGTACTTATAGAATACATACACTTCAAAAGACTGGCAGTTAATCTGTTAAGAGGCTGGGATTAGAAGTAGTCTATTTTTCTAACATTTTAATAATTGTATATTGCTCTTAAGATTTACCAGAAAAAGAAGCTACTTTGTTCTTTCAAAGATTTGTTTCTCTAAGGTAAGTCATTTGTCATTCTCAGCACTGTCATAAGAAAATTTTAAGAGTTTCATTTCCTATGGAAATAAATTAATTCAAATTTTAGTTGACTCTAAACCCTGTTAAATTTTGATCCATAGAGAGGGAAAATTCTCAAAGAGAAACAGAAAAGAAGGTGAATTTTCTTCACATTTAAGGGAAACGCAAACTGTCATCAGCACACTAAAATACTGCATACTCTGGTCACTTAACTATATGAAAGGAAAAATAAAGTCAAAGATGAGAGCTGGAATGTGTGTGAAATTATTAGCTCATTCTCATGTCAAAGAATATAGTCATAAGCTATTCTCCAACTTAAAGTACCTGTGGGTCCAGCTATAAAAAACCACAAAAACTACTGATGTTTCACTGACCTTAATCTCCAGAGACCTCTTTAAACTCTGAGAAAGATTTTGACAATAAATTGCAAGAAATAGCTATATTAATTCCAAGAAAAATAGACAAGTCACTGAATAGCAGATATGCCTAGGGATTTCTTATTGTTATGAACTGATGACGAAAATACTCAAACATTTCTCATCTTTTAGGCATCACAACAGGAGTGTACAGCTTTTATTAATTCAGATTTTATTTTTATCAAAGATAAATATACTCATAATTTCAGGCATCAAGTAATTCTACAAGGATTTTTTTTTTTTTTTAGAAAACAGTGATCTTTTTGTGCCCCATTTCCTCTCTCCAAAGGGTTCATTTTTAGCTAAAACTTTTCATGTTTACTTCCTTATTCCTAATAGTTGCTCATAATGATACCTGTAAATTTTACTTCCATTTTTAGGCACTATTAAGTAAGTAGATAATGCCCTCCCAGTGCCCACCACAAACACATTCACATTTCTCAGCCCACTAACCTCTGAATTTGATTAAGATAAATATTCTGTTTTTCTTTACTAGATGCATGGTTGTCACTGCTGAACTATGTTTGTTACCATGATTATTTTTTCTTTCCTGGACAATATTTTGTTTTCCCTGTAGTTAATTTTTTCCGCTCATTTGCTTAGCTATCTACATACTCACCATTGATTTAACCCCCTAAACCTAATGAGATGTGTAATCCTCTCCTCAATACACTGAAAGAATTAGTTATTGCATTACTTTCATTTTTCTCAAAGAAATCTTTTCCAGAACCATTTCCCCTCTATTAGCCTGTTTGTCCTCTGAATCTGATGCATTGTCATTTTCTTGGGAACCTCTCTCACTGATATATTGGCACTTCTTTTACTTTTCTCCCTTTGGAGACTTTGGTTTTTTCATTCCATATTTTCCTCTATCTGTAAATAAAAATTCTACATAGGAAATATTTTTCCATCAAAATTATTAAGCCATTGCTCTATTACCTTCCAATTGCAATGTGTCTGTTAAGATTACCTAATGCCATTCTGATGGTGGAAATAGCAGATCATCTTGTTTGTACCATCTAGAAATTTCAGAATGATGGGCATCGCAGTGTGTCTTTTTCATCCAGTGTGCTATACACCTTGAGGGGGGACTTTCAATCTTGGAAGTGATACTTATTTCTACGTATTTTTCTTGAGTTGTTTCTTTGATGATTTTCTATTTTGTGCCTTCTATCGTCTCTAATTCTGGCAATCATACTGTTGTGATGTTGGACTACCTGGATTGGTTCATTAATCATGTTATCTTTTCTCTCTTGCTTTACATATCTTTATCTCTGACAAATCTCGAGAAAATAGGGATTTTCTGGAGGTTTTCCTGATCTTATCTTCTTATTCTTTTTTGATTTTTTATTTCTATAATATTTCAATAACCAAGAGCTCACTTTTACATCTAAATGTTCCTTTTTATGGCATATTTTTCTTATTTAATTGATACAGTACATTTTCTTATTGTTCTAAAAATATCAATGATATTTTAAATATTTTCTTCTTCCTTAAAAGTCCATACTTATTCTAAATTGAGAGGCCATATAATATAGCGGTTACTAGTGTGGACACCAGTAACTAAGTGCCTCCATTCAAGTCCAGACCCCACTACTTATTAGCTATGTGACCTTGCGAAAGTTAGTCAACCCTTCAATATCTCGGTTTCTTTATCTATAAAAATTATAAATGATAGAGTTGTTCTGAATATTAAATGACTAATACATATAAAGTACTTACAACAATGCTTGGCATAAAGTAAGCCCTATATTTGTTGTGTTAAATGAGAAGCTGATCATTTTTTCCCCCATTTGTTAGTTTTGGACTTTGCCATTCATTCATTCATTTCTTTAAATATCTTGTGATATCCAACTGTATGCTCAGATCTATTTCTAGAGTACTGAAGAGATGACTGAAAACTCTATGCTTGCCAAGGATCTTTCCATTTGCAGTCTTCACTGTAGGCCATTTAGTTGGGGAGCCCTGGAAATCAGTACGTTCATATCTTGGGCTTGTCAGATCCCTTGCCTGAAGAGTACACACCTATCTGTCAGGTAAGAGAAGATGGCTGGTCTTTCCAACCTTCAGTGTAAATGTTTACTTAAGCCTTTCCTTAAGGTATTTCTACCCATCACTCTGGTTTATGGTTTCTGGGGAATAAACTCCAGTGTTCAGTCTGTAAGGGATGAGCTAAATTAGGGAGAAGATCTGGGTAACTAATTTCCTCTTTTTTTTTTTTTTTAATAAATTTATTTATTTATCTATTTATGGCTGCATTGGGTCTTCGTTGCTGCGTGCGGGCTTTCTCTACCTGCGGTGAGCCGGGGCTACTCTTCGTTGCGGTGCACGGGCTTCTCATTGCTGTGGCTTCTCTTCTTGTGGAGCATGGGCTGTAGGTGCGCCGGCTTCAGTAGTTGTGGCTCACGGGCCCTAGAGCGCAGGCTCAGTAGTGCGGTGCACGGGCTTAGTTGCTCCGCGGCATGTGGGATTTCCCAGACCAGGGCTCGAACCCGTGTCCCCTGCATTGGCAGGCAGATTCTTAACCACTGTGCCACGAGGGAAGCCCTAATTTCCTCTTAACACAAATTTCTTCAGAGGTCATTTCTCAGATTTCGTTGTCACTGGCTTGCAAATCATATTCTCTGAGCTGGTCAGTAACCACTTAACCACAACTTTCCAGATTCCAATGCCCTCAACAGAAGTGGTTTTATATCTTGTTATAAACCTTTGATATTTTAAAAGGGATTTTACAGAGAATAAAGGTGAAAGTGAATGTTCAATTTACTATCTCTACCAAGATGTTGAAATGCCTATTTAAGACAATGAAAGGAAATTATTAGTGAAAAAAAAAAATTGTCTAGTTGCACCTAGGCATTTATCTCTATAAATTTTTTTCTTCACAAGCATTGATATTTTGGGAATAGCACTACTGAATAATTGCGCCCTGTACCCATTTAAAATTTTTCTCTCGGGGCTTCCCTGGTGGCACAGTGGTTAAGAATCCACCTGCCAATGCAGGGCACACGGGTTCGATCCCTGGTCTGGGAAGATCCCACATGCTGCGGAGCAACTAAGCCCGTGCGCAACAACTACTGAGCCTGTGCTCTAGAGCCCGAGCTCCGCAACAACAGAAGCCACCGCAATGACAAGCCTGTGCACCGCAAGGAAAAGTAGTCCCCGCTCGCCACAATTAGAGAAAGCCCGTGCGCAGCAACGAAGACCCAAAGCAGCCAAAAATAAACAAATAAGTAAATTTATTAAAAAAATAAAAATAAAATAAAAATGTTCTCTCAATAACAAAGCAGAAATAAAACGTTAGTTCTGAATCCAACCATGATATTCACTCGTCTGCTCAGCCAGCATCGGTCCCTCTACAGAGAAATTCCCAGCAGTGCTGGTATTCAGCATCAATCACCACACATTGCCTTCTTCACCTTGTGCTTAAGCATGTAAACATACATGAGGCTGTCTGTGAGGTGCTATGTCTCACATTTTTTTTGCCATCTTCCATGAAAATGGTTCCAAAAAGAGATTTTTAAAAGACTCAAGCACTTAGGATAGAGCTCAGAGAAACATCGTCTTTGGAACTGATTCAGAAAAGCTCAGCAAAAGAGAGTGAGAAAGTGAGAAAGAGCAATGGCCAGAATATCCACTTTCTTTGTGCCTGGTATGATGAAAGAAGCCTTACTTTTCAGGTTTGAATTTGCTATAAGCAGCGCTGTACTTTTAAACAGAATGTGCTTTATGGTAAGAGTTATTTCAGGAAATGCCTTTTTTGCCTTACACTCCGTTTGGGGGAAAACAAATTAAAGGCATTAAATTGGGAGTAGGTGTATTTCTTCTGTAAAACAGGGTTTCCGCAATGCTAATTAATATTGCCAAGCTTAGCTATTCATTTATTTTTTAATTAAATAAAATTATAAGTTAATGGAAAGACATTTTATTACCTGTCTCCTTGATTAGCACTACAGGGCTTAAAAGCAAAGACTATCACTAAAACACTACTCCAGCGGTGCTATGATGACAGCAAAATCCCTCCTGCAGACAAGTAATATAGTGGAAATCTGGGGCCACTTCAGTACTGAGCCATCAAACCTACTAAAGATATAATGTGACAACAGCATCTGGAACACAACATGTCAACCCTGAGTCAACTGAGCTTATCCTCTTTTGAAACACTGTCTCTGTCTCTGTCTATCACATGTCATACCTGATCCAAATATTTCGACCAGTATTAACATCAAAGGAGCACAGTGAATGATTTAAGCATATAAGGAACACTAATGAGTGAAAGAAATCTTTTCTATAAGGTTAGTTCCTGAAATTATCAATAGCTATTACAGAACACCTGCTCTGAAGATTTCTTCAGACCAAACAGAATTATTAAATTATTATTTATCTTACTAAATTTTAAGAAACTATATTCAGTTGTTAAGTATCCTCAGGTTGTTCTGTTATGCACCCAAATTCAAGATAGTCAACCTGAAAAAAAATTTTTTTGACATGTAAAATGATTTCTATGGTACTCTGAAAATTCGTTTTGCTCAACACCCATTAAAATTAGATCACTGATCACTCATTATTTTCTTTTTAAAAATTAATCAGCTATATTTCTAAATACACATGTATATGTTTTATATAGCTATATTTTATATATGAATATATTTTTGAGCAAAATAATTAATCCCCTGAGACTTCCCATGTGAATTTACCAACCCCACAAAAGCATATCTCTCCATCATACAAAATACTCCATGCCTCTGACTGTATATTAGGCTTTGATTTGGAGAGGAATGGAGAATAAGATTTTGACATCATGTGGAAAAGTGAATTTAAATTATCGTAGATAGGCAACAATATTCATTATAAAATATCAGAAACTTAAATCACTGATTCCCCATTATTTTCTTTTCTTAAATCATACACAAGCTGTGAGACAGAAGCGTGCCCTGGTTGCCTATAGCTGAGTGATGAGAGCATGTGTCACTCGCTGCCAATTCAGACATGCACTCCCTGATAAAGACTGAAATTGCAGAGAATGTTAATGGAAAGACAAACTGTGAAGTTCTTCTGTAGAGGCTATTACTTGATGCAGATGAAAAATGCATAGCACAGTGCTATGGGCTCTTTGGCCCATTCTGCTGAATTGAAAGGGAAAATTGAAAGGTTCCAATTATTCCATTTACTACCTTGATGAGTTTTTGTAACATGTAACGAATTTGTGGTTAATGAGGATTTTATGTAGACTGTACATAAAAAACTTAACTACAAAAAACAAATAGTATTATTTTCTGGCTAGTGAAGGTGAAAATGAAATGCAAAATAAAGTTGATTGACTTAAATTTAATATATAAAAGGTAGCACTAGTTAATAGAGTATTGATTAAAGATATAAAACGAGATGGTGACAATTCATCAAATATCCTTGTTCTAGGTCCTCAGCATGGCTGCTTAATAAACATCTTTTCTTGTAACTGATTTATATTTTCACATTACTCCTTTCATATCTTGTTTCTTTTTCTTATAGAAATATCAAAATCACATGCTACCATTACCAGCAGCACATGCTCATGCAAAAACTATTACTAAAAAAAACCTCTTAGTTTAACATTTTAAATGGGATTGATCTTACAATAGGAGTAGGTACCAAAGGGTTAGGAGTAAATATAATTAAAACACATCAGCCCAAATCAGTCAATTAATTCAGGCTCAAAGCTATAATTGAAAAATAAATACATCTATAATCTGTATGTCCTTAATCTATGTAATATTAAATCTTCAAGTAATATATGATTCATTCATATATTTTATATGAATTTATGTATTTTATATAAATTTATAATTTGCTTCTATAAAACACTTGTACCTAGGACGATTTTACAATATATCAAATATTAAAATAATTTTTAAATCTTAAGAAAATGCTTGGTTTTCTTATTGAATTTACCTTCTCTTCCCTTTTACTAGCTGTTGTACTCCCCATATACGACAATTTACATCCTCAAACCACACACACACATACCAGCTTCCATTAAGTTTTTAGCACTGTGAAAGAGAAGAAATCTACACACAGCCTCTCCCCAGGGTTATGCAAAAACAATTCTGAATCCTTATTCAAGAAAAAATTTAACTGCTCTATGTGCAACAACTTCATCCTTTGTTATCCTCTAAGTCTTGACACATAAAGTGATGGGTAGGTCCCTAATCACCACACTTCAGCCCTCCTGAGAATACCTCATGGAGTGCATGTTGTACTGTAACTCACAAATCTTGGAAGTGAACAGAATACAGGAACAATCACCCTACTTATCGTAGAGTGTTGTAAGCATTTTCTTCTTTTTTCTTGAACCACTAGTTAATTTTGAGCTACGCTTGACAATTCGAGCCTAAGCAAGAAATCTGCAACTCTGTGAAAAGTGCCAATCAGTACTACTCCATGTGCACATATGGCCAAATAAATGGACTGTGGTCCAGCACAGGGTGAATCGCCAACTTAACTATCAATCCAATTGTCAATCTGGTCAGCTGGTCCAAGAAACATCTAGCTAGAAACAATGGACTCTTCACAGGAAAATACGTTGAATAGTTCTATTATGTCCTACTTAAGTTTCATAAATATTTTTCAATGTATAAGAACATAAAAATTCAGTAATTCTTTATATTTATTGATGATAGAAAAACAGGATTGAGTTGCATTATTTCTGCTCCCAAGTAGGATCCTGAAAAGTTGAGAACACGCTAGGGTAGAACTATTCTGTCCTCCTTGAAATGATGTAATAAAAGAGTAAAAATATTTGCTGGACTAGTATTTTAAAAGGAAGCACAAGATTTTAGACTTGAACTAAAAAAGAAACAAACAAACCTTAGCATATGTTTTTGCTCCAAATTTATCATTTATGGTTAAAGAAATGTACAGCACATCTCTGTACATCTACCTTCTATAGTCAAGTGTGATCATTCTTGCCATGTACTCCCAAGATAATAGAAACTAATAGCATTGTGCTAGAATAATTTTGATCCCTCATTTAAAAAGCTGCTGAATATGGTTAAGTATTACTATTAATCACTAGCTATGCTTAGGATCAATATAGCTGCATATTAAATTCAGCTTAGCGTGAATTATGCCTAAAGATATATTTAAACAATTATGTGATGCTTCTACATAGCTATGTGGACCATACAACCCAAATTTTCCAGCTCAATTCCAGTGTTAAATATTATATTTCATTGTCAGCACATGTGTCCTGGTTTTTATTTTGAAAAATTTAGTCACTTTATATATCAGTGATATTCCATGATTCATGATATTTATCTGGTATATTCTAATTAAAATTTCCTCTTGCTGCTTTACTAAATGCAACTCTCCATGGGAATAATAGGAAATGCCATATTATTTCCAAAGTTCATGAACATATATATTTTTCCTTTTACCTAATTAGTCCAAAAGTTGGTGTAAACAATAAAAGATAACACTACATTGTTTGCCATTCTTCTTCTTCTTCTTTTTTTTTTTTAATCCTGGATTTTGATAGTGGAGCACTTTTTTTTTTTAATTAATTAATTTATTTTTATTTATGGCTGTGTTGGGTCTTCGTTTCTGTGGGAGGGGTTTCTCTAGTTGTGGCAAGAGGGGGTCACTCTTCATCGTGGTGCGCGGGCCTCTCACTATCGCGGCCTCTCTTGCTGCGGAGCACAGGCTCCAGATGCGCAGGCTCTGTAATTGTGGCTCACGGGCCCAGTTGCTCCGCGGCATGTGGGATCTTCCCAGACCAGGGCTCGAACCCGTGTGCCCTGCATTGGCAGGCAGATTCTCAACCACTGCGCCACCAGGGAAGCCCCCTTCCTTCTTCTTTATAGTCATCAAATTACTAAATCAATGTTAGTTACAATAGGCACAAAATCAATCACTGCTCAGTCTAAAAAAGTGAGCAAAGAGATTTTCCCACACCTGATATAAGCCATATCATCACAGAGGATGTATTAGGAACACTGTTTGCAAAAACACATAGCTATTCATAATAACACAATAATAATACCAGACACAATGGATAAATGAATACATTTCAGGACAAGGTTTTATTCTCCATTTCTTCTAGGAGCAAGGTTTTTGTAAGATAAGAAACAGAGGTGGGGGGGGTGAACCCATTTTGCATTATAATGGATACAAAGTAGCTAAGAGAGGCCGTCAGAAGTAGCAAGATAAAGTTTTGTTGTTTTTAGATTGTTTTTATAGTTATTTCCCTCTGGAAAATGTGAAGGATCTAAATTTCCCCATCACACTCAGACAGTGTAAGGACTGGAATGATCTGTTGCCTCTTCAGTTTCAATAACAGAGAGAAACTGAAGAACCTTGCCTATCCATTAAAGAATGTAGTCTGGATCTTCGAATGAGGGCATAATGGTAGAAAATGCAAAGAGAAACATGTAAGGGAAGGGGAGGAGAGAGAGAGAGAACACCCATTTGCGGTGGATGCTGTATGCACCATCAGATAAACCCAGGAAATTTTCGCACCATGCTCTAGCCTCATACATTTATAATTCTTTCTGATAATGATTATGGCAGCAGTAGGAGTTATATTTTGGAAGGTTCATCTAGTACACTGTTGAAAAAACAGTTTTGGAGATGATTCCACTAAGTCTCAGGTTTAAAGTCAGTTAGCAAACGTAACAGAAGAGTACAATGAGACTGTTGACATGGGTGGGGAATCTCACAAGGAAACAGAGTAGCCACAACTGGCAGTAGGTGTAGCGTCCCTGCATCAACTTAGGACTCAGAGTGAAGCAGGAGTAATAGAGGGAAGGTGAGTGAAATTAGATTCAGAGAAGTTACACACTCTCAGTTGCAGTTTTCTAACATCCTAGTTCAGTGCTTCTAGCAGTCTGGAAACACCCACAATGAACTGAACTGGGACATCTAAATACAAACAGGATATCCCGAGTTTAAAAAAATAGTATAAGAATGGAAATAATTTTTGTTGCTTACATCAGTGCAGTTGTACAATCAGCAAAGAGAAGTTTCACTTCTCCACTTAACTTTGGGGAGTTGAGATAGAGTAAAATATGGAAAGGAATCACGTGAAAGCCTAATTCAGCAACCTGAGTACTATCAATTCTCAGAGGAAGCGACTATTTTAGATTTTGGAGGCTTCGCTTCTTCCTCACTTATCAGAAGTTTATATTTCTTCTAGGAATCTCATCTATTTATTTGTAATAAAAAAAAACCCAGTTTTTAAGTTTTATCTGCCCAGTTTCCTGCTACAAATAACAAAAGGAAGGTGATATTTTAATAATGTCAATAATTTTTTTTTTTTGGCCACACCACGTGGCTTGTGGAATTTTACTTCCCTGACCAGAGATTGAACCCAGGCCCTCAGCAGTGAGAGCATGGAGTCTAACCATTGGACCGCCAGGGAACTCCCAATAATTTGTTAATAAATTTAGCACAAAAAATTCATGTCTCAATAATGACAAGACAATGTATTTCAAAGATATTTTATAACTAGGCTGGAATGTCTGGGAGGAAGACAGAAAAAAAAGACATTGTTTATTTGCATTTTAATAGAGTAAGAATCCCATTTTGAAAACTGTTGCAGTTTCATTTTAAACCAAACCATGTTTGAATACACCCATTTCAGCATTTTTAAACACCTCTGTTTCCCATTAAGCCACTACAGACATTTAATTTCCTCAGTAGAAACTCCACTGAGATAACTACATACAGAAAAAAGCATGAGCATTTTGGGCAATCCACTGACAGCAGTAATTGTATGCATGTAGTATGTTCCATCTCAGTGCCCAGAAAAGTACCGAATCTGACAAAATAGATTCTTACTCTCCTAAACGGACAGACTTCACTACACTAGCTCAAAGATGACTACATCATATTACCACTTTTTAAGGGAAAATTTTATTTACGTATGCTTCCTTTCTCCTTGACTCTAAACCAAATGAATTGAGTTTTATTTTGTCCAGTGGTGTTGTAAGTCATGTTGAACATCTAAAGAATAGAGTATTGTGAGGTAGTTTATTACCAAATATTTACAAGGGTAATATGAAGGGATGCGATGTTCATTCACATAGGAATGAAACTAGAAAATTGGAACTGTTGAACTACTGTTTATGTAATGAGGTCTATAACTTCTAATTTTAAGTTAGTGCCAATTATTCCTCTGTTGCGGAAACTATCACTAAAGTTAATTACGAATAAATGCATTACGTTGAGAGATTATTCTGCCTGTCAATAAAACTGATCCTAGGATGTTTTGATGCCTGTCACTCTAAAAGTCATAAATCTTGAAAATAACATTATCAATTCTTAATTATCTAAAATAATCTCTCTTCTCCTTCCCTCCTGTTTCAGAGGAGGAATTACCCTAGTCTTTTTCATGACTAATGTGTCTATGTCTATTCTGCTTTCATTTATTGCTGCCTTTTACAGGGAAAACCTTTGCTAGTGGAGGACACTTTAAAAGTTGAAAGAGATTGACTCTCAGGAATAAATAGACCTCAGTTCAGACCTTGATAACTCATTGTTTCCTAATTCCCAGAGGTGTGACCTTAGGGAAATTACTCAATCACCTTGCACCTGTAGGTAAAGAGTTTGCAAAATCTTTTTCCCTATGGCATGAAAATTTGGCCATTGGTTAACTTCAGCCAAATGACTCCTGCGTGGTAAATTACATTTAGACAGGGAGGAACTAGAAACATACTATGAATACCTTATGGGAAAGCCATAGGAATTGACTTCCCTAAATGTAAAGTCTCTTGCAACTAGCAACTTCCTTGCAAGGACCCTGGAAACTATGCGTGTGGAGTTGTTCAAGACCTACTGGCTTCGGTGGAACATGAAGATTCTAAGTCAGACCCACTTTAAATCCCTCCGATGAATCTCATCTCCTAATACCTGAGCTGTCTGCTGGATGGTCTCCCGTAGGAGAAAAATGTATGATGCTTCCCTGCTGGCATTCTGTGTTCCTATCCTATATACCCTTCTGAGCATCTGGTGTCAAATATGGCCTATGATAGTCTTGTAAATCTGAATATTTAATTGAGCCTAAGAAGACCTACCCCCTTGAACAGTGTGGAAGGATAATAAAATCTACCTTCTAATGATACTATGAGGATTAAATCAGATTGATCAGATGATACATAAATACATACAACACATACTGATTTCCAACATACCTATACATGTTTCCTCACATACATGGTAAGAGCAAGCTCATGGCATTGGAATTTTATCACAACTGTACTTTAAAGTGTGTTTTTGTAGTTTATGATGTCAGTCTTCCCCTGGTAATTGTAAATTTGATGAGGGCAACGGCCATGACTTTCATTTTAATGTTCCCAGCTCCTATCAGAGTGCTGCACACATAATAGGTGTTCAACTTATGTCTTTGAACTTATGTTCTTTCCTATCACTGCCTGCTCTCAGTGGGGAGATCCCAGACTGAGATCTGCAGAAAGCCAATTCCTTACAGTTTTAACAAGAGTTACTCTAAATGGGAAAGAAAAAGACTCATTGGCCAAATATATTTGGGAAACACCAGGTTTGGTGATGCTAAACGAACTGTGTTTTTATTAGAGTACCTTTTGCAATTCTCCAAAATGAAGTGGAATGAGAGAAAGAGACATATACTTCCTGCTTGTGCAGTTCCATCCCTCTCTTTTAGAGCCAGATTTTGAGATGGGTTTTGTGCAGGAAATAACTGCCAGAAATCGAAAGATAGGTCCTCTTGGAGCGATAAGTGTCCTTGAATATAAACAGATGCAACTAATTCTCTCATATACAAGTGAGGGGAATGAGAACAGAAACATTTAGTAAATTTCCAAAAAATCCCACAGCAAGTAATATTTCCCTGTAGAGCTCACCCTACTGTTGACTGAAAATTGTTTAAAAAACTTGCCACAGCTTGTCTGACTATAACCCCACCCATGTATAGAAATACTAATCATTCCAGATGATAACACAGTAAGATAAAGTAGAAGACTAAACACAAGTCCAAGAACCAGAGGAATCCTCAGGTGCTGGGTCTGTGGGAGTGATCCCACCTGGCCTTCATGCAAGTAACTATTGGAACATTTGCTCGCTACAGAGGCAAGATGAAGTTTTGCATTAGTTGCATCTGCTTTTCCCAGTCTCCCTTGGATCCTCAACCCTCAGCTCAATGACAACAAAGCATTGCCTCCCTTACTGCTTCTAAAGCTCTCTGTCATTTTCAGATCTTGGTAAGAACCTGTATTTAATTCTCTCTAGCACCTGTTTCCTTGTTTGCCTGCCCAGCTCAATCATAAATTCCACAGTGAGAGCCACTATCAATCACTCATACTATAACCCCCAGGATTCAGCACATAGTATGTCCTTACCAAATACTTTAAAAATTAATAGATGAGCTAATGTGATGAGGAGAGTTTAAAAAGAGCTGATCCGAGTGAGGAAATGGAGACAGCAATATTTGTCCAGATAATGATCAATCTTTCTGTTTAGGCAAACAGGGGGAGGGATATTTAATAAAATTCTGTCATTAACTCTCATATCCATACAAGCATTTACTGAAAACTTAGGACCTTCTGATGATTCCTAATATATTTCACTGGGCTTAATAAAGACTGTATGGGGTCCAGAGCATGTAGGCTGTTGTTAGTTTAAGGTAAATAATTAAATATATAACATTTTAAAAAGAATTCTCAAAGAATCTAAGTCTCCTTTTACTCAGGATAGAGCAATTTTTTTCTTTCTTATTATAAAAGAAGTTATATAATCTCCAAGCCTCAGAAATCGTTAAGAAAGAGAATTGGGAAAGGGAACCTATTTTACTTCTGAAGAGATTCGGGGGAAAAAGAGAAGAGTTAAATTCATGACTAGATCCTAAAAGACACGAAGCTTATTAATGCACTATGTAAGTATTATACCATCAAATTTTACTCACAAAAGGAAAGAAAAATTGAGCTTCATGCAGCATTTAAGGGAACTTTGTCCTACATTTGTACTGGAAAGACAGAGGGAAAGGTCTAGATGTCATAAAGATAGGTTGCAAGGAAAAATTCTTATTTTTACCCTTAGCAAAAGCAAATTAGAAATGTGTACACCCAGAGATGAACACACGCACACACCTATGGTCACCTAATCTATGACAAAGCAGGCAAGAAAATACAATGGAGAAAAGACAGCTTCTTCAATAAGTGGTGCTGGGAAAACTGGACAGCTACATGTAAAAGAATGAAATTAGAATACTCCCAAACACCACACACAAAAAGCAAACTCAAAATGGATTAAAGACCTAAATGTAAGACCAGACACTATAAAACTCTTAGAGGAAAACATAGGAAAAACACTCTTTGACACAAATCACAGCAACATCTTTTTTGACCCACCTCCTAGGGTAACGAAAATTAAAACAAAAATAAACAAATGGGACCTAATGAAACTTAAAAGCTTTTGCACAGCAAAGGAAACCATAAACAAGATGAAAAGACAACCCTCAGAATGGGAGAAACTATTTGCAAATGATGCAACTGACAAAGGATTAATCTCCAAAATATACAAGCAGCTTATGCAGCTCAATATCAAAAACACAAACAACCCAATCAAAAAATGGACAAAAGACCTAAATAGATGTTTCTCCAAAGAAGACATACAGATGGCCAACAAACACATGAAAAGATGCTCAACATCACTAATTATTAGAGAAATGCAAATCAAAACTACAATGAGGTATCACCTCATACCAGTCAGAATGGCCATCATCAAAAAAAATCTACAAACCATAAATCCTGGAGAGGGTGTGGAGAAAAGGGAACCCTCATACACTGTTGGTGGGAATGTAAATTGATATAGCCACTATGGAAAACAGTATGGAGGTTCCCTAAAAAACTAAAAATAGAATTACTGTATGACCCAATAATCCCACTCCTGGGCATATATCCAGAGAAAACCATAATTCAAAAAAACACATGCATCCCAATGTTCATTGCAGCACTATTTACAATAGCCAGGATATGGAAGCAACCTAAATGCCTATTGACAGAGGAATGGATAAAGAAGTTGTGGTACATATATACAATGGAATATTACTCAGCCATAAAAAGGAATGAAATTGTGTCATCTGTAGAGATGTGGATGGACCTAGAGAGTCTCATACAGAGTGAAGTAAGTCAGAAAGAGAAAAGCAAATATCGTATAAGAACACATATATGTGGAATCTAGAAAAATGGTATAGATGATCTTATTTGCAAAGCAGAAATAGAGACATAGATGTAGAGAACAAATGTATGGATACCAAGGGGGAAAAGGGTGGAGAGGGAGGAATTGGGAGACGGGGATTGACACATATATATTATTGATACTATGTATAAAATAGACAACTGATGGGAACATACTGTATAGCACAGGGAACTCTGCCTAATGCACTGTGGTAACCTAAATAGGAGGGAAGTCCAACAGGGAGGGGATATCTGTATATGTACGGCTGACTCATTTTGTTGTGCACTGAAGGCTAACACAACATTGTAAAGCAAACATACTCCAATAAAAATTAATTAAAAAAAAAAAGAAATGTGTACACAGATACCTGATTTATTTGACTGAAAAGGAATCTCTTCACCCACAGTGACTCTTAATCACCATCTTAAAAACAAGCCCCCCTCCCACCTTCTAAAAGACCTCACTTATTCACGTTCTTGAATTAATAAAGAATATGTTGATTACAAAGAAACTCTACTCAAAATAAGTTAAACAGAAAGGAGGATTTGATTGGCTAGAAAATCCAGTTCCTCATGAAAGAGTTGAACAACCAAACAAATTTAATCAACGAGCTTGTGTGGTAAGGCAGTAATGCAAGCTTGTGTGGTAAGGCAGTAATGCAAGCTGGAAGCAAGAGTGCAAGCACCCATAGGATGACCCCCAGGCCTCAGCTCAGCTCCCTTCTTTTTTTTGGCCACACCACGCAGCTTGTGGGATCTTAGTTCCCCAACCAGGGATCGAACCTGGGCCCTTGGCAGTGAAAGAGCGGAGTCCTAACCACCTAATCATCTACCTTCTGCTCACCACTCTCTCATTACAAACTTACAAACTACACACATGGCAAAAATAATAACCCTCAAGTTTATGTTTGAGTGCTTCAGCATTGAAAGATTCATTGGACTTTCTTTTTAGATTCCAAGAGTGTCTCAATTTGGAAAGAGTGCCCAATATATATCAATGAACCATAATCAGGGGAGCAAGTTCACATAAGAATATGAGTTCCCTTGGTGTCCATATGAATGGGTGAAGAGAGAGCTATTTCCAGAGGAAGGAGAGCTATTCCTGCAAGAGATGTCACGAGACAAACAAATCACACGTTGGTAAGTAGAGTAATAGCCCCCAAAGATGTCCATGTTTTTATCATCCTAATGCCCGGAACCTATGAATATATTACCTTGTACGGTAAAAGGGAATTTGCAGATGTGATTAAGTTAAGGTTCTTGAAATGGGGAGATTATAATGGATTACTTGTGTACGCCCAATATAATCACGGGGTCCTTATAAAAGAAAGAAGGGGACAGGAGGGTCAGAGTCAGAGAGAGATATGAAGATGCTACACCTCTGGTTTTGAAGATCGAAAAAGGAACCATAAGCCAAGAAATACAGCCTGCCTTCAGAAGGTGGAAAAGGCAAGGAAACATTCTCTCTGAAGCTCCAGAAGAACACAGCCATGCTGACACTTTAATTTTAGCCTAGCAAGCTGCATGTGGATCCCCAGCCTCCAGAACTGTAATATAATAGATGTACTGTTTTGAGCCACCAAGTTTGTGGTACTTTTTTTACAGCAGCAGTTGGAAACTAATTCACAGTCTGCCTATTGTAAGCTTACTTCTTTAAGCAGCAGACTTATACATGCCATGTTCCAACATGCACAATTTTCCATTATCTTGAAAGAGTAATTGAAAATTAAAACTCCACCCTCCCCACTTATATTTAAAGTATAACTTTCTGCAGCATGACTTCTCACACCAGCCCTCTGACTGATCTATAAAAGGCCACCAGATGACTTCTTAGTGGACAAGTCATGTCTCCACATCTCCTTGGAAATACAGACCCATCAGTAGACTCCACTGACCAATATTCCTTCTTGAAAAGTCTCTCTTCCACATCTTTGGGTTAGTGCCCTCTCTCGCTCTATTTTTTATATTGAGGCATATTTGACAATTAAGAATTATATATATTTAAAGTATACAATTTGATGATGTGATATATATATATATATATATATATATATATATATATATATATAATAAAAAATAATCAGCACATTCATGTTAATTAACATATCCAGGTTAGTGGGCTCTTTTAATTCTCTATTGCTGGTTTATTTTGTTATTTCCTCTTCGACTGATCCCTTAAACATAAACATCTTTTCCTCCAGCCTATGATCTGCTTCTCCTCTATACACTTTCTCCAAAGATCACTGGCTTGGCACATGGAGACACCCAGATTTTGGTCTTGTGTCTGACAGTCAAATATTGGTCAGAATGTTTAGCATGATTGCATTTCCCAAATGGCTGTTCCTGCTTATATGGTTGTTGGATGATCAGAGACAACATCTGGAAAATATCTGCACATAGTATAGACAATAAATTATGCCTTTATTATTTTGCTTCCTATGTTTCTCCTTTCATCCTTTTATAGTTGTCTTTCTCTAACCTTGCTCTTTCTTGTCTAATTCTAAAACCGCCTACTGGACATCTGCCTAAGGATGCCCTTATGGCCACATGTCTAAAAACCATCTCATTTCTCTCCTCCTATAGACCACAACTTCTGAGCTTTAACATAATCACAAGTAGTCAACACCCCAAGTCACAAGTCACAGTCATCACCCTGACTGGAAAGTTAATAAGTTAACAAATTACCTTCCAACTAGATGTTTCTTAAAACCAATTATCATGAAATATCTCAGTTGACTTCTACATAATATACACACTTCTATTTCCAAACATTTTCTATTTTCTTTTACCCTCCATTCCCAACCCTACCATCTTCACTTTCTGTAATGATACAACTTTATAATTTGATGAAAATGAGTTCTGATGAGCTATCTCATCTTGCACCCCTTCACCTCAAATTTTCTCAACATCTCAATCACCTTCTTACCCTTATCCGTCTATCAGAGAAAAAGAATTACTCTTCCTCTCCAACTACCTTTGAAAGAAGGAAAACCTCATAGCAATTAAAAAAAACAAGTTTAAGTGGCAAAGAGACCTGGATTCAATTCCAAGCTTTTTTCACTTATTAGCTATATGATCTATAACAACTTATCTTTTGTCTTGCTTTATTCAACTGTAAAACAGGCAAAATACCTCAAAAGACTGAGATGATGATTCAAAATGAAAGCGCTTTGGATGGTGCCTTTACGCTATTCTTTATCCCATTTCCTCTTGGTGATATTCCCGGGCTCACTACTGTATGTGTTCTCTCTCATCACTAGACTTCTAACCTCAATCTCATCTTATTAAACTGCAATAGGGTTTGAGACTAAATGTCCTTCCTCCAAACCAAATTGCTTGAAAAATGTTTAATCACCATACAGGGGGTTGCCAGATTCAGCAAATAAAAATACAGGACACTAAATTAAACTTGAATTTCAGATAAACAATGAATATATTTCAGGATAATTGTTTAGTATAAGTATGTTGCATGCAATATTTGGGACCTAACCATACTAAAAATATTTATTGTTTATCTGAAATTGAAATGCAACTAGGTATCCCCGTATTTTATCTGGCAACCTTGACAGATATATCATTTTAGAGATAGATGGGATCTTAGAAAAACCTCTGCTTTAATCCTTTCAAGAGACTTAAGTGGAGCGTTCTAAAAGTTAAATGAGTTAGTGTATGCAAAGTACCCAGAAAATGCAGGGCACATGGTAAGCCCTTGTTAAATTGTTGCTATTTACTAAAACTTTTGAAAGTCTTATAGGTGCTTCTATTAATACTGACAAATATTACTATTTTATAGATGATAAAATTTAGGCTCAGAAAGAGTAGGTGACATTATCAGGGTCTTGTGGATGTATAATGGTAGATGATCACCTCCTCTAACTTCTAAGCTGACGCTTTTCATACTATTGGAGGTTACCTGCCATGAACTGTTATAGGTCCCAATTTATACAACAACATGTGGGGTTACCTCAGAGTGCTGGTGTCTCGGCCAAAGCAACAATGTAGTTTAAAAAGATAAATCTGCTCTTAAAAAAAAAAAAAAAAAAAAAAAGGAAGAGAAAAGAAAGTAGGCAAGAAAGGAAAGAGGGAGGGAGGGAGGGAGGGAATGCATTAAACTGAAAATGGGTCACCCATTATCACTCTGGGTTTTGTGGTTTACTAAGATAAGCTCATCATAGGTAAAGCATTAACACACTTTTACTCCTGCTGAGTGACTCATGCCATGGAAAAGTTCCGGTTTTCCTTTACTCCTCTCCTACTGGTGGATAATACTCTCTCTTATTAATAGTCATTTTCATTAGAATTGGTGAAAACAGATATTTAAAATGAACCATTTTTACTCACTCCATAGCTGAGAGAACTCAATTCTGAGGACAATGAATTGCTGTCTCCCTTCTTTACAATGGACCAGTATGTGCCTAATGCCATTTCCTAGGTCTTCAGCTGAGATATTACCAACCTAACAGGGACAAACTGCTAATATGTGCAGGGACAGAATACTCTCAAGACATCTCATATTTTAAAAACACACTGGAATATGTCTATTTTGTATGATCTATAACCTCCCACACAGTATTGAAAAACACACACTGTGCTGAAGAAACAAAGTACAGAGGTCTAGTTATAAATAGCTACAGATGTAACTAGAAGAAATTAGTATTTGATTTCAAACATTCAAAGATATACTAAGGATCTAAACCTATTTTATTTTGAATTGGCAGTGTTAGACTTACTGATCATCTAAATGGACTCATGAGAAACCTAATTTGATATTTCAACTCTTAAAAAGTAGACAGTCAATATTTATTTGGTTTTGAAACTAAGTGGCTATAGCTATTGATCACAGCATAACAAACTCTTCCCAAATGCAAGTCGACTTGAACCCAGACCCATGGATAAGTATTATGGTGAAGAATAGCACACATTTGAATTTTTGATATTATTTATTAACTTAATTAAGAGCAAATACTTAGTTTTCCTATTGCCTTTCATTTGTCACCTGCATCATCTTGATTGAAAATCAGTAGCAAGTAAGTGTCTAGGCTTACATTTTTGACTACATTTTTTGAGTAATTCCTTGACTACATTTTTTTGAGTTAATTCCTGGACTGCAGGTATAGCAATAATAAAATAATGATTCTAGTTTAACAATCCTTAGACTCCAATCCAATGTCATCAGTAAAAATAAGGCCATGAAAGGAAAGTACAACATTTTCACTAACCTTTCTAAAAAAAATCACTTCTAAATAGCTGCTTCAATCACTTCTTCTGCTTGGCAAGCAGCGGGGATTTTCTAAAACTTTTTAGTGCTCACAGTGGCCCACACACTTGGACAAGTTTACCTTCTTGTCCTTTGTGGTCCACTTGCAAGAGTGAAAAGAATTAGGGGAGCAAATATACTTTACCTCAATCAGAATTCTAGGTGCAATCTGCAGGAGACTTTTGTAACAACCAGTTTTCTGCAGCCAAATCAGTCACAAGCCATACGCAGGATTGCTTATGCAAGATGGGTTCACCACAGGTGGGACAACTTCTGATGAAAAACCATTAGGGTAACTAGCGTGCGGTCAGCATCATTGGGGACCTGGCAGATTCAGGGAAGGATAGTACCTTTCCAAATATATCATAATCAGAGGACAGTTGTATCCAAACTATAAGGTGTTTCAACTTAAATCCCTGAATATCATTTATGTCAAAGGCCTAATTAAGACTCAAAACATCACAATTGATGAACTACATATAAATTTATAAAACAGTAAATAGTTAACAAAGATCCTCTTATGTTGTAAACTTGAAATTTTTGTAAGAAATAATGTGTCTAAAATAGTTAACAACCAACTATCATAGGTATAGCAATAATAAAATAATGATTCTAGTTTAACAATTCTTAGACTCCAATCTTAATTTTTCTAGCTACAAATGCCATTACATTTTTTACTTAAATTATTTTATTATAATACACAGCTATAACTAGTTATAGACTTGATATAGGAATAGCTATTCTAAATTTATAAAATCTTTAGACAAAACAAAAGAATTATAAAACTCTCAAACAATAGCAAATTTTGCGTCAATAATTTAATAGGTTGTGTTATTTTACTAAAATTGAATAATTATTTTCAGTGTATATATGATACATATTGCTATGATGAAGGTTCTAAGTTTAAAATATGTGTATCTACTTTTTTATTGTGGGAAAATACACATAACATAAAATTTACCGTTGTAGCCATTAAGTGTACTGTTCTGTGACATTAAGTATGTTCACATTTTTGCCCAATCATCACCACCATCCATCTCCAGAACTTTTTCATATTCCCAAACTGAAACTCTCTATCCATGAAATACCAACTCCCCATCTTATCTTCCTCTCAGCCCCTGGCAACCACAATTCTACTTTCCGACTCTAAGAATTTTACTACTCCAGGTACCATATATAAGTGGAATCATATAGTATTTGACCTTTTGTGACTGGCTTATTTCACTCAGCAAAATGTCCACATGATTCATCTATATTGTATCACGTGTCAGAATTTTCTTCCATTTCAAGGCCGAATAATATTCCATTGTATGTATGTATTACATTTTACTTATCCATTCATCTGCAGATGGACACTTGTATTGTTTCCACCTTTTGGCTCTTGTGAATAACACTTCTATGAACACAGGTGTATACATATCTGTTTGAATCCCAGCTTAATTTCTTTGGGGTATATACCCACAAGTGAAGTTGCTAGATCATATGGTAATTCTATATTTAATTTTTTGAGTAACTGCATGCTATTTCCCATAGCAGCTGCACCATTTTACATTCTTACCAGCAATCAAGTTACATTTTTGATCCTACTCATTTTTAGTAGTGCCCTGATCTTGAAGCCCAACTGTCTAGTTTGGACTGACTGTCTTTGATGCTAATAAAAATAATCTCAAAAATTATGCTGATAATGGTAGTTCTCATAAGTCCTTGGTTTTAATGGATGAAGATGTCTCCTTACAGCCCTGTTAGCATTCTATTACTGTTACTTCTAACTTCTCCCTATTTGGGGCTCTTTGCATTAGCATATATGCGTATTAATGTAACAAAAAGAGAAAGGCACTTCTCTGTGTCTATTCAGGAAAACAAGTCTTATTTTTTGTCATCCTGAATTCATTTGCAAAAGGTTCACTATTTCTCTTCTCTAGTAACCAACCCTTGTGTGTTTTTTGTGCTGTTTCCCAGGACTGAGTTTTCTTTGGGTGCAATCTCAGATTTGCTGGGCCTCTCAGGGCTGTTAGTGATGTGCCAGGTCACACCCCTGAGACAAGGGGAATTCTGCCCTGGTCCTGGACCAGTAAGCTCACTGTTCCTGTCTTCTTCTCCTGGGCTCTGCAGGTGGTCACAACTTCCTCTACCATTACTACTTCATCTTCACCATCACATCTTCCCCATCACCCTTGATACTTAGATTTCTGCCAGTTTCTAGACTCTCATGTTCTCCATTGTTTGAGGCAGAAAGAAATAACTTCTGAGCACCATTCTGCTAAGAAAAATATCACCCATCCAATTCATTCTGATCTTTTCTAATTCACCCCCTTTTTAAAAAGAGTAATTCAGGATATAGCTAGAAGAAAATCTAGCAGAAAATGGGTGTACTTATTATTTTTTTATTAGAGGATTTCTATTCTTAAATATAATGGAAGAAGTGAACAAAAAAAATAAAACACTTAAAATATCTCTACATAAAAAATTGCTACAACTTGGATGGATCTGGAGACATTATGCTAAGTGAAATAAGCCAGAAACAGAAAGACAAATACTGTATTATCTCACCTATATATGGAATATAAAATATTTAAACTCACAGAAGCAGAGAGTTGAATGGTGGCTGCCAGGGACTGGGCTTGGGGTTGGAGGGGGTTGGGCAAACGGAGAAGTGATGGGCAAAGGATACAAAGTTTCAGTTACGCAAGATAAATAGTTCTGGATATCCACTATATAGCATAATGCCTATAGCTAATTGTATTATATACTTAAAATTTGCTAAGAGAATAGGTCTATGGTAAGTGCTCTTACCACTAAATAAATACATAAATAGGATAATAATAAAGGGGGTGAGTGGAAATAAATGGGAGGTGATGAATATGTTTATGGCATTGATAGCAGTGATGGTTTCACATGTATATACTTATCCCCAAACTCGTGGAGCTGCATACCTTAAATACATACAGATTTCTACAAGTCAGTCATACCTCAATACATTTTTTTTTTATTTTAAAAAGAAAGCATGTGACCTAGAAAGTAGTGCATCCAAATATTATCAGTAATTAAATAGAGTATTGGGATGATCAAGTGATTTGTTTTTCACAGATATATTTGTGTTTTCCTCCCAAAATAATTATACATTACTCTCATCATCAGTAAAAACAAAATAGTTAATTAAAATAATATCAGTGATTTAAACAAAATGCATAGTAGTGGAAAGACCGAGTGCTTTGGAAGAATATCCTCTGGAGCATGGATCTTGTGTTCCACCACAAACTAGCCACATGCGCTTGGTAAATTACATAAGCTCCCTGAACCTCAGTTTACTCACCTGAAAATCAGGTATAATACTTTTACCTTGCAGGGTTGATATAAGGACTATGAGTCAACATAAATATGAAGCACCAAAATGTGTTATATAGTAAGTGCTCATCACATGAGAGCCAATATTACATCTTGCAAAGTTTTTACCTTTTAAGCATCTTTTTCCCAGCCTCTGGAGAGCAAGAGACACCATGTTTAATACACTAAAGCTACAGCTGGCATTATCCAACTCAGCAGCAAATTCATTTAAACACCTTTAACACTCAAAAGTTTCCCAACCCTACCAGTCTGCTTGCACTAATGATCCCCAGCCCTGCTTGCACTAATGATCCCCAGCCCTCGGAGACCTGCCTTTTTATTCCTCCTATGAGGCTCTGGCACCAACGCAAAGACTGGTTATGCTTCTCACGTTCCGTCTTCCACTTGCACCACTTTGTTCAGAGTACTGTAATAACATCTCAGAAAGTAAATTTGGGCTAGCCCAGGTAAACTTGGTTATCCTGTGGCACATTCTTGCTAAGCCATTAAATGCTCTAGAGTAAATCCTCCTGCTCTGCAGTTTAATAGGGGGTCACTCAGAGTTGTGGAACCAATTACATTCCTGCTCCCTGCTTCCCTCTACGGAAAAGGATTGACAAAGGACACACAAGAGGCCTGGTTACTGAAGCGAGTCACTTTTCCCTTAATTGCAGCTTAATCAGCATGGTAGTCTCAGTGCTAATGAACATTAGTCCAACCAGATTTCAGCTGGAAGCAACCTAGAGAACTTCTCCAAGGCAGTCATTTTACAGATGAGAAAATTCAAGTCCAAAGAGTGAATGAAACCCTGGGCATAGTCGGCACTGATTATAAGCTTGGTGAATGAATTAACTTTTATGTCAGAGGGCTAGATTATAGGACAAAAAGTGCTAGCTAATATATTTTAAGGGATGACTATTGTTCTGTACTATTCTAGGAGCTTTACGTGGGTTAGCCTTGGGGAACCTTACCACAACACATTTTACAAATGAGGAAACTGAGGTTTAGAACATTTGGTGATTCAACCAAGGCCACAAAGCTCTTAAGGGGTGGAGGTGGACTTTGATCCCCAAAAATATGTCCGCAGGTCACATACTCTTAATAAATAGTCTATGCTCTTCTTCAGATTAGGGCTCCAGTCATGCATTTCTATTTTTAAAATATCTCTTAAGTCCCTCCATTTCTCTCCATCATTAATATTACTTAAGTTCAGGCACCATCCTCTCTCACTTCTGTTCCTGAAGCAGCCTCCTAACTAGTTTTCTTATCTGCAATCTTCTCCCTCTATTATTCTTTTCAGAACTATTAGACTCATCCTTCTGAAAGACAATTTAATCATACCATTCTCCATGGTTTAAGCCCTGCAATGTGTCCTCATTATCCTTGGTATATAATTCAGTTTATCAGTGGCTCATAGGACCCTTCATATTCATTTCCCCCTTGAAACACATAGGCTTATCATATTGAATTCCTTTCACTTGCTACAAAGCAATACTCTCTTTAACCTCTGCTCTAATCTACCCTTTGCCCTTGCTGGCTAACATCCATTGATTACAGGTTGCAGCTTAAACTTACTTGGGAAAGCATCCACTCAACCTCTCCCAAGTCTTGCTTAGATGCCTATTCTTTGTATGTGCTTCTCTAACAAAGAAAAACTCCCATCATGCCATATTGAAGATTATTGTTGAGTTGCCTTTTTCTCCCATTAAATTATTTACCAAGGCAACAAACTAAATTTGCCTTTTCATCATTGGATCCCATTTGCCTAGGAAATTTTTTTACCTCTCTGTACTTCAAATTCCTCAACTAAAATGAGGATGATGAATGATACTTACTTCACTGAGTTAAGTGAGAAAACACATGTAAAATATGTAGTGCCTGACACATAATAATGACTTAACGAATGGCAATAAATATAAAATTTCAATATATAGATACTTCGTGATATTTCATTAGGAAGGCAGGACAATTATATTAAATATCAGTTAAAATGGTGTCTTATATGTTTAAGATGAAATACAAACTTGAACAGTGGCAAGTTAAAGAAATGCTAAGGAAAAGGGTGAAGATGAGAGAGAGCAAAGGGGAAAGGCAAAGTAGGCTTTGAAGAAAAGCAGGGATTTGAAGAAGCTGGCCTTCTTGTGAGCCTGCAGGGCCCAGTATCATCCTGTGCAAAGGCCCTGTGGCCAGGGGAGCCCAATTCAGCTTCCTGAGGGAAGGAGGAATATACCACGGTGGAATAAGAAGTTCATAGGGCATATTATTCCAGTATGGAATATCCTATATTATTTAGGAAACTCCCATTTAAATTCTGGGAAAAAAATTCACCTTATCTGCTTGCTAAATCTTGCATTTTTCTTAAAAAGAAACAAGACATTTATTTCACAACAAAAAATGAAAGACAAACTTTACCAAAAATGTCAAAGCTGACCATTTTAAACTCATTCACACTAAAGTAGAACTAGTCTATCAGCAAGGTGTTCGGCAGTTGTTAGATTCTTCCCATTTTCATTTCTAGAGGCAGATAGAGAGCAGGACAACTTTAGTTACATCAAAAGTTGAAGTATTCAGCTAAGTCTGTGTCTAGTGTGAGAGTAAGAAGAGTGGCAACAACAATCAACACAAGGTATACTTCAAAGACTTCCTAAACTTAGCTCAGTTTAGGGCAGTGGATAGTGGGAGTGAATAGAAATTGTGTATAAAGGTGTTTTGTCTTATAAAACTTTGAACTCAAGAAGTTCTGCTTCATATATTTTAGGGACATGTGTAATTGTTTAGTGTGGAATCTCAGTTCCTATGGGAGTTCTTAATCTGTGGTTGTGTACATAGGAAGCTGCCCTCCAAGAAGCTAGCAACTTCATAACAGAAACTACAGTGCGCTAAATGAAGGAGGGGCTCCATCCACTTGAAAACCCATGCTTTTGTGTGGGCCAGACCACCTCCCTTCCAGAATAAATCATGGGTAGAGAATGTGGTTCCCTTAAAAACAGAAAACTGCACCACAGTAAGGTTCTCCAGTGTAATAAACCAAACACTTAGAAGGCTTTCACTATATATATATATACACTGTGTGGATGTATGTGTGAGTGTATGTATGTGTGTGTGTGTGTGTACATACACACATACATTATATATACATATAAATTACAATTTTTTTCCATGCATGGCCAGCAAAATAAGAAACAAAGTTCTTACGGTAAAGTAATTTGACTTTGGAGTACTAACCACTTGACAGACAGCATGCTGAGCACTGCCTATGTATCCTCATGTATCTTCATAACAACGTTGACTGACAGTCACTGTTATTCTTATTTTCCTATGTAGAAATTGAGGTTCATAGAAGTTAACTGAATAGCCCAAGGTGACACAGCAGTACATGGCAGAACCAAAATCCCTGCCCAAACTTCCCAGGCTTAAAGATGAGGTTATAGGCCCAAACCACAGCACAGATGATCCTCATTTAGTCTCCAAGTGAATTACTACCATTACAGAAGCACCTGACTTCGAACATATGCAAACACAAGCAAAGGCAAGTAAAGGTCCTGGATGATACAGCTTCAACTCCAAAGGGAAAAACAAAGTCAAGGTTTAACTACCCAGAAAGCACCCCAAACTATAAAGAATGCTCTTCCCTTTTAAAGCCACCCTCATGATGTCAGGCTGCCAAGCATTTCCTTGCTGGAAGATATTACATGACTTTGCAGAGGACCCCGGTGCTTCCACTTCCCTCACACTCAACAACCCCATGCCTTCAGCCTCCTATTTGCTTTCTCTTTAAGAAAATGCCCTCCACACCCAAACATAATATCAAACAAAAATAAATTTTTATTTCATTAAAACATCACTTCAGGCCAGAACAGGATTCTTACAGCTTAATCTTGTTTTCATGTCAAACATCTTAGTTGAAAAACAATTTACAGTCATTGATTTCCCCAAATTCCCACTCCCAAAACATATCCCAAATATTTATCTCCCAAGAAGTTCTGTGTTAGCAGGTTAAGTTATTTCAGATACATTGAATTATGATCTCTCAGGCATTTAAAATGATGTAAGCAATAACTAAAAATACAACCGTCAAATTGTCCAAAGAGAACTTAATAGCTCTATTTTCCCTAAATTTTAGAACAGTGAATGAAAGGAAACAAACATTTGACTATCAAATCAAGATAATATTCTTCAGAGACAAATGTGAAAATAAGAAGTTGATTTCCCTGTAAAATTAAGAAGTTATACAGCATGTTGCGGTACATCTCAGACTTTAAAGTGCATGTGACTAACTATAGGATCTTCTTACATTTGAGATTCCATTCCCGTAGGTCTGGAGTAGGACTGAGATTCTGCATATCTAACAAACTCCTGGTTGATACTGCTGCTGCTGGTCTAGGGAACCAACTTCGAAGAGCAAGAACCTGGTATTTGAGTGGCTCTTGAGTTAAATAACCTGAGTTTGTATCTGGGTTGCAACTTAACTACCTTGTGATCTTAGGTGCATTATTTAACCCTCTGCCTGCTCAAAGTTGTCTGTAAAGCAGGGCTAATCAGAATGTTGTTATATAAGGCAATGTATGTGAAACATTTATCACTGTGTTTGGCAAATAAGAGATAATTAGAAGAAGGAGCAGGAGGTGGAGGGGAATTAGTGACGAATCAATGTGTTTTAATGTGGCTGTTTAGTAGGTGCAGAGGGACAAGTCCTCAGCCTTATGGAAATAATGGAATTGTGTGTGTGTGTGTGCTCACCGTTTCACAACTATTTCAGTATATATGCGTATATATTCACTATTTCACAATTATATAATTATACATATATAATATATAGCTTTAGTGTCAATTCACATGTTTACTTAGCCTCTCTCCATAAAAGAGTAAGAATGAATGATAAAATGATGAACACCCCTCAGGATCTAAAGAGCAGATATAGATGGGTCACTGAGTGTGAGCTTCTTGACTAAGCTCAAGACCTAAAGACTGGGTCAAAAGCCAGAAGATTCAGGGAAGCCTTGAGCTCATGAAACTGCTAACACAGGACTAACTCGGCTACTGAAAGACTACTGAGAAATTCCGATGGCCACTTGGAGCTAATTTCCCAGCCAGAGGAATTTCTGGTCAGCTAGGGAGGATAAAAGATATTTCAGGAGGAGTAAAAATTAACTTGACTAGTAGGAAGAGAAAACAGCATGAGCAAAGATCGTGTGATAAAATGGAGTGTGGTGGGAAAGAATCATTGGAAGAAGGTAGCCATTCTGGGAGAGCAAAGAACAAGAGGCTATGTGGCATGAAACGAGTATAGATACTGGGGCAGTACCAGATCATGTCTGACCTGGAGTCCATAGAAGGAGCTTTGTGTTGCTCTTATAAGCATTAATATGTTTTAAGCAAGCACTGACATGATCAGATTTCAAAATATCACACTAGCTTCAGTATGATGTAAGGTCTGGAATGAGGCTAGAGCTGATCCTGACCAGTTAGAAGACTATGAAAATCATTGAAGACAATGATGGTAGAGTGAGAGAGGGGGATGGTGAGGCATAGGCACTGGAAGTCGTTAAAGGATTATAAACAGTGAATCAGGAAGGTAAGGTTGTCACTTTAGAAATATGTATGATAAATTAAAGATATCAAGTCCAAAGTAAGGTCAGTTTAAAGATTATGACAAAAGGACAAGAAGAAAATATGAAGATATGCACTAAGATTGAGGGGTTGGAGAGGAGAGAATGGATTTAAGCCATACTTAGAAATTAGAATCCCTTTTTTAATCACGTGTTTGATGGTCCCCCAGCAGTCGGTGACATCATCAGTAAGAGAAGGATACAGATAAGGAGAAAGGGATTTGAAAGGCTAGGTCAAAGGTTCATGACTTGCAACACGGCTTAGTTGAGATACTTAATACACTTAACCATTCAGCAGCTTAATGTATGTCTTCTTTCAATCCTTCCACCTTTTTGCTAATAAAATTTCAGAGTTGCAGTAGTTCTCAGAGCAACAGTGTAAGTCAAATAATATCATCCAAGTATAATTTCCCAAATATTTTTATGAAAGGGAATTATGTTCTGACCAAGAGTTTGATATGCAATGATTTAAAAGCCAGACCTCAAATGTCATATTTAATCAACTGTAGCTTGGTGTGTGAGTACCCTGTATGAATGAAAACCGTTTTATCAAGAGGCAGTGTCTGAGTCTGTAAACCGGATTGAACCTCCAGAGTAAAGTTAGTCATCACAGGGTTTAACCATCTGAAACCTGAAACCAGAGAATCAAATCTTACGAACTGAAACACATAGGGAGTCAACAGGTCAATGTAGTGTCTCGCTATTCGCTATAATGGCACAAAGCAATCACATGGACGGACTGGCAGAGCAGCGTTCATGTGAATCACTGTTGTAACATCATCCTGCGTTCGTTTTTAGCTTGAACTATCTATGAAGGAGATAGAGGAGACACCTGGCAATGCCCCTAAAGGAGGTGCTTTGACTTAGGAGCAGGTAATGCCAAGATGAGGGTGTATTTATCTTTATCGCAGAGAGCTGGATGGCAGTGCAGCCTGAGAAAGTTCCAGGGACATAGCTCACCCTTGATGATGAAGAGATCAGTGCTTTAAGGGAAAGACCATAGGCTTTAGAAGCTGGACTATTATAAACCTGGTTTTGCCCTAAAGTACTGCAATTCCTTGCTTTGCGAGCTTGGGAAAGAGAGCTGAATCACGTTTTCACCTGTGAAATAATAATGACTGATTTATACCACATATAAAGACTAAAGAGCCAATATACAAAAAGCACATGGAAAAGTGACACACTTGTCACATATAGGTGCTCATAAATGTGTGTTTTCCCCCTCATTTTTCGACGAATGCTTCAAGACTTTAGGGTACATAAGAAGCCCCCAGGGTGCTTGTAATACTGTAGGTTCCTAGTCTCCACTTGCCAGTACTTCTAACTCATGGGTCTAGAGTAGTACTCAGAAATGTATATTCCAAAGTACACAAGTGACTGACACAGTTGATACCTGGACTGACTACATGTTGAGAGAGTGTTATAAGAAAGCTGAGACAGTTATTCAGGGACACAAAGGGGCAATCCTGGAACCACTACGAGAAAAGCACCGAGTTCTGACTCAAAATACCCTACAAAAAAGGACTAAAGTTTCTTTGAGTGGTCCAAAATCTCCATAGGAAAGAAGGTGTTCCTTACCTGGGGCCAAATGCAAGATATTCCTCAGAGACAAATGTCACTGACATTGAAGATCATTCTGCCTCAAATTTAAGACAAAACCATAAGTGATCGTCCTAAGACCAAGGATGTTCGACTTTAAAAGGTTAACTCTCAGGGCTTCCCTGACAGTCCAATGATTAAGACTTCGCCTTCTAATGCAGGGGTGTGGGTTCCATCCCTGGTCAGGGAGCTAAGATCCCACATGCCTTGCGGCCAAAAAAAAAAAAAAAAAAAACATAAAACAGAAGCAATATTGTAACAAATTCAATAAAGACTTTAAAAAATTGGTCCACATCAAAAAAAATCTTTAAAAAAAAGGTTAAGCTCAGTGAGCTCTGTGAGTTCATTTATTTAAGCTCAGTGAATGAGTTTTTAGGAAAAAAATGAATCAAATATTTTAGTGTTAGGACATATATTTTCCTATGCAAATTCATCATTTTCTGTGTTTTTTTCCCCTGCTTTGCTATCTCAGAATCCCTAAGGAGCAAAGTCAGTTTCTTCTTATTACCCCCTCACTTAACATTTCCTTTGCTCTGTGCTGTACACAGAGCCCTCACATTAAGAACGATGACTCAGTCAATCCTCTCCATACAGGATGTAGTATTTTATACTGTGTGCAAACACAGCAGCAAGTACAACGACATTCTACCTGATTTCCAAAAACTGTTCATCTCCCTAAGCAAGCTCCATTCATTTAACTTGGCAGCCAACTTCCCCCTCCAGCAGTGGTTAGTGAGTGACCCAACTATTCTCATTCGCAGATACCTTTCCATTCATCTAATAGCCTTGCTCTTCAAGATGTGTGAATGTATTAAATCACTCGGTGCTGGGCGGTGGTATATCACAGCTCTGCATGCCTAACTTCCACTGAAGCCACCGACAAGAAAATGTCATGAAAGGAGATCACTGAATATAATAATCTTGTTCCAGATATGATTTGGGGGGGAGCCAGAGACCATAAAAGGGAGAAAAGGAGGAGAGGAAGAAGATATCAGGCAGCATGAATCAAAAATGAAAAAAAAAAAAGGAACAGTTTAGACCCCTTCTTTTAAAATAGCTTTGGTATATGAGAGAATGAGAAAAGATTTCCCCCAAATCACAATACTTTGGGGACAAAACTAAACTGGGCTTTGTAAATAAGAATTTAAGGCTTAGGAGAAAAATAGTTTAAAAGTTGCTAATCATTACTTTCAAATTCGAGGACACTTTCAAGTGCTCAAAAAAAAAAAAAACCCAAAACTCCAAACATCTCTCTATATTTAGGTCTTTTTAGAGCCCCAGAGAGAAATCAAGGAACTAGTAAGCAGCACTTTTAAGATTAAATTCTAAGTGCCCCCAGACAATCAGAAAATGGAACTTTCTTCTCTTCAAAGGTATATGTAGTATGTGACTTGACTGAATGCAATCAGGTAGAGAACATAAAAGACCTGATTCTGAGTTAAAACCAAATTTCAGAGGTACAGGGGAAAAGGAGGACCCCAGAAAACGGGAGAGACAAAATCATCAATCTATCTCTCACAAGATTTTAAGACACATATATTTTTCCATATCTACAGTCTCTGTAGCTGCAAGAAAGGCAAATTAATTAAGGAATAGTTTGTTTTAGGAAAACTATCAATGAAAGATTTCACTTCCTATAAATAATTATTTCTTATATAGTACACTCTGTGCTAAAATATATTGCTATACAGGTTTCCCCAGTCACATTTATTGCCTAAAATAAGGTTCACCTGTCTTCTGGTTTCCATAGAAAAGCCTCTAACGTGCCCAGATTTTAATCATTAAGAAACTTTGCTTATGAAGGAGAAAAGAAACCTCTTGAAAGTTTTTCATGTATTGCCCCTTGAAATATTTCTGAAAGACTTTGAATGAAATATGATATTCATTCGGCAAAAATTCATGGAGTAGCAACTGTTCCAGCCTCTCTGCTTTCCCAGTTTGAGGCTGCTTCATTGTGAAGACTGGCTGTGCAGTTTGACACCATCAACGCATCCAGCCATGCTCCCTAAAGCTGAGGCAGCCCTCCCCGCAGAGTGCCTCTTCTTACACGCCCTGGGCACACCCTCCTGGTTAGAAGACACGATTGCAGGTGGAATGCACATGTTAGATTCAGTTTCTGCTTATCACTGGCCTAAGCATCACATCTACCCCCACCACGAGGATTATCGGGTCACTTGGCCCACACTGTGGGTATATTTCATCACCAGTCCTAGGAGAATATATAATGTGTCTATATCTTGAGTTCTCACACGCTGAACTCTCCAGTACTTTGCTACTTATTTCGCTGTGATCTTGTGAACTAGATATGGTAACAAGGCCAGCTAAGCATAGGCCCACCTCACCGTGTCCATCCAGTGTGTAATAATATGGCTTCTACTGTCCCTGTGCCAAAGACCATGTGTGGTCCTAAATTTTCACGATAACATTAAATACCAGCTTAAGCCACAAGGCTACTCACAACCTGTAACACCCATCCCTCTTTCCCAGCCTCTTCTCCTGCCCCTCCAACAAAAAAAATACATATAAACCTGTTGCTGCAGTCCTATTCTACCAATTAGAGTCGTGCAAATGAGGCATATGGTTCCATATCTCTGGACCTTTGAAAGTTTTTCTCTCTTTTCATAAAGCTAACTCCAGCATATCCCTCAAAACTCTACTCAGGCATAGAATCTCCTGGAAGCTTTCCCAGGTCCCTCCTTCCCAAATCTCTCTCACCTCTGTGCCACAAATCTCTGCTGTGCACAAGTCTATAGTAACCTCTTCATTGTTCATTTATTGGTCTGTCACCCTCAAACAATTTGACTCATTGATTTATTAGCATGTTGCCATTTTAGGAGTTCTTTCTACATCTGCTTCCATGCTAAGTACCCAGACCTCTGGTGAAGCATTTCATTCTTAAAAGTCAGAGATAAAATTGTTTTCTCCATTCCTCAAAAGGGAAAGCAGTCTCCGGGGGAAAAAATGATTTGTTCAAGGCTAAACAACTAGAAAACAGTGGAGCAAAGATTGGAACCTCCAAAGCTTTCAGTCTTTGCCAGTTTCCATTACTAGTCTTCTATCCTTAATGACAGTAGCAATGCTCAGCCCTTGTTAAGTGCTGAATAGATACTTACTGATAAGAATGAGTGAATGACACTGTTGATTAGACATAGTTGATTAGATTAGGAAAGGTGCTTGACCACAGCTGTGCCAATTAGATTCTCTGTCCCAAGAATTTACAATTGGACTACATTCATGTTATGTTAACCTCCAAAGTACTATCCTGGAGAACTTATTCAGTGACAAACTGGGCACCTAGCTCACAATCTCTCTCTCCTTCAAAACCTGCCATCATCCTGGGGAAACTGGATACCCCATCCGCCATCCTGGCATCTCACTTTCCCGAAGCCTCCAACAGACATTTCCACAGACCTCTACTCTTATCTTGATCCCCTTACCCTGGGAACCGACCCTAGTCTGCAGGGATGACCTCAGGAAGTCAGGTTAAGAGTACGTAACACATTTCTTAGACACAGTTGATTAGATTAGGAAAGATATTAGACCAGAATTGTGCAAATCAGATTCTCTCTCCCAAGAATATAGAATTGGACTGGTCAACTGAACAGAGAAAACAAACTCTGGACCTGAGAAGTGGCCTCATTTGTTCATGTACATGTCAAGCAGTGAAATCTAGTGTAGAGAGAGAATATTGAAGCAGATACATAAAGCAGAAGCAAAAAAGATACAGAATATCACTTGAATTATTAATATTTTATACTTACTTTTACAGCATGGCTTAGTTCCAGGCCACCCTTGGGTTTGTTCCATGAACTATCCGTATACATATAATATCTCACAAATTTTCTTTATTGTTTTGCTTGAGTTACTTGGAGAGTTTTAACTAAGATACTTCTTCATGTCCAGGTACCTTCTCCATCACTTTTCTTTAGTCACATGGACCTTGGATGCACCCCAGATAGCTTTATTGTTATAGAACCAAACTTGGGTCTGCACACCTGTGTGTAGTAAAGCCCATCTACTGACACTGGGTGTGGTAAAGGAAAGTGCAGCATTTATTATAAGGTGCCAGACAAGGAGTCCGGGCCAACTAATGCTCAAAAAACACCCAAACTCCCCAGTGGGTTTTAGGAAAGCATTTTTCAAGGCAAGATGAGGGAGGGGAGTTGAGCTTATGCACAGTTCTCTGCTTGGTTGATGGTGAGGTAACAGGGTGGTGTCACAGGGGTTAATATTATCAATCCTCAGGCTCCGGTACGTCCGGGGGCTATGTGCTCGTGGCCATCATGTAGTTAACTTCTTCCATTTGGTGGGGGTTTTAGCATCTGTAAAACAACTCAGAAAATATGCATCAGGCACTGTTATCTAGATAGTTCAAGGAGGAACTAAAGATTCTGTGGCTACCATATGGCTGATTTACTGTTTCAATTTTTACCAGTTCTCCTGGCCCAACTGCTACTTTTGTCACTACATGTTCATGTCCTTTCAATCACTAATTCTTTTTTTTTTTAACATCTTTATTGGAGTATAATTGCTTTACAATGGTGTGTTAGTTTCTGCTTTATAACAAAGTGAATCAGTTATACATATACATATGTTCCCATATCTCTTCCCTCTTGCGTCTCCCTCCCTCCCACCCTCCCTATCCCACCCTTCTAGGTGGTCACAAAGCACCGAGCTGATCTCCCTGTGCTATGCGGCTGCTTCCCACTAGCAGGATACAAAATTAATGCACAGAAATCTCTTGCATTCCTATACACTAATGATGAAAAATCTGAAAGTGAAATTAAGAAAACACTCCCGTTTACCATTGCAACAAAAAGAATAAAATATCTAGGAATAAACCTACCTAAAGAGACAAAAGACCTGTATGCAGAAAATTATAACACACTGATGAAAGAAATTAAAGATGATACAAGTAGATGGAGAGATATACCATGTTCTTGGATTGGAAGAATCAACATTGTTAAAATGACTGTACTACCCAAAGCAATCTACAGATTCAATGCAATCCCTATCAAACTACCACTGGCATTTTTCACAGAACTAGAACAAAAAATTTCACAATTTGTATGGAAACACAAAAGACCCCAAATAGCCAAAGCAATCTTGAGAACGAAAAATGGAGCTGGAGGAATCAGGCTCCCTGACTTCAGACTATACTACAAAGCTACAGTAATCAATCACTAATTCTTAAGCCAGGCTTTTGTGACTCAGGGGAGGCCTGGGAGACTACAGGTTTTCTACAAATGACAGACAGGGTGCGGACATGGTGGGAGGGATCTGTCTCTGGAAGGCCCCATAAGGTCCTGCTCGGTTACATTGCTTCCAACATCATTAAGGCCAATATCCCCCTTCTGACTAAAAATTTAAGTTTTCCAACTTGCTTTGTCAGCTAATTTCTCTACCTGTTCATCAACCCTATCTAATTCTCTAGCCCACTGGGGCCTCAATCTTCTTCCTTTCCAAAAACATCCCATTGTGTGTTCACCTCCCTTCCTATTCAGTTTAAATGTCATGGTCTTTCACTACTACCACTTGTCAATAGACTTCATTTCCTTGCCACTTTGACCTTCTCTAGGATCATCTAAAACCCAAACATCCTCACACCAACCATAGCAACCAACTTGGATGAATCCAATTATCATGCCTTTTTCTATACCTGTACTTGGACAGCTAATATACATATACATTATATATATATGCTAATGTACATTATATATATGTGTGTGTGTGTTTATGTATACACACACACACACATATAAAATGTACATTAGCATATATATAATAACACATATATATATAAACACATATATAATAACACATATAACACACACACACACACACACACACACACACACATATATATATATATATATATATGCTTCTAAGCCAAGCACTGTTTCAAGTGTTTGCTTACAAAAACTCATGTAATATATGAGGTAAATACTATTATTTGTATTTTACAGATAAATAAACTGAGGCACAAAAGGAGAAGTCACTTCCCAAGGTCACACAACTAGTAAGAGGCAGAGCCAGAATTCAAATCCAGGCAGGTCTGGCTCAATAAAGTGTGTTCTGATTTCATCCTTCTTCACATAAAAATATAAAAAAATATATAGACACCATTTTATAGAAATTCTCTCTCTGTGCCACCGAGAAGTTGAAATGTAGGTATGCACCCCCAATCTTTCTTTTCCTCCATCCCTCCTATTAGAATATTCCCTCTCTTTTTTTTAAAAAAATTTCATTTATTTATTTATTTATTTATGGCTGTGTTGGGTCCTCGTCTCTGCACGAGGGCCCTCTCCAGTTGCGGCAAGCGGGGGCCAATCCTCATCGCGGTGCGCGGGCTATCGCAGCCTCTCTTGTTGCAGAGCACAGGCTCCAGACTTGCAGGCTCAGCAATTGTGGCTCACGGGCCCAGCCGTTCCGCGGCATGTGGGATCCTCCCAGACCAGGGCTCGAACCCGCATCCCCTGCACCGGCAGGCAGACTCTCAACCACTGCGCCACCAGGGAAGCCCCTATTCCCTCTCTTTATGTCTGGATTTCTATTCCCTATACCCCGTCTTCTCTGAAATCTTACTCTGGTTATTATACTCTCTCTCTTCTGTTTCTAAACCTTAACAGTCTAATTTCTAAGGAATTTCCTATTTTTTATATTCCAAACATTCTGTTATTCATTTTGCTATTACGTTTTTAACAACCAAGAGATACTTCTTGGTCCTAATATTTCTTTCTTAGTTTAACCTTTTTCTTGTTTAAGGCACACAAAACTTTTCTTATCTCTCAAAGGACATTAATTATAGTATTTTGAAGTTTACTTTGTTTTCTCCACTGTCTTTGTGGCATCCATGATTCTTTTACCTCTTTGTTTATTTTGATCTGTCTTTCATGATTGAGGTTTTGAAAGGATGCTGTTTCTCCTTTGACTATAGATTCATTCTTAAAGCCCTGATGACCTAATAGAATCACTGTGTTTGGGGGAAGAGCTTTCCAATATTAACTTCTGTGCAGAAAGATCTAAACATTCTGCCTGGGGACTCCATAATATATCTGGGTTGGTTCAAGTTTGACATCTGTTATGGGTTGAACTGCAGTCCTCCCAAATTCATATGTTGGAGTCCTAACCCCCAGTACTTCAGAATATGAACTTAATTGGAAATAGGGTTGCTGCAGATGTAATTAGGATAAGGTCATACTGGAGTAGGTTGGGTCCCTAATCCAATATTTCTGATGTCCTTATGAAAGGGAAATTTGGACACAGAGACATACACACACACACAGAGCATTATGTGAAGATTAAGGCAGAGATTGGGGTCATGCAATAGAATTGAAGGAATTCCAAAGATTGCAGGCAAGCCACCAAAAACTAGGAGAGAGGCATGGAAAAGATTTTTTTCTCACAGACCTCAGAAAGAACCAACCCTGATGACACCTTGATCTCAGACTTCTACTCTCCAAACTGTGAGACCATAAAATTATGTTGTTTAAAACACCCAGTTTTTGGTACTTTGTTATGGAAACCCTAGCAAACACCTCTAATTGCGCTTTAGGAGAGTTTGTTTCTGGCTTCTGCCATTTAAGGAGCAGGGTGATAAATAACAACTGGGATGCCCACTTTTCAGTATGTAAACTTTCAATTCCTCTGTTTGTAGTCCTGCAATTCACCACCTACACACCCAAACACACACACACACACACACACACACACACACACACACATTCATCCTGTTGTGTCAGGTGTTCTGAAACTTTTTGATTTAATTTCTTCAGAGAAAAATTCCTCTGGATAGCTATGGGGGGGGGGTGGGCGGGGGGGGGTGTTCTTCTGACTTTGATGACTGGGCCAGTGGATCAACAACTCAAGTGCTCCATACGCAGATCTTCAAGATCCCCCTCTTTTCTTCCTATGCCTGCTATTTACTTTCTGTGGTAAATGGTTTCTCTAAGATCTGAAACTCTATGAAGAGTCTTGAGTCATTTAGAGGTGCTGAAAATTCAGCAATATTGGTATCTCCTTCTGCAATAGCCTAGTTTCTAAATTTCTATGCTTCATAAATGACTGATCATTTCTCTGTTTTGTGGTTTTCAAAAGCATGTGGCATACTCACTGTCACCGTTGTGGATACATATCTTTCTTAATCCTTTTATCCTCATTTTAACTGGTTTTCTAGGAGTGTGGAGGTAAGCATGTGTGAACTATTTATCTTCTCTCAACAAAACTCAATCAGCCTTTAAATATGTTCCTAAATTTGTACCTCTTTTAATTCCATATTTCCCCTTAACTACTGTTCTGTCAGCCTCCTCCACAAACTTTGAATTATTTATACTCTTTTTCTCTATTTCATTACCTCTCCCTGCATCCTCACACATCTCATCTAAGCTTCTGTCCCTTCACCAGCTCCATTAAAAGTACCCATATAATGTCCCCTAAGATTTCGATGTCATTCAGTTGACTTCTGATCAGCACTGGTTAGATGGACATCCCCTACTTCTTGTCACATTCTCTCTCTTTGCCTCTCATGACACTTTATCCTCATAACTTGCCTTCTACCTTCAAGGCTGTGCATTTTCAGCGTTCTTTGTTAGCTGAGTCTTGTCAACCTGAAGTTTAAATGTTGGGCTTCCCCAGGTGTTTCTCTGAGGCACATTTCTCTCCCAGGCTACTCTCTGCATGATGATTCATGCTACTCCCATGGCACCACTTATTGTGCATTCCCTTGTCATTCTTAGATGTACTTCTCCAGCTCAGACTGAGTCTGGGACCCACTGACCCATATATTCTACTACCTATTTGACATCTCCTTGCAGATTTCTTATAGGCATTTCAAACTAAATTTTTAAGTTTAAAAAAGGTAATAGGGACTGCCCTGGTGGCACAGTGGTTAAGAATACTCCTGCCAATGCAGGGGACACAGGTTCGAGCCCTGGTCAGGGAAGATCCCACGTGCCATGGAGATCTAAGCCCGTGCACCACAACTGCTGCGCCTGCACTCTAGAACCGTGAGCCACAACTACTGAGCCCATGTGCCACAACTACTGAAGCCCACACGCCTAGAGCCCGTGCTCCGCAACAAGAGAAGCCACCGCAATGGGAAGCCCGCACACCACAACGAAGAGTAGACCCCGCTCACCGCAACTAGAGAAAGCCCGTGCACAGCAATGAAGACCCAATGCAGCCAAAAATAAATAAATAAAATAAATAAATTTACATATAAAAAAGGGTAATATACCAAGACCACGGTACGAGACACAGAAAAGCAGGAGTGTGTAAAGGAAATGTCATAGTAATAACCAGAATTGTAGAGGAATTAGTAGTGCCTGTTTCCACAAGGAAAACAGAATAGAGCACTAGAACGACGGATTTATAAATCAAGGTATTGTTAAGATCTGGTAAGAATCAACACTTGGAAAAAATAGATATTAGGTGAGATAAATTTTGAAAGAAGAATGAGAGGTTCAGCAAAACTGTGGTTTTGCTAGTGTAGAGGCGTTTAGTGAGGGTCTTTGGGCAGCTGGGAGGTCAAGTGCTAGCACATGGGATGAAGGAGCCAGACATGAGTCTTTTTCTGTCCTCACAATCTGTCCTGATGTTCATCCTGATTACAGATTTAATTATTAGTGTGCTATTTATGTATAAAACATTTATATTTTCAAATCTTGCATTCAGTGTTGTCAACCATCTCTCAAGCTACAGCCACATAGGGGCACAGACAAGCCTCAGTTTGACTATATACCTTTTATTCCTTAGTTAAGCCCCACCAGCTAGATCCCCACAACTCATGAAAGAAAGCCCCGTCCTCCGTATGAGGGATGAAGATGGAGAGGAAGGTCAGTGGAAGGCGTGACCTCCGTGATGCCTGAGGAACTGTTTCTTCTTCCTCTCAGGGATTCTTTGTTTTCCTCACCAGAGAGATAGTGCAAACTTTCCAGAAAAATATTGTTAACGAACCAAACTTGAATCTGCTTGATTGATGCTAGGCAAAGCCAATCTAGTGACACCAGGTTGTGGTGGAGGAAAGTATAGCATTTACTGCAAGGTGCTCAACATGGGCCAAGCAAGGAGAATGGGCCACTCGTGTTCAAAAGACCCGAACCCCTCAACGTCTTTTGGGGAAGGGTTTTTAAAGACAGGGTGAGGGAGATGGTTGCAGGGTACCTGATCAGCTTGTGCATATTCTTCTGATTGGTTGGTGGTAAGGTAACCAGGTGGTATTTTGGGAATCTCAGTCATCAATCTTCTAGTTCCAACTGGTCTGGGGTCTACATGCTGGTGGTCAGCATGCAATTAACTTCTTCCAGCTGGTGAGGGTTTTAGTGTCTGCAAAACGGCTCAAGGATCTGGCTCAGGATATTATCTATAGCCCTTGGGGAGGCACTAAAGTTCCTTGACTTTGTTTTACGGCTGTTATTATTTTTTCTTGCTTGACTGTTTTCCTTTGTTTCTGCATTTTCTCATTTCTCTGATTAAATCTGCTCTTTGGAACTCAGGGAAGGCCTAAGAAGCTAAGGCTTTGTTACAACCAAGAGGAAGGGACACAGGGCTGTCTGTCCTCAGGAAGTTCCTGCAGGGTCCTGCTCAGTTTCAATATGAGTATCTGGTGCCAAACATTACTTTCCCACCTGTGCTGTTGTTGTGAAATGAAGCCTGTTGTTTTCTTTCTCCCGCAGCTCTGATCCCAAAATGGTATAAATGTGCTTCTCCGGGGCAACAAGTGTTGCTTCACAACCTCCTCAGGAGCTTCCCAGGTGTAATCTGAAACCGGCCCCTGTCCTTGGCAGGGGGAGACCAAGAAAAAGGCAGATTGCTCCAAATCGGTAGGTGGTAGGTTTAATAAGCAAGGGAACTTACGTAGGATGCTTGTCTCGGTCAGCCGTAAGACAAGCGGATCTCAGCATATGCCTGCCAGGATCTTAAACGTTTACAGTCTTCAGAGTTCACCAGGGATCAGACATGTACTCAGTCCTGATAACCTCCTCACCACATTTCTATTTCAGTGAGGTATCCTTGGAGCAGCTTCTGGGAGTGGGGAAGGCAAGCTGAATGCACATTCCAAGGACAGGGGAGGGGGTGGGGAGCCTCCAGTTGGCTGCTTCCAGTGCGTGCTTCAATTGGCCACCACATCTTCTTGATTCCCTCCTCCAATGACCAGTCAGATTACATGGTTCTGCACTTTGTCATTCCGATTATTCTTCAGGTTTTCTTTTTTTTCCCCACTATGTCTCGCCTTAGAACCGGTTTTTGAGATTGTTTCTCTTTATTTGACTCGGACGTTCAGTTTCACGGGGCAAAACAGGCTCTCACAAAACTCTAACTTTCAGCCCTGCCTTTTGCCAAGGAACTGATCTTTCCCCTGTGCCGTCCGTCTTGCCTCATCCTCATAGTTTAGCCAGCAGCAACTTGATTATGTGTCTCTTTGGAGCTGTAACTACCCACCTTTAAGCTAATATTGAGAAGTAGAACCCATTTCATATTCCCATCTTAAAGATGACAGTACTGACACGTAGACTGGTTATTTCAGGAAATTATAAAGCTAGTTAAATACGATACTGTCTATAAAATGTTTAGCAGATAATTACGCTTCTCACTACTTCCATACCACACCACCTGGCCAAATCATGATAGTCTCTCATCCAGATTATTCCAATAGGCTCTTCATTGATCCTCCCACTGTTTATTATTCATTCTCACACAACAGCTCCTGATATTTTTATTTTTTTCATTTATGTTTTTAACATCTTTATTGGACTATAATTGCTTTACAATGGTGTGTTAGTTTCTGCTGTATAACAAAGTGAATCAGCTAGCTATACTTGTGCATATATCCCCATATCTCCTCCCTCTTGCGTCTCCCTCCCATCCTCCCTATCCCACCCCCATGATATTTTTAAAACACAAATTTGATTATGTCATTCCACAGCTCAAATTCTCTAATGGTTTCCCGTCTCAGAGTCAAAACCAAAGTCCTCACAATGCCCTATAAAGCTCCGTTTGACCTGGCCCTCTATTATGTCCCTTACTTGATCTGAAATGACTTTCCCTGCCATGTTCTGTCCCTGCCACATTGGCCTCCTTGCTGCCATAGCGTGCACCAAGCCTGCAGCCACCTCAGGGCCTTTGCCTGTTCTTATCTGCCTAGACACCCCTCCCCCCACCATCCCAGGTATTTGCATGGCCGGATTCTTTATCTCCTTGAGGTCGCTGCTCAAGCATCACCTTGGCAGCTTGCTTAGCCACCTGATTTTAAATTGTAACCCTCCCATGACTCCCTGAACTCCCCAACTTCCTCCCTATTTAATTTTCCTCCATAATATTTTTCACTATCTAATATACTCCATGTTTTAGTTATTTTGTTTATTGTCTGTATCCTAAACACACACACACGCACACACGCGCACACACACACACACACACACACACACACACACATTGTAAACCACAACAACAGGGACTTGTTTCTGTTTTGTTTTCGGCTACATCCCCAGCAAATAGAAAACTGCCTGGATACCTAGTGGGTGCTGAAAAAATATTTGTTGAATTAACAATGAAAACTCTTTTCCGTAGTAGAGCTTAATAAATATTTGGTACATTTATTATTGCTATTGTTCTCTTGTCACTGTACTATTACCATTAGTATTAGCCAGAATGAGAACCCAGTTCTTCCGATGTCACAGCTCAGTGATCTTCTTACTCATCTAAAAATACTGTTGGTGAGAAGATAGAGAATAAATTATAGCAGCAAAAATAAATAAATAAATAGATATAAAAAGGCACTCTGACATTAGAACTAATAAGTTTTCATCAAATGTGCACTGAAAATATGAAGGATGCAGCAAAACTGTTAAAATATGTTCCATATCCTCCCTCATTATCTTCCAAAGTAGCACGGAGGCCAGTGATGCAAATAATGATTCAGGTGTTGTTATCAGAGAATGAGAATGACATGCTTCAAGGTGCATGAATGTGTACGTGCTAAGAGTATTTTGGGAAGGCATTTCTTAAATCAACAGAAGGTACCGGGAGGAAAAGTTTATAACTTCCTTCCTTAAAAGAAAACATTGAACTTTTTCCTAACTTGGGACTGCAGGGCACTAAATACACATTCTCATAGCAGTCAAAACATGGAAATAACTCCAAAAACCCCTCTCCTTAATTTTGAAAGTTATTAGATCACTCCCATGAAGATGGTTACATTAGAGATTCCATTAAAGACACCTCCTGCCTACTTAAAGAAGTATTACTGGCCACATACCTACTGTATTTATGGCTTATGGGCTAGGTCAGACGGTTGCTAACCTCCTGTCCATGTCACAACATGCCTAGCATATGGAGACCACAGGGTTGCAATCAGTGTCTTACACTAGTTGAAGGAGCTTTACAATGTTTCTCAGCCCCCATGAGCCTTTGTTTTCTCATCTGTAAATGGCTATCATTGCATCCTTCCCATATGATGTTGAGAGGATTAAAGGAATGATGTATGTAAAGTTCTTGGCACAGAGTCTGGAAAATAGCAGGTATATGACAAATGTTAATTTCCTTTCAATTTCCCCAGATACCCAAACCATGGGGCTCTACCTCTGACTAGTTCATCTGATCACCTAATGTTAAGTATGTTAGCCTTCACTGATAATAGAAAACATTCTTACTGAACAACGTTCTATGCCAAAATAAGTGACAAAATTCATACTAATATGGCATCTAAAATGCATCATAGAAGAGAAATTTTGAAGCAGATTAGACATAAGTAGCTGATTGACAATTTTACCTAGGTAAGCCCAGATCAGAATAAACATACTATATAAATGCTGTTATGAGATGATGATTAAACAGGGTTGTAGTGAACAGTTGTTGTCTTTGCTGCCCAGCTCCCATGCCCTCTTCTGTGAGAAACTTTGCTTTATGGGAACCTACCCTGCCTTGCTCTCATGCTGTGCCTTTAGGGTGAAGTGAGTGCCTTCTCTGGGCTACGGTATGGAGCATATGGCCTGGGCTAGATCAGGCAATGCACTCCACCCACATGCTCACACTGGATGTCTCTGAGATGATACTTGTCCTGAGTCTGACCGGTCAGAGCCAATAAGACCAGTTTTAAACCCTCAAGTAGCTCTTCTGCTATACTGACTGTGCTAAAAATGTAAGCCTGAAGCTGTGCGTGGCCCCCATGTAGAGCCTAGGAACAAAACTCTTCCAAAGAAAGTAGAACCAAATATGTTTTCTTGTGTTATAGTATAATCCCTTAATTTAAAAGTATGTGGGACAGATATTGTTGGTGCCCTGCCCTTATCTTTTTAGCAGCTAAGGTTTCCATGCTTGGCTTCCTACGACCAGCACCTGCAAGTCTCTACCTGAAGTCTGTCTCTGGCTGCAGGAGCATGCTGGACCTAAAAGCAGAGGAGGTTGGAAATGCTTGGAAGGTCTCGCCCCTTGGAATAGTCAAAAGTGAATGAGAAATAAGAATTAGGGGAAAAATAACCCAACTTCCTCACTCCTTGGAGTTGGAATAACTCTGAGACTGTTTTGTAACATCCCAGGTGAGACCCACTTTTCCACAGAGGTAAGCTGTTAGCACGTCCTTACTTGGCTTCCTTCCTTTCCTCTCTTGCTTTCCAAATCCCCTACCAATCCTTCCTTGGAATTACTTCCAAAATAAGTACAAAAGTACACAAAGCCTTCTTTTGGAGTCGGCTTCCAGGAGAATCCAACCTAAGACATTTGACACCTGAGTAGTCCCAGGAAGCTGGCCCTCGAGGTGGAATGCTTGATTGGTTCTCTCACTGGCCAACTGACAGCAAGGCCACCACTGCTGGTTTGTGCAGTGGAGTCCCTGACTTGACATAGGATCAAGATTATTAAGAAACTCCCCTGTGGTAGATTGGGATGGGGTAGAAATGGAAGGCGATGCAGAAGCTTATGAAATAAGCCTTTGAAAGACATGGGAGTGTTGGTAATTACAACTGTTCTAGAGTCGGTAGGCTGTTGTTTTGAGCAAAAAATCCCTGAAGGAAGAAAATAAGCCAACTATTAAAAGAGATTATCATTAGCTGCAGGCAGAGGGGTGACTGTGCTGCAAATCAGGCCCAAGATTTGATTATAAGGATCGTGTTACAAAAGAAGCTTAGAGCCCTGGCAACTTTCCTACTCTAAAGCCAGAAACTTGACAGGGAAGGAATGAGGCCCTAAGGCTTAGGATGGGGCAGCGGCAGGAGATGGGCTTGAAAGAACTGAAGTACAGATGACCCTGAACCTTCTGGCCAAGAGAAGTGGCTCCTTTCTCCTTGTTAGAGGATAACAGCCCCCCTGCGTGGAGATTCCTAAAAGGCCTCAGCTGCGCAGGCATTTCACAAATTATGCTCTTCCTTTTCAGACATAGCCCCATTGTGCCACTATTTTATACCATGGTCTCTCAACAGTGACATTTTGAAGAGCGTAACTCGTTGTTTTGAGGGCTGTCCTGAGCACCTTTTAGGAGCATCCTGGCCTCTACCCACTAGGTGCCAGTAGGAGCCCAATGGTGACACCCAAAAACATTTCCAGACTTTGCCAAATGACCTGAGGTGGGGGAGGTAGAGGGAAGGAAGGGACAAAATTACTAATAAGGACAAGCAGGAAAATACTATCTGTACTCTGGGATGACAAGGATTATTAATTTATAGAAAGAGCTGCAGGACCAGACTAATACATATGTATCTTGGGGACGATATCTGGGAGTGGTTCTTGAGGATACTGGCTGTGGTAGGATGAATAATACACCCCCCCACCCCCCTCACACAAATAGATCCGTGAACTAATCCCCAGAACCTGTGAATGTTATCTTAAATTGCAGGTGTGATTAAGTTAATGATTTTAAAATGAGGAGATTGTCCTGGATTATCCAAGTGGGCCCAATGTAATCACAGGGTCCTTATGAAAGGGAAGCAGGAGGCTAGGTTGAAGAGAGAAGATGTAAGGGTGGAAACAGAAGTCAGAGGGAGGAGAGAAGATGCTGGAGGAAGGGGCCACAAGCTGAGAATATAGGTGTTCTCCATAAGCTAGATAAAGACAAGGGAATGAATTCTCCCCTAGACCCTCCAAAAGGAATGCAGCCCTGAGGATACATTTTAGACTCCTGACCTCCAAAACTGTAAGGTAAGTTCATGTTGCTGTAAGTCATTAAATTTGTGGTAATTTGTTAGAGCATTAATAGGAAACAAATACACTTGACTAGGGAGGATGTAATGTAAACCTGTATAAAGAAAAGTTTACTTATGTGAGAGCATATGCCTATGACTGAAGTTTTAACTCCTGGAAATGACGCCTATAGCTGATCCTAATTTATTGCTAAAAACAGTTCCTTGGAGCACAGAAACAATGGTGATCTTCAGTAGAGAAGGTGGGGAGATTGCAACTACCTTGGTGGAAGACTGAGAAAAAAGGGATCAAAAGGTGCAGGGAATGCTGCATTGAACACATGAGTACAGATACTTCTTCGAAATCCTGATTTCAATTATTTTGGACATACACCCAGAAGTGGGATTGCTGGATAATATGGTAGTTCTATTTTTAATTTTTTAGTAACCTCCATATTGTTTTCAAAAATAGCTGCACCATTTTACACTGCTACCAACGGTGTGTAAGGGTTCCAACTTGTCCACACCCTCACCAACACACATTACCTTTTTAAAAAATATAGTGGCTAACCTAACAGGTGTGAGGTGATATCTCAATGTGGTCTTGATTTGCATTTTCCTGATGATTAGTGATGTTGAGCACCTTTTCATACACGGCTAGCCATTTGTATGTCTCCATTGAAGAAATGTGTATTCAGGTCCTGTGCTTATTTTTTTATTTGTGTTATTTGTTCTTCTGCTGTTAATTTATAGGAGTTTCTTATATATTTTGGATATTAACCCCTTATCAGATAAGTAGTTTGCAAATATTTTCTCCCATTCTGTAGGTTGCCGTTTCATTCTGTTAATTGTTTTCTTTGCTGTGAAGAAGTTTTTAGTTTGCATAATAACTAAGATATGGAAACAACCTAAACGTCCACTGATAGATGAATGGCTTGAGAAAATGTGGTATATACATACAATGTAATATTATAACAGCCTTAAAAAGTAGGAAGCCCTGCAATAAGTTACAACATAGATGAATCTTGAGGACATAATGCTACGTGAAATAAGCCAGTCAGAAGAACAAATGTTGCATGATTCCATCTAAATGAGGTATCTAAAACAGTCAAATTCATAGCAACAGAATAGAATGGTGGTTGCAAGGGGCTGGGGAAGGGGAAATCGGTAGTTGTTGTTCAATAGGTATATAGTTTTATTTATGCACAATGAATAAGTTCTAGGGATCTGCTGTACAACATAGTACCTATAGTGAACAATACAATATTGTGCACTTCAAAATTTAAGATGATAGGCCTCATGTTAAGTGTCTTACCACAAGAAAAAATGGGCAAGGAAGTGGTCATTTTAGAATGGATTTTTAAAAGTCCATTTAATCCATCTAATCCACAACTAATTCTTTTCCCCAGGAGGGCCTAAAGGATGTTCCTTCACTTCTTTAGTAATGCGCTAGGGAGGGAGCACCAGAATCAATGATGGTCTCAGTTGAGGCTGCCCTCCATAGGCAGGGGAGGATGATAGGAGATACTGCTCTGGAAGTGGGCTCCCTAATGTCAATGGAGATGGTAGGATTCTGGAATATCAAAGGCCAGGAGATTGTACTTAACCATCTGGGGCAAGCAAGGTGAGCGCAACTATCATTATAGGTCAGTAAGATCTAAAGGACAGCCAATGACCTTGACACAAAGGCATCTGTAGTGATGCCAATTAGACCATGGTGTTCCTAGGGGCAAGGCAGATAGATGTTCAGCCAGTTAGGGTATTACTTCACTAATATAACCAAAAAAAGACTGAGATCACACAAGCAGAATTTTGATGTCAGCTGACACAAAGGGAAAATCTCATCTGCCATCCAGTTTCTAGACGTGAGCCAGTTCTTAAACACAGAACATTTGACTGAAGAGTAGGCCAGTCCCCCTTGAAGAAGGACCCTGAAATTTATAGGAAGTATATACAATAGTGATTCCTCCCAAACTTTCCCAACATGACCTAAAAACATTCATCGAAAACTGCCTCCAAGGACAGATGAATACCTAAATCTTTGAGAGATGTTGGATAATGGGTAGTAGCTGTCATCAATACCAAAATACCATCATAGCCCTCATATAGGGTGGGGACATATAGAAGCCAATTGATTAATGGAGTCTTGGTCTAAGTTTATCTTATAGAATGTTGAGTCCACTGTGCCCAATGCCTACTCTATGGTCATTTTCTTAGATCCTGAAGCAAGATAGATATACTTAGCACCTGGTAGAATGCTCACCAGGTTCGGGACCTATGGAATCAGATCAATTATGGTAGTAAAGACCAAGGGGAAGCCCCTAAAACTGTTCCATGTCCCAGCAAGATAGAAATTCAAAAGCAACCCAGCATCCTAGATTGATACAAAGACTTAAATGATGGTGAGGCTGCCCCCATTTTATCCCATAATGCACTACCATGGCTCCTGCAAAAACCACATCTGGCAGTTGAAATTTTTCAAACCCAACAGGAACTCATTCACTTGGAATGCAAATATTCATAGACTTACTCCAGGGCTATGTTAACTCTCCTGCTGTCTGTCACAGCATAGTCCGAAGAGACCTTGATCATCTTAGACATCAATTATCTTGATCTTCTAAAAATCAACATGTTGATCTACTTTAGTAATCATATTAAGTCAATCAAACAGCTAAATAGGAAACTGCAAGTACTCTGGATGCTCTGGGAAGATACATGTGAAACAGAAGGTAGGTGATAAACTCTACAAAGATTAAGGGGACTACTACGTAAGTTTTTAGGGCTTCAGAGTTTTGGGACATTTTAGGACCCCCAAGTTAAAGGAAATTATTGCACCCTGTACCTCCCAATTCCTATCATTAAGAAAGAGGTTCCATATCTCCATGTTTGGTAGGTCTTTTGAATTTGGAGATAGCCTATACACATTTGGGAATATTGCTTTAACTAGGTGATTGCTGCTAGTTTCACTAACTTCCTAATGCCTTTTTTTTTTTCCCATAAATCGTAGCCAGCTGCCAACTTGAGGAACCAATGATAAAACAGAGTGAACATGTTAACATAAGGAAAGAGCAGGTCTAAGTCGTGCAAGAGTGGACTGTAGGTGAGGCTCAGTGATCCCCCATTCCCATGTACCTTTTGCAATCGACATCACTGTGCATGCTTAGAGCTTCCGACTGCAAGAGCCTGTAACTCTGTCCATGGCCTCTCTCTGGCCATAAAAATGTATTCAGCCTGTATTTGTGGCAGGCAGAAGTGCCTGTGAGTCAGTGTGCCTGTGAGCCCTCAACCAACGATAGAAGAGCTTCCATCATTGCATATCCTAGCTTCTTCTCCTCTTCAGCAGAACAGCTCTTAGTCATAGTCTGCACCCCCAGAGGGAGTCTAGGTTACCCACAATGATAACGTGCTCATTTTTTCATCCTACATTGGCTTCTTTTTTGACCTACTCAATTCCCCACTCCACAGATGGTGCTCCAGAGATCATGTCACAGACAACATGCACTCAAATTTCTACTTCTAGGTCTGCATCTAGGGTTTTTTTCTAGGGAAAACTAACCTAAACCAGCACCTATAGTTTGGACTAACTCAGAACATTCTTGCTTATGTGAGCTAATAAAATGACGTTTCCATAAACCTATTTGAGCCAGGTTTTCTTTCACTGGCAACAAATGAGCTCTACCTCTTACAGAGGCTGTAATAAAGTAGCTCCATGCCTATTTTTATAGAACAGGCATTATTTGCACGATTTGGGAGACCAATGTTACTTTTCTTAACCATTACCAATCATAATATAGATTTTCTAAAGTGTATATTCCTCAAAGCTAGGAATCATGGCACTGCTTTATTTGTAACTTTCACAACTCTCTAAACAGGATCCATATTCCCTTTTGACTGCCATTTTCTAACCACAATTTCCTATTTTTCTAACTCAGCATTTTAAGAATTAGCAATCTCTAGGTTTTTGTCTTTTATTTTTCTCATATTCTCCATTATTTTAAAGAAGACCTCATTTATCCCTCGTACATCCTCTGGTTTCAACTGTCACCTTCTTATTCCTTTTACCTGTTTACCTTCTGAGCATCACACTAAATGCCCACAAGACAACCTGTGCTCTGAGCCTCAGTACCCTAAATTAACTTCACTCCAAAACTAATCATTCACCATTCCCATCTCTCCCGCACCAAAACTTAACTTGTCAGTTCTAAATAAGTGATTTTACCAACCATGGAAGGCCCAGCGCTAGAAAAATCTCTCTCTCCCTTTCTCTTTCTCCCTTTCTCTCCCCCTTTCCTACTTCGCCTTCTCTCCTCCTCTCTCTCACACTTTCTTTATTATCCATTCAACACTGAGCATGACTTTTCACCTGTTGCCAACATTACATTCATAAAAGCCAAAGAGGAAAGTCCAAGGGTCAAACAAAACCTTTTGGTCTAATTTACCCATTAGGAATGGCTACATGAATTAAGCCTGACCATTCACGGCTAATGAGAATCAATTCAGAAATTAATACCTAAAAGAGTTACGTAAGTATCTAAAGTGTCTCTCTCTCTCTCCCTGTTGTTCTTCATATCTAATTAGTCATATCATGGTTAATTGTAACACTTAAATAGTTCTTATTTCTATTGAGTCTATTCTCACCCTTTTCTTGACCACTTGTATGGGCCTTCTTAGGTCTCTCCAGTCCTGCCTAGATTACTGCAGCCCGAGTACCCCACTCTCTCTATCCCAGCCTCTGCACTGTTGCTGGAATGATCTTCCTGAAAATCCAAATTAGACTCTCTTTCTTCCCATTTAAAGCCTTCTAGGTTATGGTTGTCTTAAATGTGAAATTCAGTCTCTTGACCATACAAATCTCTTCATAATCTGATACTCTATTCCCCCAAGTCTCAAGCCCAGCATCTCCCCATGCAGCAGGTCCCCCCACTCACCTGGCTCCTCTGTATCAACTCAAACATCACCTCCTCTTGGAAGTCTTCCCTAACTCCCCAAGGCTGACTTAGTTAAGTGCTCCCACTTCTATCCCCGTGAACATTTTGTGCAGATACATTATGGCAAATACCTCACTATGTTTTATATATATGTGTGTATATATATATATATATTCCCATTTGACACTAAAGTTCTGAGGGCAGGCTTTGTAGCTTATTCAATGTTGACTTCTTAATGCTAAGCAAAGTGCCATGAGCTTTCAATAAATGCTTATTGAGAAAAATAAATGAATGAGTAGGTTGGTATCACATGTGGCATAGCTTCTCTACATAGCATTGAGGGTCTATAGTAAAAATCCTAAATATTTATTTGCTTTCTCAAAGGGCCGTTAAAGATGTTCCACAGGGTCTCAGAACACTATCCCTTGGAGTATAGGGGAAGAATTGGGCTGCTCAAGCCTTGTAATGGAGTCTGAGCAATGAAAGGTCATCTGTAGAGCAGTGTAATACACTTCTTCGGAGCAAAGCCTGGTGGCATATTTTCAATGACTTAGCAATGCATTACGTATTGTCAATAATATCCAGACTGTAGCCAAGTAGGTTTCCATGTAACTAGAGCACAAGGTCACAGGAGAGATTGTGGTGCTTGTAACTGAACAGCATAAAGTCAATCTTCAGTTCAATGAAGGAAATAACACCACTGACAGCATCACTTTCCAATATGAAACAAATAAATTGCTTTTATGATTAGAGACATGTAACAGAAGTGTCCAATCTCCAGTTCACTTTCAATGATGAGTTCAGCTCTCAACTAACCCTAGCCTTCAGGGCCAAGCAGGTTATCATAAGACAGCATAATGCCATCACAAGACTCTCTCTACAACCCCTCCTCTGCCGTTAGTTCAACCCAAATGCACGGGAGCGTGCACGCACGTGTGCGCGCGCGCACACCCACACACACACACACACACAGAGGAGCTGTGAATTATCTTGTGCCTCTGTCTGACCCAGGCTCAGTGGTTGCTCCTAACAACAGAAGTCTTCCGGCCTTTGCACTCATATTCTTTTGCACTGTCTTCTGTGTAATGCTCTTTGTCAAGCTCAAATATCAATTCCTTTTTGAAGATATCCAGTCCATCTTGTTCAAAAGGAGTCAGTCCTCCCTCCATTCCCCCATGGCCATTTGAACAAAACACATATTGTAATACATATATCAAAGTTATTCTAATTATTTGTTTATCTATATCTTTTTTTTCACTTGATGGCTAACTCCTTAAGGACAAAGAATATGGTTTGCTCGGTTTTATGTCTCAGTATATCGAAGGATGCCTGGCACATCTAATGTGCTCATTGTAAGTTGTTGAATGAATCAATCATTATATTTCAGTTCTGGATTTGTCATTATTCTTCTAAGAATACAACTTTAAGAACAGATAACTAATCCTTCTCAGATGGTTTATGTCATTATAATCCTAGAATCATTCATATCTGGAAAAAGAAAACATAGCTTACTTGGTCTGTCCAAGTGGTTAGAGCTTTATGTCCGAAGTAGGAGTCCTCCTTTCCAGCCAGACTGGCTCACCACTGCCCTGCATACATTAAATGCTAATCCTTACCCTGATTCATTCAATCTAGAGGGTCTTTCCTCCTCTGCTCTGTGTATTTAACACTCACCTCTCTTGCAAGATCCCGTTGAAATCCCACTTCCTCCATAAAGCTTCCCCAACAAGTCTGGTCCTGACTTACCCTTTCATCCAAGGACTGGGGCCAAAGCTATGCCTAGCACCTGACCTGAAGTTATTCTTCTCTTGTCTGCCCAAATCCTTGATTTGTATTCTCCACAAGATTCAGCACTTATAAATCCTTTCCCATGCTGCTTTTCACTTATTTTTCCCATTTTATCCCCCAAGCCCCCTAAAAGATACAGGGCATTCCAATGTTTCCCTTTTATAGCATTAAGTAGATAATGGATCATTTACATTGTAACCATAAACTTTGTCAAGTGTCGTACCATCTCATGAGAAACTGATTAATTTCCTAAATTTGGCTAAATCTGGGAACCTTGAATACAAAGATGATATGAAAATAATTCTTCACAACTTACTTAGGATGGAATAAAAATTTTAAGAAAGAGAAAATTAGTCCTTTGGCTACTTGACAAATCAGGGAAAGGAATTTTCTTTCCTCAGGCCCAAAATAATTTTGAGAAGTGCAAAATTAATGTAAACACTATAAATTTATAGCAATATTTTTATGATCAGTATTAAAGAAGTTTGTATTCAGGGACACTGAGAAATTTTAAAATGTATCCACAGCAATGTGACAGAAAGCATTACAAGTAAATGTCTACAACACGCATGTACAAGTAAACAAAGCTATACTTTTCAGATTTCCTATAACAATTGAATATGTGTTCTAATCTCAGTGTCTAACACATAACTGCATTAGTAAAAGCATAAAATTATGTGGGACTTAAAATACCTGACACCATACAGCCCACTATGCTAATTTATGTAGAGAGGCAACTTACATAATTTACTTTCTCTTTCAAAGAGCAGGTGGAAAGCACAGGAAAAATTATTTTAAGGGTATGTAGCTGGGCCTTTCAAAGCATAACATTTACAGAAAAATATTTTATTTAAAAAGGGGAACTTAACTCAGTACCCCTATTGTTTCTCAATACCTGAATGTTAGTTATTATGTAAGTTTGGACAATTTTCTTTGCTTTTATTTCCTATTAAGATATACCAAGTTTAAAAAAAAAAAAAAAAAGATATACCAAGTTTGTGGAGACAAAGCAGGGCAATTCTGTCCAGTAATGATTTTGTGAAATATCTATAGCGTTCAGGAGGGGAAGGGAAAGAAATTGCATTTATTTATCACCCACTATGATCCAGGAACTGTGCTTGTTACTTAACCCTTATTATCTCTTGTACTACCTTGTTGATAAACATGTGTACAGGTTGATCCAATCAAAAAATTCACTTTGAGGCCATTAACATTTTTAGCAGTGCAGTGTACAGTAAATACAGTTTACAGTAGTATAGCAGACTCTAGAGTGAGAGTGCCTGATTCAAATCACAACTGTACCATTTACTGTTTATATGACCTCTCTGGACCTCAATTTCCTAATCAATAAAATAATAGCATTAAAACTTCCACCGCATAGGTTTGCTGTGAAGATTAAATTGAGTTTCTCTCTTAGAATAATACCTTGGAAAGTAGAAGTGTTCTCTAAATGTTCACAGATATTATTTATGTGAAAACTAATTATGTGATAAGTTATTCCCTGCTCAGGATGCAGTTTTTGCAATAGTTGCTTCTCAGATGTCAGTCTTAAAATTATCCTTGCAGGGTCACCAACATGGAAATGAAATGATAAGCTGAGCTCACCTGAACATAAACTCCTTAATATATTTATTAAATTAGTACTTTAGAGACGGATGGATTACTAGGGGTTAACCAAATCGTATTATTGAAAAAGATAAATAAATTTAAGTGGTTTTGTTTAGTAAATAAACATTTTCAAAAGTCACAGGCACTGAAGTGCTGGTAAACCAACTCTCTGGGGGAAAAAAATCTCTGATTTTTACTGTTTGCAGATTCCTTTGATATAAATTCTCCCACAAGCTAACTATTCTTTAATACCAACTAACACAATTCTTATATATTTGACATTTTGGTTCTTATAAGCTGGCATGAGCCAGCCCCAAAGACCATGGGTATAGGTATATTATCCGCCTTCATTCCTGTTCTAACCAGAATCCCTCCAGTGACAGGGGCAGAGTGCTATCTTTGTCTAGTACTTGCTTTTCCATTTAGTACCTGTTTTGGTTCTGTGTGACTAGAGCCTTTTAACTGCCCATGTATTCACACAGTCTCCAGTCATTATGTCACAAAGGGTTTCAATGTGCTAACTGCCAAGTGAGCCTCAAGCAGCAGGGTGTAACATAAAGGTCACCACCCTGCAGTCGCTGGGCTGGATTCAGCTTTTAGAGGAGTTTTGTTTGATCAGTCAACAGCTTTCTAAAATACTGAATTAATTAGCAGCATCTACAAATTAAGAGATTTCACATAAAAACATAAATTCTCAGTTTGTCTTATGAAGTTGGAAGATCTGACAACATCAAGCCCACATGCCCACCAGGCAGTATCTTCCTGAAGCTAAATGGGCACTGCCCGCTTTAAAGGAGGCATACCACACTCTCTCTAGTTTGCCAATGTGTCCTCCACACCTGATGCCTCACACCCTAGCCAATTTTGCTCATTTCTATTACCTCCCTTGCCCCTGAAAGATTTTGAGTTGGGAACTATGGCATAATGTGTTTTTAAAAAGAAGAGAAAAAAAGCTTTGGAGTTAGACAAACCTGGGAACTGGTCCAGCCTCTGCCACTGACTAATGCGTCAACATAAGCAAGTGATGAAACTCTGCTAAATCTGTTTCGTTCGCTGAGAAATGAAAAAAGTCACCTCCAAGGGTTTTAAGGAGGACTAAACATGACAGCATATGACAATGCCTTGCCCCGGCACCATCATAGAATGGGGCTCCATACATGGTGGCCATTCTCCCTTTTCTCCTAAGCTGACCTCTTACATCCCTTCACATTGTGTTCATATCACTTTGACCAAACTCTCTTATGCTGTGCTCACTGAATTAGGCTTCTTTATTCCTTTCTCTTTACCATTTCTTTTGTTCCAAGTTGTATTTTCTTTGTACAAGTGCTACTTGTCTCAGAAATGTCAATTACCTCACTGATCTCCTTTCTGCACTCTGGTCATGGCATTCATTCTAACTGTGTAGGACACAGGTACATCTGCAATATCTGACCGACCCCTAGTCTCATCTGTCCACACACAGTGAAAGAAATAGGGAGATACCCCAGTGGTTTAGATTGGAAACAACCCCTTATTAACCAATTCCACGACCCCCTCCCTGCTCCACAGAAAACAAAGTACAGACTTTCAGTTATGAGATGAATAAGGTCTGAGGCTCAATCACATAACATGATGACTGTATTTGATAACACTGTATTGTGTAATTGAAACTTGCTAAGAGAGTAGAACTTCAATGTTCTCACCAAATAATTAATAAGTAAAAGGTAAATATGTGAGGTGATGGATGTATTAATTGAGGGGAATCCTTTCACAGTGTGTACATGTATCACATCATCACATTGTACACTTTAAACATCTTACAATTTTATTTGTCAGTTATACCTCTATAACGGTGGGAGGGGATGGGGAACAAAGTAACTTCGCCTTCAATGTATGCCCTGCTCTTTAAGTTTGAAGCTTTTTCCCACCCACTATTGTTGGATGGGGTAAAAATTGCTAAAAATCTAACTTACAAACTAGCTGCTGATTCTATTCATGTTTTTAATCTCTACAGAGAAGTATTTTATCACTTTATCACTTTTGCTTTGATAACCCACTCCTTCCCAGCACACATATGCTACCAACCATCTAACTAAATGAAAGTACTTGTACTTTTTGTTAGTAATAATGGTAATAATAACAGATTTATCTCCCGTCTTTACTTACTATCACGTAATAAGTCATCAATCTCTGTTGATTCTACTTCCAGAACATACTTTGAGTCTATGTCTCTGTATCTCTGCTATCATTCACCCTAGTTTGAGCCATTCCAATTTCTTGCACAGAAAACTGCAACAGCCTCAGAGCTGCTCTGTCCACATACACCTTGACCCACATGAACCTAGTCTCCATCCAGTAGCTAGAGTGATCTTCTAAGCTATCAAGTCTGATAGCTGAAATGCTTGAAATGCTCCCCTGCTGGGAATGCTTCAAGGATTTCATTGCCCTTAGGAGAAATCTCAAATTCCGTGATATGGCACTGTGAGATGAACTGGTTCTACAGCAAGGAATAAGCCAGGCATAGGCCCTGCCTTCAAGGAGTTTAACATCTAGTGGCAGACAGAGACAGTAAAATAGTAAAAAACATAAGTAGCTCTATAATTATGATTTTGGTAGGTTCTGTGAAGAAATTTTATAAATATTTAAATGAATTTATAGTGTCATTTCTATTTTGAAGTTTGCTATGACAAGACTCTGGTAGGTAAAGGAGAGGATGGTGCAAAGCTTTAATTAATAGCAGTTTCTGACAATAATAAAACAGTGTTTTCTAGGTGCTCTGTGTGCATTCTCTCGTTGAATTTGTGTAGGAGTCTTTCGTTTATTCTTTTGCAAATATTTATTGACCACTATGTGCCAGGCATGGTGTGAGGAAACGATGTTCCAGAAAAGATTAAGACAGAAAAGAGAGGAGGAGATTAAAACCATAATAGCATAAGAAAAAAAAACAGTAAAATTACAATTAAAATAATTACTGTAAATGAATGGTTGAGGTGGTCTGATGGATATAACAGGGACCAAAATTAGGGGTCACAAAATCTTTCGGCTAAGCCCTAAAAGATGAAAAGGACTTATAGGAGAGGTAACTGGAGTAAAGATAGATTTGGTGAGCAGACTATCTCCATTTTACAGATGAAGAAACTGAGGCTGAGGAAAATTAATAACCTGTCCAGGGTCACTTATCTATAAAGCTACTTTTAAAAGATTTGAACCCAAGGCTGTCTTCCTCCCAAATCTATTCTCTGGATCACCTCCTTGTGCCCTCTCCACAAGGTAGAAGGATGTATTTTAGTCAGGAATCCTACATTTACTCTATTGTACACTTAAAAGAGCATGTCCTTATTATTTTTAATAATAATAATTTATTTTTAATAAATATAGAATTTTAATTATGAAATAGTTTCACACATTTAAAAGCTACATAACAATTGAAAAACAAGGATCCACATGATGGAGGATGAGGATTTGTTAAATGCACAATTTTATTGATCTAAAAATCCAAATCGCTTAATTACTTACATCTTATAGCTTAGCAGTCTCTGTTGGCCAAAACAATTGGAAGATTGCTGAATTCCTACTCCCTTTTAAACTCCAGGTAGAGAGTTTCTCATGTCTTTTGTTTTCTTTTGTTTTTCATTGGTCATTTCAATATAGAAAATAATTATTATGACTCTATTTCTATGTCAACCTTAGCATATTTCAATAGAGAGCTAGATGCAAAATAGAGTTAATTGAATGTCTCCTTCCTGGAAGAATGGAGTGTTTCAATGATCTAGGTAGAATAACTGCCAAATCAAGCGGGATTACCACTTTCATTGAACCGTCTCATCTCAGGATTGGACAGGATAAGAAAGGGATTTATGTTCAGCCTACTTTTATGTGCTTAAGTTGCCTGTCAACATTGACACCTGGTGGTTATCTGGAAAACCACGTAAAGGAAAAGCTCTAGTGATGAGATACTTCTCAGAAAAGTCCATTTACTCTTCAGAAAACTTGTTCAGAAAAATTTTCCTCATCTGGAACTGCAGTCACTTTCTTGGGGCTCACACTGTCCTATTTGAGGCATACAGAGCAAGTCTGTTTTCTCTTCCATATAACTAGCCCATTGGACATTATTTTGCATTTGTTAAAATATCTCTTTATTAACTATTAAAAGCAGAATAACTGTTACGTTACAATTGAGTTTTGCTTCCCAACGGTCAGTGTAACTAAGGCTGTCTTTCTGATTCTACGTCTCTGCAGGAAGGAGTAACTGTTATTACAATGTTCCCCAGGCCATGCATGGATGTTTACTCCAGTTGTGTTGTCAGCTCTCTCTCCATCTTCCTTCCTAGGCTGACCCATTTGGTTCCTACAAGCAACCATCGTAGGAAATAGTTGTAACTTCTCTGAGCATGCTCCCAATTCGTTGTGTTCTAGAGATAATGGCTCGATACAAAGTCAGCAGTTAGTATGTGTATTTTTCTAAGCTATTTTGATTACAACATTTAAAAAGAAAATTCGCTTAAAAAGAGAATCTATTGGCTCAAATAAGTGAAAAGTTCAAGGAAAAAATCTTTCTTCAGGCCCGATTGGATGCAAGGCTGCTAGGAACAAAGTCCGGGATGTGTAATTTGCACTTGACTCTGTATTGGCTTCATTCTCTGGCAGCAGCTCTCTCTCACATTCCTCCAGCATAACAAAACTGTCGAAAGAGAGCACTCATTTTCCAGTTCTTCTGGCAAAATTCTCGGATTGATATTGACTTCCTGGCTCGCTCACATGTCTACTTTTAGTCAAAAGGCTGGGTCTTTGGGTTATTCTATTCCCTTTGGCCAGGCCCAACTCAGGTGGCCATTCCAGGAGGCAGCATCAGTCCCACTCAAATCACATGGACTAAAAAAGAAAAATAATGAGTTCTCTCATACCAGAAAAAGGAAGGGCTGGGCAGGTGAAAGTACCGATATTCATTACACTGTAAAAAGAGCCGTAGTGACAGCTCTTGTATGCCCTGTGGTCAGACAGAGACATAAAATAAATTACCCTTTGTAGCACCTGAAAGTTTCTATATAAGTTACACATGGCCTGTAAGTGGTGATTAGTGACTTTAAGTTAGAAGAAGGCCAGTTTGAATCTGTCCGAAATTTGAATCTTTTAAATTCACCAGCATATATCCTGTACCTAGCACAGTGCTTTGGCTATAATAGATGCTCAGAAAATATTTGTAAAATTGTTGTTGAAATTTTAAACAAATATAACTATATGATACCACAAAATGGTGAATTTGTTTTCAAATATAAATATTATAATCAGGACCCAAATATAAATTTTGAATTAGCCCAGATATCCATCAACAAAGTATAAGAACTTCTTTGCATTCAATGTGTAAAGAAATTTACATAGATTTGTTTATTTAAAGTAGGTGAGGGAGATATAAGGAGGTTTGGGGAAAAATAAAAGGAAAACTATATGTGACATCATGGAAAAACAGGAAAGGTAGGTGTGTGTCGGTAAAACTCCTTAATTGTGAATAATACATTTAATTATTAAAACTGAACTTGGAGTAAACATTCTGTTTACTTTGATTTGACACTCTTCCCCCTTTTATCTCAAACTAGAAGATGAAAATAGACAGATTCATTGTAATTTTCTAAGCAGTCAGTTTCGCTTCTTGATCACAGCATAGATTTTTCATGGGTTCACAACAAGGCAGAGAATTTGTTGATTCAATGAAAGCAATTTCCATGGGTTTTAAAATTAATTTAATGATAGCTTTCCCACCAACATTAAAGTGTACAAAATTCACTTACAAAATTAAACTAAAAGTTATACTTTTCATTATAACTTTTGAAAAACTGGTAAAATGAGAAAGTTTATCAATAATAATTTACAAATGTATAATTTAAACTATGTAAGTTGCATTCTAGTGACATATACAAAGAACAAACAGCTAAGCAAACCAATAAAATAATTTAAACTTATGTGTCCTTCAGGATGCAAAAAAAAAAAAGACTGATACAGAGAATGATAGATGTGGTTAGGGTCAGTCTCTCTGAGAAGGTAATATTTTAACTCAGTCTCTCTGATAAGGTAATATTTTAACTAAGACAAAAATGCAAGACGGGAATAAAGACACAGACCTACTAGAGAATGGACTTGAGGATACGGGGAGGGGGAAGGGTAAGCTGGGACAAAGTGAGAGAGCGGCATGGATATATATACCCTACCAAACATAAAATCGATAGCTAGTGGGAAGCAGCCGCATAGCACAGGGAGATCAGCTCGGTGGTTTGTGACCACCTAGAGGGGTGGGATAGAGAGGGTGGGAGGGAGGGAGACGCAAGAGGGAAGAGATATGGGAACATATGTATATGTATAACTGATTGACTTTGTTATAAAGCAGAAACTAATACACCATTGTAAAACAATTATACTCCAATAAAGATGTCAAAAAAAAAAAAAAAATGCTGAAAAGGAGTTTTCCATACAAAGAACGGAAGGAGCTGCATCCCTGGCAGTGAGAACAGCACATGCAAAGGCTCCAAGACCAAATGACATTTGCAAATTTAATGAATTGTAAAAAGCCCTCATGTGGCAGATGTTTAAAGGGTTTAACGTGCAGGACTTTAGAGGGTATGGTAAAAAGTTTAAGTTTAATCTTAAGGAAGAAGAATAAACTACATCACAGGTTTTTAAATAGGGGAATGTTATGATTTAATTTGTGAACATATATTTATATAAACAATAAATTGAAATAATCAGATATATGTGTTATGGGAACTCAATACCCCCATCATTAAATAGAAACTCTATTCTCCCACATCCTTTGCTCAGGATAATGAAACACTTTAAATACTGTAAAAACTCTCTAGATGCCTGCAAACAGAAAATAAGTAAGATCTACTTCTAAAAATGATAAAGAGAGTAATCTCAGACTTGTTAAAGAGAGTTTAGGAATGTTCTTTTTTAAATGATGAACAAAGGATAATTTTCTTTATAAATACCATTCAAAGCAATAGTAAAAAGTTAAGCAACGTATTAAAAATGAACAAGTGACATGAGGAGTTAATAAAAAGAAAAATATGAATGCTGAACAGAATTTTGAAACAATGCTTAAGCTTATTAATGAATCAAACACAAGACTATGATGGGCTTTTGCCCCTGTTAGATTGGTGATTTTTTTTAATGCTAAAATCTAGTAGTGGCAATGATGTGGAAAAAACCAAGCATTAGAGAAAGTTCTAGTGAGGAGTTTAGAGAAGGCAAAATAGATCCTAAGGAAAACTCACTAGGAAGAAAATTAGTATTACAAACTCAAGAGGAAACACTTACTGAACACTTATTATAGGCAAGATAATATTAAAAGCACTTATTTGTATAAATAAATCTAATTCATTTGATGATTTATTATGGCCATAGGGTCTTTACACAGTTAAACTCATTTAATACTCACAATAATGAGACAGTTACCATTATCATTCCTATTTACCAACAAAATAACAGAGCCCTAGAGGTACCTTGCCCAAGGTCATAGAGCTATCAAGGGGTTAAAGCTGAGATCCATGTGAGTCCAGGCAGCCTGATTGCAGTCAGCACTCTGAAATATGCTCTGTTGCACACAGAAAAGTTTGGCCTTGCTTGAGCTGTTGAATGAATCAATTTTCTGCACTTTTCTCATGGGCCAAGCAAGCTCACATGTCACTTTCCTCCCATTAGCAGGTGCAGTGACGTAGAAATGCACTAAATTGTGCAGGAAACTCTAGCAGTCTTGGTTAGTAAACATTGGATCCCCTAAACCTACCATGGTGCTCCTCAAATACCAGTTATAAGACCAAAGACTCCCTCCTTGACCAAACTTTAATCAGGTTCCTCTGTGCCCACTTCTCAACCTGCCATCAATTCCCAGTTCAGTTTCAGCAAAGAATCCTGCTAAATCAGTTCATCAAGAATCCTCCCACCCTGGATATCTGATTATTTTGACCTGCCTTTAGCAAGAATCCTGTGAATCCAGTTTAGCAAAATCCCCCTACACTTGATATCTAATCGAGTTCCTCTTTGTAATTTTCCATCCATGGATCCCCTTACTCTGCTTATTGGCTACAAGTCCCCACAGCTATCTTTGCTGTGTTTGGAGTTAAACTCCATTATATACTGAATAATCTTTCCCCTACTGCAGTAGTTTAAATAAAATCTGTCTTGCCATTTTAACAAGTACAAACATTTCTTTTATAGACTCCAACTTGCAGAAAGGTTCTGCTTACACCTATCCATAAAAAAAGATAAAGTGATTGTATCTAAAATATTCACTTTGAGCAGAACACAATGCAACAATACTACACTGTGGAACTACATAAATGTATCACAAAGCATCCAAAGAAGAAGAGAAGTCTATCATACATAAATTTATATGCTGTGTATTTAGCTATAACATATATTTAACAACTATTTCCCCCCACATAAGTAGATAAATCACTTAATGTTGGAGAAGACTTAAAAAAATGACATTTTAACACACCCAACTAAATTGTAAATTTTGTTTGTTTGTTTTTATGTTTACAATTTATTTTGTGAAGATTGATTTTGCATTTAGATCAAAGTGCTTGCTTTCAATTCCAAGTTTTCTTGTGCACATATGGAAAGTGAAGCAATAGCTGTTACTATGCTAGTTCCAGTAACAGAAGAATTTCATAAACTCAAAATGTAAATTTTATGTGTCATAAGATACTTCAAATAGAATGTCAAAAAATTAATTTTGATAAATGTGATATTGTTTCATCCAATTCATGTAATCTAAGAACAATGTTAGGGTATTCCTTAGTTCAAAGGTGATATATGACATTATTTTGAATGCTAATATAAACTCAGTGCTCGAAATAGAAAATGATTTTTTTTTTGAGGTGACAGTGTGGATACAATTTTGGGGGGAGCACATTGTGAAGCAAAACCAGGTCCTTATTAATTAAGAAAAATCTAAAACATAGAAATGTACTTAAAATTGATGGTGATGAACACCTAATTTGTAATTGTGTAGAAATGAGCTATAATATACCAATCCAAAAAGAAGTTGAAGTGTCAAAATATACAACTATTTTTATATATACTTAGTGAAAGTAAATGCTGAAGTGAAGCTGAAGTTGAACACAAAAGAATACTTCAGCTTTACGGTATATGCTTTCTGACTTAAATTCCTTTCATCAATTTGATTTTAAACCTGTATGTGCTTTTGAAATTGACTTTGTAAATATTTTAAATTGCATAAACATGTGGTCAAAAATGATAATTTTATATAGAAGGATGGAGGGGCCCCTAACAGGTTAACTTAGTTTAAAAATAAAATTTAAATGTTCAGAACACTCATAAGGAATGTCAACAGTGTCCCTTCTTCCCCACAGTGTCACTCAGAAGAGCCAAGCATCTTCTTGGAACAGTATGTGAGTGCTCAAACCTTCTCCAGTTTCCTTCATTAATTCTTGATGTTTAAAAACTCATTTTATTCTGATTTCAAAAAGTTACTAAAAGAGTAATTCATTGCAAATATTCAGACTATTATGAAAGATATAAAATATAAAGGGAATATCCTCCTTAATTGCACCTCACAGAAATAACTACTGTTAACAGTATGTGCATTTTTTTCCAGGTCTTTTTCTCAGTCTCTCTTCATTTATATTTTTACATATATATGTGTGTGTGTGTGTGTGTGTGTGTGTGTGTGTGTGTGTATATATATATATATATATACACATGCACGTGTGGGTCAAATACGGGTTTATGCTGAGCATGTTATTCTACAATTTTTAAAATTTAACAACATATTAATATGCACTGGACATCTTTCCATGGCATACTGATCTTCCACAATCTGTTTGAGAGCATAGAAATCTGCTTTTAAACTACAGAAACTACTGTAGAAACTACTACAGAAAACTACTGCTTTTAAACATTCAGAAAATTGTATGTCCATTATATAAGCTGAGTCTTTCTCAAGATTTCACTAAATTTCTATTAATCTTTCTATTAATGAAAAGTTACCAAGGAGCACAGGAAAAATAAATGAGTATAATGCCTATCAGCTGAGGAAGGACGGAAAAACTCCAGCTGGAGTCACTCACCACTGCCCAGGTCTAAGGGTGAAGCGACAGCTTGAATTTAAAGGACTTCCATAGGAAAAAACTCCACAATCACGTAATTCTGGAGTATAAAATGATTTTATAGCTAACAAAATATATGTTTCTAATAATGGAGTACTGTATTGAAAGCTGGTTTGGGGGCAGGCCATTGTTAAAGGAAAAGTCTGTCATGCCAGTGATGTCAGGGTTCTGAGGGTTATGGAAATAGACTCTATCAGGACTGTAGCTCAGGAAATGGAGTGTAACAGGTCAAGTACTGTAGCAATTTGGGGCAGGCCACTGGGCAGAAGTGCTCCCGGCATGGGTCAGTGCCCCAGCCAAATGAAAAACAATATAAATAGATCCAATTAAAAGCAATCCCCGTTTGGATGTCACTTTGGCCTTAAAGTAAGACAGGCAGGCAGATCTGCTTATCTTTGGTTAACGTTTGGGGGGAAGGAAAAAACGAAACAAAACAAAACTTCTCTAGCCTTCTTCCATGGCTGGACGTGGAATGAGTAACTAGGATGGAAGAAATAAAATTAAATTCCATGATCACAAACAGATTATCTAAAGAAACTTGGGACAGCTTCTTGGATGCTGCAATTCAATTTCTGTTGCTGAAGTGTGACCTTAGGAAGTTAACTACTATTAGAACTCATCATGGCTAAACGTCCATAGGCATTAAGAATCAGAGAGTTAAAAAAGAATTGTTTAGACAATTGGGGAAGAGACTATTTGAGGCAAATATTTTCTTTGTCTAAATTAGCTAGACTGGCAGAATATATTAAATGAATTCACAACATGAGTCCAAATTTCACAAATATTTATTGAACGCTCTGTGTTCAAAACATGGTGCTAGGTGCAGTCACATAACTTTTCATAATCAAAGTTAAGAAGTGACTTACCAGAAATCATTGTTAGCTAACAGAAGAGCCCTTTTTGAACTCAATCCCCCATACACCACAGCTATAAAATTGCTAAATGTTCTACTTCTCTCAACAGAAGCACATTCTGCAACACGTGATGTCTGGTTATACACAGTGACCCATGTCACTTTTCTTCCAGCAGGGTCCACTGGTAAAAAGCCCGCAGGTCTATTCACAGGAAACCAAGGTTTCAGCCCTAGGACTGCCCTTAGCTGTGTATTCCCAAGCAAGTCAGTTCAACTGGCTTTGATTTCCTACAAAGGGAATGAATTGGTAAAAATTATGTAAGGTCTCTTCTAACTCCACAATACAAACTTTAATGGTTATTTGTATCGATCATGGGAATTTTGATCCAGATTTAGCAAAACGTGTCTTGAGAACCCACTGAATAAAGGGTACCGTACTAAATATTTTCCCAAAGATTAGACCTTTTTTCCTCCCAACAATCATATGGAGTAGATATTATTGTTCCTATTTCACATATTAAAAACCACAGAATCTCAGAGACTGTAGAAAAATAAGCTCTCGCTGATTATAAATGACACAAACCATAATTTATATCTAGGTATCCTGACAACAAGTTCAGTGCCTCTATCATGACCACCCAGCTGTCTCTTGATCATGGTGGATGAATTTAACTTATATTGGCTCCATTACTTCAAAACTCCTTCTCAGGACCATTTTAGAGGTTGGGGTTCCCGGAAAACAGTGTAGAAAAATTCAACAACATCAAGCTTTTTTGGAAAGTTGCAGTAAAACTGAAATATATGACACTGACTGTAAGTTGCTCACAACTTTAATCAGCCTGAACAATCCACAGGAAGAAAGTCTGTTACTATGTTTGCATTCCTAAAGCAAAAATTCAGAAATGTAATCTGGCTAAGGGAAGGGAAGTGTGATGACAGCATTTGTGTCCCTGGTATTTGAGAGAGTTTCTAAAAGCAGCTTTTATATTTTATTCTTTATTCAGTTTCCAATATCTGTTGCACAAGTTGTAGCCTGCGCTGCTAGACTGGAAGAGAACACACATCGCGGCATACTGTATTAATATTTTCCTTCTTTGAAAACACATCTAAATTTCTACATTTTTGAGTTCTCTCTTTTTACTCCTTTACAAGAGACTTAAATTATTTTTTGTCCAGTTTTATTGCGATATAATCGACATTTAACATTGTATTAATATTAGTCCAAGATGTACAACACTATAGTTTCATATATGTATATACTGCAAAATGATTACCACAGTACATTTAGTTAACATACATTTCCTCACAGGGTTGTGTTTTTTCTTGTGATGAGTACTTTTAAGATCTACTATTTAAGCAACTTTCAAATATACAGTATTGTTAACTATAGTCACCATGCTGCACATTACATCCTCGAAACATATTTACCTTATAACTGGAAGTTTATACCTTTTGACTGGCTTCGCACATTTACCCCACCCTCCCAACTCCCACCTCTGGCAATGACCAACCCGATCTTTGTATCTATGAGTTCAGGTTTTTTAGATTCCACAAATAAGATTATACAGTATTTGTCTTTCTCTGTCTGACTTATTTCACTTAGCATAATGCCTTCAAGGTCCATCCATGTTGTTACAAATGGCAGGATTTTCTTCTTTTTTATGACAATAATATCCCATTGTATATATAAACCATATTTTCTTCATTTGTTCATCTGCCAAAGGACACTTAAGTTGTTTCTATTTGGCTATTGTAAATAATGCTGCAATGAACATGGGGGTTCAGATATCTCTTTGAGAGAGCTATTTTGTTTCCTTATATACCCAGAAGTGGAACTACTGGATCATATGGCAGTCCTATTTAAAATTTTTGAGCAATCTCCAATAGAGCACAAGGGTTCCCTTCCTCCACAGCCTGGACAGCATTTGTTATCTCTTGTCTTTTTGATAATAGCCATTCAAACAGGTGTGAGGCGATATCTCATTATGGTTTTTAAAAAGACATAAATTCTTAAAACAACTAAAAAATATTTCTTAAGAGATAAGGAAAAATGAGAGTTACAAATGTCATTTCAGTAAATGGGATAGTGCACATTTACAAGAATAGTCAAACATAGCACACACACACATATATACACACATTTCCTCTTTAAAAAACTACTCCCTGTTTTAAACCAACCATTTGCAACTCTGGCAATCTTTGAAAATAGCAACAAGAGTGATAAAATGTGTTTGTAACTATGCTCACTTTTCTGGGGAACATATTCAAAGAACTGTGACCCTCAGGAAACAGAACTGCTACTTATCTAAGTGCTAAAAAGTTAAAATCTACCAAGACTAACTGGACCATAATCTAGAAAATGCATTAATTTCTGTTTTCATTGGGTTCAATGTTAATGGGCACTATTAAATTATCAACATGGCAATTGGCACTCAGTGCTGTTGGATAACTCTTGTTGGATAAATTGTGTCACTCACCATTCACATTGAATCATATCTGGAACATGAAAAAATATATATACATCACTGTCATATCAAATGATACCTTTTTATTGCCATAATTTCTGGTATCATAGATGGGAAATTTTAACTGAATGAGATATTATGTAATTTATTCTACTCATAATAAAAAAAAGTAATAGTCTAGGGAAAATGATGATTTTTTTGGTCTTTCTATTGAGATTGTGGCATATTGGTGGCACTTTAAACAAATTTTGTGCCTAAAGACTTAATGCGCATTTCTTGACCATCCTAGACATATAGTCTCTGTATATTTCCTTCATTTTTATTGGTTTATCTAAAATGTCCTTCTTATGACAGTTATTTGTATTTATATACTCTTCTCAAATAGATGAAACTCTCTTAAACAGAAACTCTAAAATATTAGTCTAGCTGTTGAATGGAAAATGAATTAGGAGATGAGATAGGAAGAGAAGCAGCCAGAAGATCATAATAACAACTAAGGCAGGGACAGAGATAGGGCAAGTGAAGTAGATTTCATATTTATTTGAATTGAACAGATAAGGAACTGTGAATAAACAGGAAGATATGGTGATACTTGTCAAGAATGACCCATATTCTTGACTTCAGAAATTGTGTCAGTGGTGGTAGAACTTTCTTGTGGGTAATGGTAAGAAGAGCAGTTTGGGAAGTGGAAGCAAGGTGTATCAAAAGTGTATGTGTGCATATTAAGTTTGAGGTGTCTGTAGGAAATGCTAGTGAAAATGACAAATATTTGGCTACAGGAGTGAGGAGTATAGAACTCAGAATAGATGTCTGAGTTGGAGAAATCTCGGAGTTACCACCACAGAGATTGCATTGTAAGCCATGTCTTAAATAACCTAGGAAAAGACTACAGAAAGAGAATTTAAGATGATCTTAGGCCAATTCCTTGGGAACTCTGCTATTTAGAAATCAGGAAAGGAGTTGAAGTCACCAAAGGAGATGGAGAAAAAGAGTCAAAGAGTAGAAAAAACACTAGAAGACAAGAGAAAAGACTGTTTAAAAGAGAAGTGATCAACAATATTATCTTCTGCTAAGTCTAGTAAGATATCTACAAAAAAATTCATCCCCTTCCGTATTATGGGAGTCACTGGTAACCTGAGCAGAAGAATAGTGAAATAGAAGGGGCATACGTGTGAAGAAGATGAAAAAGTGTTTGCAAAATGTCTTTACAGGAGTTTGACTGTGGGAAAAGGTGGAAGAACAGAGTGGTAGCTCTGTGTATCAGGATAATTTATGCTAGCTGCCTCTAATAGACAAACCCAAGGACTTTACACAGTCAGCGGTTATGTCTCACTCACACGGTGTTCAGTGATGACCCCTCCTGCCTCCCATCCCATAATTATGCCATCTGGAACACGTGGCCTCTAAGTTCACTGTGGCAGGATCTATGGAAAAGGGATATCAGCTCTTAGTGTTACATATCACTTTCACTCACACTCCATGAGCCAGAACCAGTCTTATGGCCCAGGAAAGCTAGAAATTTTAAGAGAGCACTTGAAATAGTTGGTGCACACATACTACTTAACCACTAAAATTGAAGCAGCGGGTGGGGGTCAAGGAATATTTTTATTTATTGATTGGTTTGTTTTGTTTGTTTTTAAGATGGGAGATATTAGAACCCATTTGTTACCTGATGAGAATAGTCTGGGAAAGAGAGAAAGAGTGAGGTAGAATCAGAAGAGAAGGAAAGTCTCAGAAGACAAAATTTCATGGGAAGGGAAAAGGGGATGGAATCCAAAACACACGGGAAGAAACTAGCCTCTCACATTTTATCTGCTGAATCACTGTCATAAAAGGAACCCATGGAGATTGGTTGAGGTACATTTGTAGATTTGGTGATGGAAAGATGAAGTGCTCATTTGATGACTTCTTGTTATCATAATGTGAAACAAGGTTATCAGCTGAAACTCCAGTGAATGGTGGGATGGAAGCCCAAGAGACTGAGGAGCATGGTAAAGACATGAAATAGTTTCCATGGAGAAAAGAAGTCTTCCACTGGAAAACTATTTGATTTATTTCCTGCCACTTTCCCTCAAATATTCAGTTCTCCAACCACCTTAAAATATTTAATATAACCCAAATATGCCATGGACTTGCTCGGGTTCCATGATTTTATTCTTGCTTTTTCTCTTTCTAGACTATTCTCCCAAACCCCACCTTGTCTGCCATGCAAACCTTCAGTCATCCTTCAGCTCTTGTCTCAAGTAGTGTCTCTTTTATGAAGACTTTTCTGTTCCTCCAGGAAGAGTTGGTCCCTTCTCCTTCCTCTTCCAGTAATCCATGTCTCCCCCATTAGACTCTAAGTTTCCTGAGATTATGAAACCTTTGCTCACAGAACTTAGCACAGAGCATTGCACAAAATATGGAGATGCTCATAATTGCTGGTGGACCAGTTATTGGCATTTAGTAGAGTGTAAAGTACATTAAAGATTGTGAATAAAGTTTGTTATTCTAAAAATCTGATAGAAAGCTAAACTTTAATTAAATGTTTAAAATAGAATTCAAAATAGCAAAACAGGATAGAAATCAGCCCATATTTACTAACAGAGAATGGGTGTTTTCTGCCACATAAGCAGCCAGTTCCAAGTCAGAAACACTGTAAATAACTAATTAAAATCTTTCTGTTGTAATAAAAATAAAATGCCTTAAGCAGTCTAACCTGCTTTCCCCAACTCATTTAGCAACTTCCTTACTGTGTAAACGCCCTTTACAAAATAGACACCAGCTTTGCAGAAGGTATTTTTGAATAATTGAAATTTGAAAGCAAAAATTTCAAGGCATGCCATCTGTTTTGTTTTTCTTGGAACCCAATGATTTTATCTTTCCTGAGATTCAAACTACCTCACCCTTTATAGCAATTCATTAAAACTTCACAGCAAGGGGAAGGTGAACAGGAGAAGCACAGCCATAGGATATGAAAAATAGCTGTTTCTGCTCTGATTTCTGTATTCAGACCTCCCAATTAATCCAGGGCATTTCTACCACTTTGAGTTATTTCTCTCGGCTCTACAGGCGCTATGGGCAGGAAGATTTGGAGCTAATTTCCAATTTGGCAATTCAATTTTTAACCAATCTACACTGACATGGTTAAGTCTTCCATACCACTGCACAAATCCAATTAAAATCACCACTATTTAGGTATAAAAAAGTATTGCTAGATTTCTCAAAATCAATTAAAATCCAGGGTTCCAAAGTTGTCATCACCACACGCACCCCCGCACATTATTAGGAAGCAGCATGTAATTAGTGGAGGCAGGGTTTATGGGGAACTCAAATTTGTTCGGCTAAAGGCAACATTTTGGAGCATACTCCTTTATCCTCAATTAAATTACAAAATTAAATGTCCCCTCAAAAGTAGAGGAAGGCCCCATTGCATGGGAAACCCTGAAATGAAACAGGTACAATGGAAAAAACACTGGTCGCGCATGTGAGAGCCTCAGGTTTCAGAACTCCTACCACTACCTACTGTGCAACACCATACCTCTGAGTCTTGGTTTCCTCACCTGTGAAACGAGGGCATTGGACCTCTTGATTCCTGAGATCAATTTCAGTCCTACAATTTGAAGAAATGCAAAGGCTGCAGATAGCATTCATGTCTCATTGTGAAACCTATCTGTATTCCTTTCATATTACCCAGGGCTGTGAAACTCAATAGGTGTTTAATAAATGGTGAATAAGCAAATGAATGCCTATGTGAAAGCAGGTGTATGAAGAGATTCGTAAGTCAGTGGAATGCAAGAAAATAGAAGAGACAAGCAGGGGTAAATGGTGACTTAAAAGGAGAAAAAACATACAAGACAAATGAAGTATTTATGTTTATTTAGTATGCTTGCCCACTGCTTCTTGCTCACCTGCTACTTCTTCTTCTTTCAGGTACTGTTTGCTTCTAAACCAGTAGTGAAAGGAATTGTTATGTATTAAAGTACCTGTTTTAATTAGTGTTTAGCTCAGCAACCAGCATAAAAAAATCTAAAATAATAGTGGCTTAATTGAGAAGAATGATTAGCTCTCACTCATGTGAATTAGGCAGTTCAGAGCTGGTGGTGTAGCTCCATGACCATCAGTAATGCAGGCTTCCTCTGTTCTTTGCTCTCAGTTTTAAAAGGTTCCACCCTGCAGCCAGGAGGGCTGATCAGCTCTAGCATAACTGCATGTCAGAACTAAGAGAATAAAAAGGAAGAAAAGAAGTCTTGTCTTTCTTTGAGGACACAGCACTTGGTCTTACACGCGAAGAACATATTCACATGGCCAAAGATACAAAGGAGGCAGTGTTTTTCTGGGAAACTGTTATTACCACTAACGTTTGGGGGAGTGTCCATTACTTCGAAGGAAAAGGAGAATGGATTTTGGGGGATGATATCTCCCATTGGACTTCTGGCCTATGTGCAGAATCTTGTGCTAGACTCAGAGGAAAAACTGTGAAGTAGCTTTTAGGAGCACCTAGCTTCCATTTTCTGTCACTCTCATTCTTGTAACAATTACTTCTTTCCTCCCAATCTCTCTTAACCTGGTGGAAACTAGACAAAACTCCTCAGTTTTAATCTACTAGATGCTCAGTGTGGTATCTTTCCAAAGAATGTTTGCATTTTCAAAGAAAGTCTCAAGAGGTCAAAACTTAAGCCTAGAAATGAAATAAATGTCTCATTAAATAAAGTCTTACTGAAGAGAGGGGAAAGAAGGGTGTTAGGAGGCACTCTTCCCTGAGCAGCTCAAATGGTACTGCTAAGCACCAACTAGTTCATCTAGCAATAGGACCAACCTCGCAGCACATTCATTCTTGTTTTTGCTCCACTAGTTCTTGGCTCCATCCTTCTGCTGAATCATGGTTTTCTTCTTCCTATATTCTTATTAAATGTTACAGAGCTACATGGTATAAAGCAGAGTGTTATTGTTATTTTAATGCTATAATTAAATGTGATCTTCTAACTCTAAATGAAGATTATGGCTTGACATCATTGAAAACTCCAGGTTACAAAATCACCAAAAATATAACTATCAAACTCTTAGTAGACATTAATTTATGGACACTAATGTACTCATATGCAATTAATAATATTAAATTTTAATAAAGAATAGCTATGCTAATTAAAGCAACAATAAAGAAATAAGTGACATCTATTACTACAAGACATTCCAATTTATGGAAGAAATTCAGCCCTTCATATGCCCCACTGTGTCTAGCTATTAGAGTACAGGGATCACTTTTGATTCCACATTGTGAGTCACTTATCATTCACTTGGCTCACTTTATAGCCACTATAGTCTACTGGGTGAATTCCAGATTCTAAATTAAATAGCAAGGAGCATGACAGCTCTCCATAGCTTTAAACTTCTGTTTAAGACAATGTAGACTGCTTAAAATTGGGCTAAAGCATCTGGTAGGTGTTAGTTCACTTAAGCACGGTACATTTTTATCCTAAATTGAAATGCTGGAAAATTTTAGGAATCTTTTAAAGACATCACAGTTATGCTGAGGAGATGGAAATAACTGGGACACCGTTCCATGACTACCTAGTCCACCAATATGCAAATTCCTCAGAGAGCATTTGTTCTGGGTCCCCAGGCAACTCAATTCTGACTTGGTCAAAGATAAAGAATGGTCCATAAAGTGAGGAAGAGATGTGCATAAAAATATCTGGGAAACTCTTAAAAGGGCAAATTCATGCAAAACCCTGGGGTTCAATCTTGTTTCGGCCTAGAGTGCAGATAGAGTGCAAAAATCTCCCTTTTTTTAATTACAAGAAAATCAGGTGATTCTGATAGAGGTTGTGGCGGGCCGAATACTCCCCCTCCCCCTTCATAATCCCTGGAACCTGTGACTATTTACCTTACACAGAAAAAGGAACTTGGCAGATGTGTTTATGGCAAAGGACCCTGAGATGGGGAACAAGAGCCTAGATTATCCAGGTGGGCCCCATCTAATCACACAAATCCTTAAAAGTAGAGAACCCTTCCCAGATGAGGTCAGAGGGAGTCATGACTGCAGAGGAAGGGTCAGAGAAACGCAGTGTTGTTGGCTTTAAAGATGGAGGAAGGGGGCCGTGGAACAAGAAATGTGGGTTGCCTCTAGAAGCTGTAAAAGGCAAGGAAATGGATGGTTTTTTCCCAGAGCCTCCAGAAAGGAATGCAGCACTGCTGACACCTTGATTTTAGCAAACGAGACCTGTGTTGGACTTCTAACCCACAGAACTATAAGGTAATCAATTTATGTTGTTTTAAGCCATTAAGTTTGTGATAATGTGTTACAGCAACAATAGAAAACGAATACATGGGTGGTCTGAGAATCACACTTCAAATTCCTGTTAAGCGTTCAGAAATACTAAAACGCAAAATTCAATGACATTTGAGTGGAGTAGTGTGGCCCATTGTTCAAAAGGGAAAACGTTTTCTTTAGTCTTTGATGATTGTTTAAATTCAATGGTAGGAGTATTGCTCTTATGATACGGTTCTAAAGCAAATGTAAAATTGTTTTTCCATTTCGTCACAAACTAAAGAGTAAGTTAAAAGATATAAAGATAAGAAAGAAAAGAATGCAGGAAGTACAAAGGGAATAAGAAGAAAACAAAAAAGTGAGAGAAAAATGGGAGACTTTTGCTTATGTATATTGGGGAAGTAGCCTGATAAAGGATTTTAATGCTTTCTTATTTCAAACAAACACAAAGGCCTGACAAGTTAAAAAAAGAACGTCATGAAGTGGCCTAATAGCCACAACTGTTCCATATGTAGAACTTTTTGCTGAGTATGCCAATGTTGTTATGCCCTGTGAAACACACATGCACCAGTAACTTTGATTCTGTTCTAAATCTGGCTCATAGTCAATATTCCACTTTCAGTCAAAAACACTTTACATCTATTGTCTCCACACATTTTGACTCTTTTATTTCTATAATAAAATCCCTGCATCTGCTAGGTGCTATACGTTTCCCAAATCCTGAATTCCAAATCAATACTTTTTAAAACCCAATAACCCAACCGAATTCCCTTGTCTCTTCTCCGGGGCCAACCAAAAGCAAACCGTAAATGGGGGTAAGTATGTCTTTGAGGGAAGGGTTTTCTCTTGCTAGAGGCTACACTCTGCCCCATAGGTTGGAAATCCTAAGCCCCTAAATTGTTTGTAAACCTCAGGCTGGGGTAATTTGGAGGGCGTGTGGGAGGTTCGAGTTTCCGTATTTTAAAGCCAAAGATCAGATTTAGAAAAAGTGGCGGTTAAAACATGTACTAGTTAGCATGAAGATGTACTAGAAAATATGTAGGTGATATAACCCTCCAGCTTAGTAAGAGCAAGGAGTCTTGGTAATTGACCTCAGCTCTGATCTAGCTAAATATGACATCAACCCCATGTGTGTTGTCTTTTGGGAAAGCTGCCTTTTTCTCCTGGATTTTTTTGCCAGTTGAACACTCTGATTTACCAGAAATAAGTGAATGCCTGCTGCCATGTTTATAAAAGTACCTTATTTCTGCTGACACACTGATCCAGAGGGATCTTGGTCTGCCTAAGCCTTCCTTCTCTGTTAATACCCTATCCACCTTCCATGCTTTATTTCTCCTCCATACCACTCATCCCAGTTGTTATGTCAGAGCATAATGGATAATTTACAGACCTTCGTTATCAACGAGTTTCCCCTCCTGCGTTCTAAACTCCCAGTAGGCTCTAATTAAGGAAGTAATAGCAAGCCAGGGCCAAAAGGAGGCCTCTAGCCCAGTTACCTTTTACCATATGTCCCAAGAATTCAGTTTACAAAAAGCAGTCAGATTTGGATTAAAAAAATATTTTAAGGCAAATGATGAAGATACAGGGAAGAAATTTTTAAATATTCACTTTTTTAAATTGAACTAATCATAAGCAGAAGGGATTTCTTCATGGGATGGAACTTTTTTTAGTTTTAACTGAAGTTGAAACTCAAGCACAAGGCTCTGCAAGAATATGAATTATACTGAGTGGCCAGAGCTGTGTGGCAGTCATCCCCCCCAAAGAAATGAGTGTTGCTGACAGCATGTGTCACCCTCCCTATGTACCCCATGTAAGAAGGAGAGAAATAAACAATAAATGGATCAAAGACTTGCATATAAAAAACAAAATCATAAAAACTCTAAAAGGAACAACATAGAATGTTGTGGTGGTTATTATTTTGTAGTAGAGAAGCATTTCTATGTTTTCTACATTTCCATTATAAAATTTTCAAATATATAGTGTGGTAGGCAGAATGGTCCCCCAAAGACGACTACACCCTAAATCCCTGCATCCTGTGATTATATTACTTTACAGGGCTAAAGGCACTTTGTAGATATAATTGCGGTAATGAATTTTAAGATAAGGAGGGTACCCTGGATTATCCAGGTGAACCCAATCTAATCACATGAGTGTAATTAAAAGCAGAGAACTCTCTGGCTGGAGTCACAGTGATGTGGCAGAAGAAGTTTGAGAGGTTAAAAGTGTGAGAGATTTGATCCACCTTTGCTGAAGGGAGACCATGTGGAAAGCATGAGGTGGAATATGGCAGCCTCTAGGAGGAGACACTGGGCCTAGCTGACAGCCAGCAAGGAAACGGGGAGCTCAGTCCTATAAACAAAAGGAATTAACTTGGCCAACAACCAGAATGCCCTTGGAAGCAAATTCATTCCCCAAACCTTGAGAAAGGAAATCAGCCCTGCTGACTAACTGAATATGATTTTGTGATACTGGAAGTAGAGGTCACAGTTGAACTACTCTGTATCTGGTCTTCTGACCTATATACTGTGAGTTAACAAATTACAGAAGCAATAGAAAACTACAGAAGCAATGTTAAATTATTTCATATTAAAAAAATTAAATGCAATAAACATCTTTGCCCACTGCCTAAATTCAACAATCCTAAACATTGTCATATTACTTATGTTGTATTTTGCTCAGTCATTTCAAAGTGAGTTATAGAAGATCTGACTTCACCACTAAATTCTTGATCATGTATCCCCCCAAAATGACTCTCCTACATAATAACCACAGTATCATTATCACAGTTTACAAAATTGAAAATACAATCAGTTCTGCTATAATGTTTATTATGAAAGAATTTGTTCCAATACAATTAATACATTAGGAACAATTTGAGCATAACAGGATTTTGAATTTGCTTATGATTTTGCCAACAAGCTATAAATACTTTTCTTTAATTTGGAACAGGATCCAATCAAATATCACAGATTGCATTTGGTTATGTCTCTTAGATCTTATCTGTAAAAGCACATTTTTTTTTTATATGACATTGATTTTTTTTTTTAAATCAGGTCAAGCTGTCCTAATAGAATATCTTAGATTGTTCCTGGACTTATCGAATTGTTTCTCATGATTTGTTTCTCTCCCCTATATTTTCTGTAAAATGTTAGTTAGAACTAAAGTCTTAATTAGAATCAGGGTTTATATTTGGGAAGAGCAAGTCACAGGTGATAACTGTAAACCAACCTTCCTCTCCTTTCTTTCATCAACTGGGTCTATTTATTATTCTGTCTAAATTTCTACTGACTAGTCAAGAAAAATGTTTAATTCTTCCCCTTACCAATTTTCAGAATAAGGAATAGATGTAATAGGAATATGGGAATTCTAAGAAGATAAACTCAGAAGTAATAAAAGAGAAGATTAATGTAAATGAGCTATGGGTTTTAAAAATGGATGCATCATAAAATTATGATGAAGTTAAATATTTCTTCTAGTTTTTTCTTTTCTTACTCATACTATAGATAATGGCTAATTTCCATAAAAGAAAAATATCTGTAAATCAGTAAGAAAAATACCAACATTTCTGTAGAAAAATGAGAAAAACGAGTATCAGTATAGAGAAATGCAAATGACTTGTAAATATAATATGCTCAACATTTATCTTACCTTTCCAATCACCAAAGATCAAAGATGTATCAATGTACAACCTTTATCAATGTATAATACATACAATAATGATAAAATACAGTGTGATTGAAATGTGGAGGAACAGGTGTTCTCATGTGGTGTAGCTAAAAGTCAAAATTTGTACAACCTTTATTGAAGGCTACTTGGTAATGATTTTTTTTATATTGGAACTGGGATATGGATTCTTTATTTTTTTCTTTTAATTTTTCTTTTATATTGGAGCATAGTTGATTAACAATGTTGTGCTAGTGTCAGGTGTACAGCAAAGTGATTTAGTTATACATATACATGTATCTATTCTTTTTCAAATTCTTTTCCCATTCAGGTTATTACAGAATATTGAGCAGACTTCCCTGTGCTATACAGTAGGTCCTTGTTGGTTGGCTATTTTAAATACAACAGTGTGTATATGTCAGTCTCAAATTCCCAATCTATCCCTCCCCCCCCACCCTTCCCCCCAGTAACCATAAGTTTATTCTCAAAGTGTGTGAGTCAGTTTCTGTTTTGTAAATAAGTTCATGATCATTTTTTTAGATTCTGCATATAAGCGATATCATATGATATTTGTCTTTCTCCGTTTGACTTACTTCACTTACTATGATAATTCCACATCCATCCCACATTGCTACAAATGGCATTATTTCATACTTTTTAATGGCTGAGTAATATTCCATTATATACTTGTACCACATCTTCTCTACCCATTTATCTGTCGATGGACACTTAGGTTGCTTCCATGTCTTGACTATTGTAAATAGTGCTGCAGTGAACATTGGGCTGCATGTATCCTTTCAAACCATGGTTTTCTCCAGATATATGCCCAGCAGTGGAATTGCTGATCATATGGTAGCTCTAGTTTTAGTTTTTTAAGGAACCTCCATACTGTTCTCCATAGTGGCTGTACAAATTTAAATTCCCACCAACAGTGTAATAGGGTTTCCTTTTATCCACACCCTCTCCAGCATTTGTTGTTTGTGGATTTTTTGATGACAGCTGTTTTGACTGGTGTGAGGTGATACCTCATTGTTGTTTTGATTTGCATTTCTCTAATAATTAGTGATGTTGAGCATCTTTTCATGTGCCTCTTGGCCATCTGTATGCCTTCTTTGGAGAAATGTCTACTTAGGTCTTCTGCCCATTTTTTGACTGGGTTGTTTGTTTTGATGATATTAAGCCACATGTGCTGTTTGTAAATTTTGGAGACTAACGCCTTGTTGGTTGCATCATTTGCAAATATTTTCTCCAATTCTGTGGGTTGTCTTTTTGTTTTGTTTATGGTTTCCTTTGCTGTGCAAAAGCTTCTGAGTTTCATTAGGTCCCATTTGTTTGCTTTTGTTTCCATTACTTTAGGAGATGGATAGAAAGATACTGTCGTGATTGATGTCAGAGAGTGTTCTGCCTGTTTTCCTCTAAGAGTTTTACAGTATCCAGTCTTACATTTAGGTCTTCAATCCATTTTGAGTTTATTTTTGTGTATGGTGTTAAACAATGTTCTGATTTCATTTTTAAAAGTTAATTAATTTTATTTTTGGCTGCACTGGGTCTTCGTTGCTGCACGTGGGCTTTCTCTAGCTGCAGCGAGCGGGGGCTACTCTTCGTTGCAGTGCGTGGACTTACTGCGGTGGCTTCTCTTGTTGTGGAGCATGGGCTCTAGGTGCGTGAGGTTCAGTAGTTGTGGCTCATGGGCTCTAGAGCGCAGGCTCAGTAGTTGTGGCACACAGGCTTAGTTGCTCCGTGGCATGTGGGATCTTCCTGGACCAGGGCTCAAACCAGTGTCCCCTGCATTGGCAGGCAGTTTCTTAACCACTGCATCACCAGGGAAGTCCTAACTTCATTTTTTTTTACATGTAGTTGTCCTGTTAACCCAGCACCATTTATTGAAGAAACTGTCTTTTCTTCATTGTATAGTCTTGCCTCCTTTGTTGTAGATCAATTGACCATAGGTGTGTGGGTTTATCTCTGGACTTTCCATCCTGTTCCATTGATCTATACTTCTGTTTTTGTGCCAGTACCGTATTGTCTTGATTACTGTAGCTTTGTAGTATAGTCTGAAGTCAGGGAGCCTGATTCCTCCAGCTCCGTTTTTCTTAAGATTGCTTTGGCTATTTGGGGTCTTTTTTGTCTCCATATAAATTAAAAATTTTTTTGTTCTAGTTCTGTGAAAAATGCCATTGATAATTTGATAGGGATTGCATTGAATCTGTAGACCACTTGGTAATGATTTTCAAAGTTAATCCGTATACACTTTGAATCAATTCTCCTTAAGCATTTGTCCTATGGACATTCTTACAGATCAAAAACTAACAAACAATATTTCAATTACATTTTTAATAAGAATTTGGTAATGATCTAAATGTCCATTAGTTGGGATTGATTAAATGAATTTGGGCAGGCTTATAAAATGGAATGCTATGCAATAATGAAAAATAATGAGACAAAACTGTTAAATAATTTTATAGACATGTTAAGTAGAAACACTACATGCAGAACAGTGAGTATAGGCCAGAACTGGTATCTATTAAAAATACAAGTATGTATATAAGCATGTGTGCACATATCACATACACGTAGGCGTGTGTATGCTTGTATATGCAAAGACTATCTGGAAAAGTAACTGATAGCAGTCCCCTCCTGGGAGGTGAACTATGTGGCTTGGAACAATTACTGGAGAGAACATTTTGATATATATTCTTTTGTACTTTGTGCATGTTATGCTTTGTGGATATATTACCTAACCAAAAATAAATTAAAATACATATGTATGACTGGAAGAGATCACTTAATGAGTGAATCTAGCAGAAGGGAAAGATTCAAGAACTTTATTGTCAGTTCTGGAGGCTGGAAGTTGCAAGTCAAGGTGCCAGAAGGGTTATGCTCCCACTGAAGACTTGAGAGAAGAATCCTTCCACATTTCTTCTAGCTTCTAGTGGTCCTGATCTCTGGTGGCCTTGGCCTGCAGCAGCTCGAAGCAGGGTTTCGGTTCCCGGCCAGTGATTGAGGTCGGGTCGCAGCAGTGAGAGCACCGAATCCTAGCCACCAGACCAGTGGTCAGTGACAAGGCCCTGGCCCTACGGCTTTGAGGAAAAAGAATTCCCACAAAGACGGAAAGTAGTGAAACAAGTAAAGTATTTATTAAGAGAAAAAAATAGTACCTGGGGATAGACACACGGGCGGGATCAGAGAGAGAGTCGTGCCCTCGTGGCAGTTTAAATCACTTATATGGGGCATTTCTTCCGTGTTTCCTTTGACCAATCATTTTGATTTGCCTGGTTCAAAGTCCGTATTTGGTATAGCTCAGGATTTTCCCATGCGTGTGCGCACATCTCTTAGCCAAGATGGATTCTACTGAAGAGGCCTATGGGTAAGTGAGCATTAGTTGGCATCACTCTCCTTTTGACCTACAAGGAGCCTTTCTGCACATGTGTAGTTGGGGAGGTCTCCTGACTTCAAGAATGAGGAATATGTGGTCTCTTATCTTCTATCTAGGCAGGGCCCGGCCTCCTCTCTCAATTGTCCTGTAATTCCCATCTCAGAGTATCGGTCCACAAGGAACGAACTCGAACCGTTTACCCTGTGGGTCCATCTGTCTCCTGCCTCAGTCCCAGGTGTTTCTTGGTTTGTGAGGAAATAACTCCAATCTCTGCCTCTGTCTTTATGCTGCCCTCTTTTCTGTGCATGTGATTTTCCAAATCCCCTTCTGTAAGAACACCAGTCACTGGATTGAGGCCATACATCCCAACCCAGGATAACTTGATCACAAGATGCTCAGTTACATCTGCAAAGACCCTATTTCCAAATAAGGTCATATTCTGAGGTTTCAGGTGGATTTGAATTTTGCAGGGGACACTATTCAACCTACAACACACTCCTACCAGGGGAGCTGAGAAGTATAGCATTTATTCTGAGCTGCTATAGATTTGGTGAAAAGTGAAGGTTCTGTTGCTGTGACAGAGAAGGCTAAACTGATCTAGAGGAACCAGCTGTCTCTGCCTCCCTGCACTAGCTTGGTTTTATTTTTACCTCACTGTTTGGTCCCCTTTTTCGTCATTACGGTTTTCTTTCCCTTTTTTTCCCGCCAAACTCTAAATGTTGGAGAGCCTCAGATCCCAGTTCTTGAATTTCCCTAACTCTGATTTCCTTGGGTAATGAGGTTTGTATCCAAAATCTTTAAGATCTTAGCTTCGCATCATGCCCTCACCATTGTGCCCAAGCCAGGACCACGAAGTGTGTCCCATCATAGTCTCAAAAAACGGTCCCTCTTGGAGCCATGCAGTTCAGTCTGTGCAGCCAATTTGGCAGCCCAAGCACTGGCTACTATGCACATCTTTTGACTTCCAGCACTTTCTTTCTCATGTCTTTCCCTCTATCTGGAATTCTTCCAATTCTTCATCTACCTTGTTCCAACTCATTCTTCAACTGTCAGCTAAACACAGCTTCCTGAGAGAAGCTTTCCCCAACCTATCACAAATTAGTCTATGCCCTCTGTTATATGCTCTCACTTTTTACTCTCTACTTTTTTCCATCATAGCACTTACTTCCATTAAATTGAATTCATCTCTGAAACCATGTACCTAATGAAAGGCAACATGGCAGAGTGATGAAGAACGCAGACTCTGGAACCAGTTCAACCGGGTTTAAATCCTGTCTTATAACCTAGCTTTCTGACCTTGGACAAATTGCTTGACTATCCTCAGCTTCCTCATGTGTAAAATAGGATGAATATAGTACATACCTGATGAGATAGTTGTGGGAATATGGGTTAAGGATATGAATAAGTCTAAATGTAGAGACGTGAATGGATACATCTGATATATGTGACACGTCGTTCAGCCATGGAATAATCATAGGTGGGCAGAAAGATATTTGTCTTTTCTGCGAGTGGCACAACTAGAACTTTGGGTATTATGAAAGCTGGAACTTATAATTGCAGATGATTTGAGGCACTAATGCATATTCGGTTAAAGTATATTTCTGGAGAAACGCTCCATATACATGTGTGGAAGATAACATAGGGCAGCTCAAATAGCCAGTTCCTATATTTACCCTTGTCTTGCTCAAAATATGGGCTTGGGTACAGAATATTAGAATTCTAAGCTTTCTGTCAGCCAGAAATGTCTGGGAGACCAAATTTTGACCAATAACAAGGGTACAGCAATCCCTGCGAGGACTTTTCTTGCCAAATCAAAAGACAGATCCTTACAGGAGAAGGCTTAGGTGGTGGTTACCTAACCCTTTGCTGAATTTCTGTGTCCAGAATTCATAAGTGATGCCTAGACGTCTGACAGACTTTTGTATCCCCGTGAGATCCAAATACTTAAGAATGGTAGAGTAAGAGAGTGGAAAGAGCCAGGTGCCTCGATGACTTGTATGACGATTAGCCCTGGATACCCACACTGGACTTCTTGTTACGTGAGAAACATTGACCCTAAGAGGCTGAGTATATAAACAATGGCCAGACTACATACAGCAATAGAACTCTGATCCACATACAAAGCCCAGGAAGCCAAACCATAGTCTGCAGCAATGAGCCTAGAATGGTCAGAACTTTTTCAAGGGTTACTGAAAACTGTTTTTGCTTGCTCTCCTTCTTCAAACTCAGGACCAACCAGCAAAAGCCAATATTTCCCTCCAAACCAATCACGTAAGATGCCCTGTTCCTAGTTAGCCTGCCTCCAGCTTCCCCAAGCCAGTAACCTCCAGTCAGAGCACATGTGACACGTTGTCTTTTTTTTTTTTTTTTTTTTCCTATAGAATTTTCCCATTCCTCTAATTGCCTTTGAGTCTCTGCCAAATGCAGATGATGATGTCTGCCTCCCTTGCTATAGAAAGTTCTGAATAAATAGCCTCTATTTTTTCTCACTTGGGTGGTCTTTGTTTCCACAACCACATATGTGTTTAAACATCTGTTTGCCAGCGTTTCTGTTGCTTAGACCTAAGTGAAATCTTGATGCACCATTATTGTTGTTTATAATGAGCTATTGTACTAATAAGGCAAAGAAAGCTATTGCGTAGTGCAGTGCTTCTCAAACTTCAATGTGCATATAAACCCCCTGGGTTTCTGATTTAGTAGGTGTGAGGTGAGGTCCGAGACTATAGTTCTAACAAGCTCCCAGGTGATGTCAGTGCTACGGGTCTGAGGCCCCCATTTTGAGCAGTAAGGCTATAGTGGATACCTTCCAGCAAGCATTTAGATTTCCATCTTCAACAATTTTATAATTAAAATTATCAATTTTCCTTTTTATTAGGGGGAGGGGGATGCCAGCGAGGCATGAGTTCAGCCAAAGAAATGAACATGGTTTTTCATGTCGTCCCCGCCCCCAATCTTCATTCTTTAGTGTCGAGGATTTCTCCCTAGGTTTTCCTTCTAGACCCTCTGGGTAGAAAAAGTCAAAGAGTTTATCAAAACGCGCTAGAAGACCAAGCATGCAATCTGAATCCTTCATTCAAACACTGTTCTTTTTGAAATGAGATGAGAAACTGTGCTTCACAGCCTGGGTGCTGCAGGCCTTAACCCCCCATCGGTCACACAATCTGGCCCTCCAATATCAAAATGATGATACAGCAGTGCTTTGGTAATGAGGAAAATGTTTTTCGAATGAGCCTGCAAAATGCTGAGTCTCCAACAGATAAATATGAGAAGGAGAGAGAAGGGAATTCGTCAACTATTTCACTCTATGCCACATTTTTTACATTCAAAACAAACATACAGCTTTTCCCAAATCACTCCGTTATACAAACACTATAAGAAAAAGAAACACCCCACCATAATAAATAACAAGTCTGTTTATTAACATCACAGGAAGGTATGCTTTGAATTTCTGAGGGAGGTTTCACGTTCTGAAAATTTAGTAAGACTGAGCCTGGAAACTTTGTTCAAACAAAATCTTCATTAAAGGCCCTGTCAAGAGAAGAAATCTTTGAATCCAGTAGTTATGTTTTTTTTCTAGATATTTTGAGATGCATGAAATTCAAATAAGAGTTAGCCTCTAAGACTGCTTAGGAGTTGTGGCAGTCTCCAGTCTCAATTAATTTTGTGCCAACACGGCTTTAGAAATAGTGTGAACAACTCTACCAAACACACATAGTTCTGAGATTTGTAAATCAGACGGGCTGCCCAGTTCATAGAAAATAAAGTCATCATCATACCCTTCTCCCAGGCACCTGGAAGTCTGAAACAGCCACTGAAAGAGTGAAAGGCTGTTGTAGCTCTTGATACCTGATAAATGGATATTAAAGCATGTGCACTAGCAATTACCGTCTTAAAGTGGTAATCTGACAATCTTTGTGCAGATAGCATAACAAAGTAAATATAATCTTAAATGTGGTCAATGACCAAAACGGTCTAATGTTTCCCTTGACTAAATTTGCTTGACTAAGTTAAATGGACTTGACTCTAGGCCCTGAACCCCATTTTCTTATACAATTTACATTAGAAAACTTGCAGTTGTGACTTCTTTCTCTGCCCCTTTGATATGTAAATCTTCTTAAAAGCTTCTTACCAGTTTTACAACCTAAAAATATCTGTCTGAAGGACCTGAGTGCCATCCCTTTGAAATAAAATCAAGGAAACCACCACAGGCTTGAACAGAAACCTAGGGTATTTGTGGCCTCAAGGCTCCTTCTGTGGGAGGAGCTTCCACTTTTCTGAGGGGTGAAGTTCTTCATCAGTCATTTAGCTCCTGCTCCTTGGAGAGCTCCGGGAATACCTGAAAGCGGGGGAGGGGGGGCCGGGGGAGGGGCGGGGAGGGGGCGGGGGAGGGGGAGGGGCGGGGGGAGGGGGAATAAAGATAGGGATGCCAGGCTGCCTCCTGTAGCTCCAAGTGAGAGCAAACTGTATGCACGTATTATACATTCTTATTCCTTGGATGATATAAAATTACTAAAACTGACCCACCTGCTGCAGGTGCACTGTGAGAGGCTGTCCTCCTCCAGGCTGAAGCTCTGGACCTACCTCCCAGTCTCTGTGGGAGTGGGAGTGCCTGACTCCTGTGGGTGCCTTGCTCCTAGTTGTAAAACACCTCCTGTTAGGACAATAGAAGAAAGTTGACTCTTGTTTTCGGTAAGGCCAACTAGCAAACGCAGGTGGCCTAAGACTCTTCCCACCTCAGCTCTTAAAAACTCCCCAGCCCTTTGTTTCAGCCGAATTGAGCTCAGACTGTGTTTTGGTCTCTCTCCCCAATAATCTTGAAAAACTTCCTTGCCTGTTTAACTTTATCCAGTGCAATTTTTCCTTTGACATAGACATTCAATTATGTAACCTACTAAATGAATGCACCCATGTTCTCTAACATGTTCAAAGGAGGCGATTTTCCTAGTAGTACTTATAACCACCTCCACAACAAAATCGTGAGCCTTCTGGATTGGAAGAAGACACCCATGAACTGATTTGTTTATTAAGTTTCACAGCAAACACGTTAGGTTTATACCATATTCGAGGTAAAATGTAAGGAAATAGAAGTACAGTCACGCTGCCTGTGGACTATCATTCCCACACTCCAGAGGGGAGTCTGGAATGTAAATCAACAATTGTGATTCAGTATGGTAATTGCTTTCCTAGGAGTACACTCGCTGAGTCTTTTGAAGGTCAAAGAGGGGTGTCTAATTTAGATTGGGGAGGTGTTAGAGAGCAAGTGACATTTTAATTACAACTTGAAGGATCAGTGGGTATTAACCAGGCAGAAAGTTAGAGAATAGTTCATCTAGGTAGCAGAAGCAACATGCACAAGCCATGGAAATATGAGAAGGCAGAGCGTAATTTGAGACGATGCATTGTTTAGCAGGTGGCTAGTTCGTAGTGTGTATGTGGAGTCCTTAACTCTTGTTCCCTCACCCCATAGCATATGCATTAGCAAGCACATTCAATTCAACTTCCAAAACAGAATCTGTCCACTTCTCCCCATCTCTACCCTACTTAAGTTTGATAAATAGAGTACATTTTAAGGTTTTCATTTCAGAGGCTCAGAATTGAGCCTCTCTGGCTTGAACAAGGTCATAACACTAGTGAAATCACTAGCATGGACTTCAACCACTTCTCACTCCCTCCACCATGACTTCCTTAGAAGACCAACATATTTTTCACCTGGGTCATTCCAACAGCTTCCCAACTAGTCTGCCTGCTACCACTCTTTACCCTCCTACAATGTCATCTTCAGGCTACAGCCAGAATGGTCCCTTAAACATGCAAATCAGAATCATACTTTTGCTTAAATTCTTGTAGTTGCTTCCCATTGTCCTTAGAATAAAATCCAGACTTTTTTTTTCTTTTTTTTTTTTTGAGGGCAGCATGAATATGTTTGTTCTGCTCCTCTGGTTTCATGAAAGGTTTTACAAAGGTACTTTTAGGCTTTTGCTTCATTTAAAAAAAAAATCCTCACAATGAAGTTATCTTTAATTACTGCATCAATGAATTGGGAAAAGAACTGGGCAGAGATAGCTCAGCCCCTCCCTTCTCCTTGGGATCTATAGAATTGTGGAGAACTTGCCCACCGGTCTGCTCTCTGCCAACCAAAGAAAGGGTCCTGGCCCCAGAGGGCGTTTTTGTATGATTGACTCCCTATTTAGCAACACATCTCAAATATCACCTGACTAGCCTGGCAAAAGTAAGCCTTTCACCCCCATCACTTTCATAGGAACCACTGTTACTTTATAACATCACTCACTGCATGATGTTTCCTTCATTTGTTTTGTTTTGGATTTTGGTCTCTCCACACTGGAAAATAAATCCATAAGAATCTTTTCCTTCTATATCTCCAAAGCCTAGAACCATACCCGGCACAGGTAGACAAATAATTGTTATGTAGATTGAATCTACAGAAGAAAGGCTAGATAATGAAAAATAGCTGTGTCTAGCTAACGGCCTCAAATTTCATAGCATAAAATCTTTGTCCTTTTCAAATAGAGGGATTTTAAAACTTAAAACTTTAAAGCATTATTTAAAGTTTCAAAACTGAAAAAGAATAAAAGGAAATTAACTTTCAAATAATGATTTTTATAAAGCAGATTAGGAACTAATTAAAATAACTATAGCTATGCAGCTATGCAGAATACATGTTTTCTATTGGCTACTTGAAAGAAATACATCAATAGACAAGTTAGGACTTGGTTACATCAAAAATGGTCACATTTTGATTAATTGCCTAATACCCTAATAATGTAAATTTACTGCTTACCTATACTTAAGAGCGTGAGAAATGTAATTGGGTTCTCTACCCTATGTGAGTAATCTCTAATTTTCATATTCATTAAATGACTTTTAATCTCACACACGAAAATATGCTGCTGCCCCTAGGTGTCTAAATAGGAAGATTCATTTTGTAAATGAAAGCAGCTGTAACATGACTCATTAATCTCTATAACATCGTAGGTGATTCAAAGGACATGATTTTAAAACAACTGTCTACCCTGTACTATATAAAGACGGTTTCAAATTTGCTGTCAATATCTCCTGGTCATTTGCTGGTGGTTTTAAGATAAGTCTCAGCTAATGTGTCTAGCTTGATTTAGAAAAACCTAAGGCATCATATATCTGAGGGAAAGATATTGATCTTCCTGAATGATAGTGTTTAAATTCCCACAGTCCATATTCTCCAAAAGAAATTCATTAATAGAATTGAAGATGCTCAAGAATTAGAAAGACAAGAGATAATTTCTTCTTTCAACACTTCATTCCATTGATCCTCTATAATTCCTCCTCTCTCAGATGAAGCTTGGGTACGGCATCTGGCAACAAGATTATCATTGCTGCTGTTGTAGTGACATTTGATTAAGCCAAGCTTCTAGGGCTTATATTTAAAAGGACTGGATTCTTGTGCTAAGAAGTTAATCCTTGTGTCTCTGATTCAATTACATTTGCAGATTTCAACAAGGGTTTTTATTTCTGTCTCTTCTTCCATGGGTGATTACTTTGAAGGAGTTCTGATAGTCTGAGTCACATTTGCTGTTTCTTTTGGAGATCTTCAAATAAAGGAATGTAGGTAGCCTTAGAAACCATCTTCCTCTTTCTATTTTTATAAGGTAAGGAAGTTATGGCATTCTTTTAGCTATTGATTATTATTGATTTTGTGAATGTTTCTAAAACTTAAAATGTACAAACCACTTTCAAAAAACAAAATGTCTTTAAGACTATTGGTATTCAAATAAATTTTTTGTAAAATGACTTAAAATTTATACAACCATAAAACCAGATGTAAAATCCTTTCATGTATATATCTTAACTACCATAAACCTGAAATTAATTTAAATATTAAACACTAAAATGCACAATAGTTGCAATTTTATTTATTGTGATGGATGATGTTGTGTCACTGGAATTAAATTGCCAAAGTTGGGGTTTAATAGTTAAAAGATGGAGCCTCAGGACTAGTTCCATGTGTAATAAATTCCTCAATTTTAACTTTTAATTCAGAAAATGGATTTTTGCAAAAATATGATTGGTAAGAATACATTAATAGTTCCCTTTTGGTTTGCTATTTCAGAAAACTCAGACAACTACCACTTAAAAATCATGGCTATCAAGCATATTCTCAAATGCCAATTTTGAAAGTCAGTTGGTAACTGAAAACTTTCTGATTCAAATTAGCATTAAACTGAATGAAAATCCAATAGTTGATAGAATTGGGAAAATAAATACTAATCATTTCATATTTATTACCATAGTCACCGCTAATGAAATACTATAAATGGTTTATACAAATTAGATTTACTATAATACCTCTGGTCACAATGTTTATAGACAGTGCAGTTTCAGCACAGGTTCTTTACTCTTGATGGGCCTATACTATTTGGAGTCTGATGATCATTCAGTTTCCCACTGATGTTCTCTGAGCTACATCAATACCCTCTTTTATACAGTACCTTACAGGGCCTGCAGCCTTCATCTGGGGCAAACATGATCTTAAACACAAATGTAAATGTTGGCACTGTAATTTTGTGAAAATCCTCAATAGTAACTCTTGAACCCGCTAGATTTTATCCCCAGATCCATGGAAGTATTGACTTCGATTAGGTATTTATTTAACCACAAAAAGAGGAGGTAAAATTGGTGGGCATAGTATGTGTTTCAAAGGAAAGACACATCTTTTTCCTTTTCTTTCCTTTTTTAACCCCCTACTTCCAACGTACTCCCTGACCGAGTAGATGAGGGCTCAACAAGGCTAAAATGGTTAGCTGTCTTCTGTGTGCCTGGTGATTTACATACTTAATCTCAGTTAATCCTCACACCATCCTTCACCATTTAGGACACAGGAGTCCAGAGAGATTATATAACTTGCTCAATCCCACAAACTAATAATTGTTTCAATCAGTTTCCAAACCTGGTTTTTTCTTTCCAAAGCTGAGGCTCTTGCCCCTGAAGTCTTCATCTAAAGAACCCATACCATCAAATTTTAGTGATCATCATCTGTTGTGAGTTTTGTTTTTCCCCAAAAGACAGCAAACTCCTGGGAGTTCCCTGGTGGTCCAGTGGTTAGGACTCGGCGCTTTCACTGCCATGGAAGAGGTGTAGTATCATATTCACTGTGGTGAAAGGAGTCCAGCCTAGTGTGGTGATAGTTATTTGTCCATGACTACTTTTCTATGAATGAATGAATAAGTGAAAGAACGAATGGAAAAATAAAAACAAATGATTCCTGGACATACAACTTACGTCTTTAAATCAATCCAAGTTTAGATCATTCTCTTAGCAACTGGAATGAGACAACATTACACTGACTAACTTCTCTAAGCTTTCATGGACAAGCTCAGAAAACAGGGAACAGAAACCTGGACTATGTGCCTTATTGAGCTAACCCTAGAAACTGTATACCTGGTTGCAGGTAATGTTATTTTATTAATTACTAAATAAACTTAAGCATCATGAGCTGCAATTACAAGGCCAGGCCCTGACTGATACCCTATGCAAATAAAAAGTCCGGTAAGAAAGTTCTATCTACTCCATTTGCCAGAGTTAAAAAAAAAAAAAAAAAAAAAAAAAAGGTGGGGCAGGAAAATTCCTAATCAAAGTTCTCGACAGTGATCTTCCTTATGGGCTCCTAAAAATGATGCTTATACCTTCTCTTATACCTCCTTCTCATTTATTCATTAAGCTAATTAGGAGTATCACCGCTTACTGTTTTTAACATTGTGCTGTATTTTAGAGAGTATGCCAAGAACTATTTTTCACACTTTGTATGTTGTCCTGAGGAATAATGAATATCAGTAGAGATAATAAAATGAGAAATCATGCAACAAAAGCAAAAATGCAAGGCAGTATAAAGACAAATGTTCAATTAATTGGCCCTCACCTGAAATATAATTGGGAATAACGGCTGTCACACCCCTTTTAATATACAGTGTGGTGAGCAACCACCCAAATTCTATTTTCTCCAATTATTCTTCATTTATATCTTTGACAAGAGGAATAATAATTCTGGTAAAAAAAAAGTCTTACCAAAAGGAAGCATGAGTGAGCTATGCAAGTATTCTCAGGTTGAAACGAAGTGTCAGAACCCTGAAGCTTCAAGGTGATAGTGAGTTTCCCCAAGATGAACTGCAGGTGTGTGTGTGTGTATATGTGTGTGTGTGTTTTAAAGATTGATTCATTATGTATTTATTTATTTATTTTGGGCTGCATCGGGTCTTAGTTGCGGCACACAGGATCTTCGTTGAGGCATGTGGGATCTTTCTTTGCTGCACATGGGCTCTTTACTTCGGCGCGTGGCCTTCTCTCTAGTCGTGGTGTGCAGGTTTTCTCTTCTCTAGTTGTGGCGTGCAGGCTCCAGGGCACATGGGCTCTATAGCTGTGGCACATGGGTTCCAGAGCATGTGAGCTCTGTAGTTTGCGGCACGCAGGCTCTCTAGTTGAGGCATGCAAGCTCAGTAGTTGTGGCACATGGGCTTAGTTGCCCCGCGGCATGTGGGATCTTAGCTCCCTGACCAGGGATTGAACCCTCATCCCCTACATTGGAAGGTGGATTCTTTACCACTGGACCACCAGGGAAGTCCTGCCCCAGGTGTGTTTTTATTTAGTTTTTATTAAGACTATTGGAATAAAGTGGTTCTACTCATAAACCTCTCATATCTTAGGAAAAAGGAGGCTAAAGCCCAAACTAATCACCTCATAATTGCTCTTCATTCCTGCCAGAAAAGGCACAACACATTTTAAAGATGGCTACTATATTTTTTGCAAAAAAGTTAGCAAAATAAATTTTTTAAGATGTTCTACCAAAAAAATGCATGCAAGTAAGCAGCAAAACAATCTTTTGAATCTCTTTACTCTGATTATTTCTGACAGAAGCATCATAAAACAGATAAATTTATATCTATAAGAAAAAGTTCCCACTAATTAAGATTGTTATATTTTCATTAAATATTTGATGAATGCTACAATTTACACTCCAATTCTCTAATATGGCATTTATGATTGTTAATTTAGAAATCTTGGAAATGTATTATTTTAAGCAAATAAAAATTTTTCCTTTTTTTTTTTTCCAACAAAATGAGTGTTATAGGTGCCTACAGTGTTCTGCTATTTATTTTTACCCTTTTAGGAAATGTTAATAAATAAATAAAAGTTGTGCCCATTGATGGACTATGAGAGGAAAAAAATCCTGTTCTTCCTTTCTTTCCCTATTTTTAACTTTTTATTTTACATTGGAGTATAGTTGATTAACAATGTTGTGATAGTTTCAGGTGTACAGCAAAGTGATTCAGTTATACATATATAAAGGTATCTATTATAGGCATCTATTCTTTTTCAAATTTGTTTTCCATTAGGTTGTTACATAATATTGAGCAGAGTTCCCTGTGTTATACAGTAGGTCCTTGCTGGTTATCCATTTTAAATATAGCAGTGTGTACATGTCAATCCCACACTCCCTAACTATCCCTTCCTCCCAGGTAATCATAAGTTCGTTCTCTAAGTCTGTGAGTCTGTTTCTGTTTTGTAAACAAGTTCATTTGTATCATTTCTTTTTAGACTCTGCATATAAGTGATATCATATATTTCTTTCTCTAACTTATTTCACTCAGTATGACAATCTCTAGGTCCATCCATATTGCTGCAAATGGCATTATTTCATTCCTTTCAATGGTTGAGTAATATTCCATTGTATATATGTACCACATCTTCTTTATCCATTCCTCTGTTGATGGACATTTAGGTTGCTTCCATGTCTTAGCTATTGTAAACAGTGCTGCGATGAACACTGGGGTGCATGTATCCTTTCTAACCATGTTTTTCTCTGGATATATGCCCAGGAGTAAGGTTGCAGGATCATATGGTAGCTCTAGTTTTAGTTTTTTAAGGAACCTCCATACTGTTCTCCATAGTGGCTGTACCAATTTAAATTCCCACCAACAGTGTAGGAGGGTTCCCTTTTATCTACACCCTCTCCAGCATTTGTTGTTTGTGGATTTTTTGATGACAGGTGTGAGGTGATACCTCATTGTCGTTTTGATTTGCATTTCTCTAATAATTAGTGATGTTGAGCATCTTCTCATGTGCCTCTTGGCCATCTGTATGTCTTCTATGGAGAAATGTCTATTTAGGTCTTCTGCCCATTTTTTGATTGGGTTGTTTGTTTTGATGATATTAAGCCACATGTGCTGTTTGTAAATTTTGGAGACTAATCCCTTGTCGGTTGCATCATTTGCAAATATTTTCTCCAATTCTGTGGGTTGTCTTTTCATTTTGTTTATGGTTTCCTTTGCTGTGCAAAAGCTTTTGAGTTTAATTAGGTGCCATTTGTTTATTTTTGTTTTTATTTTCATTACTCTGGGAGACGGATTGAAAAAGATATTGCTGCGATTAATGTGAGAGAGTCTTCTGCCAATGTTCTCCACTAAGAGTTTTATAGTGTCCGGACTCACATTTAGGTCTTTAATCCATTTTGAATTTATTTTTGTGTATGGTGTTAAAGAATGTTCTAATTTCATTTTTTTTTTTTTACATGTAGCTGTCCACTTTTCCCGGCACCATTTATTGAAGAGGCTATCTTTCCTCCATTGTATAGTCTTGCCTCCATTGTCATAGATTAATTGACCATAAGTGCATGTGTTTATTTCTGGGCTTTCTGTCCTGTTCCATTGATCTATATTTCTATTTTTGTGCCAGTACCATACTGTCTTGATGACTATAGCTTTGTAGTATAGTCTGAATTCAGGGAGCTTGATTCCTCCAGCTTTGAAATTGATTCCAAAGCAGTTTCTCAAGATTGCTTTGGCTATTCGGGATCTTTTTTGTCTCCATACAAATTTTAAGATTTCTTTTTTTGTTCTAGTTCTTTGAAAAATGCTGTTGGTAATTTGATAGGAATTTCACTGAATCTGTAGATTGCCTTGGGTAGTATAGTCATTTTCACAATATTGATTCTTCCAATCCAAGAACATGGTATGTCTTTCCTTCTGTTTGTGTCAACTTTGACTTCTTTCATCAGCATCTTATAGATTTTGGAGTATAGGACTTTGGTCTGCTTAGGTAGGTTTATTCCTATATATATTATTCTTTTTGATGTGATGGTAAATAGGGTTGTTTCTTAATTTCTCTTTCTGATTTTTCATTGTTAGTGTATAGGAATGCAAGAGATTTCTGTGCATTAATTTTGTAACCTGCAACTTTACTAAATTCATTGATGAGCTCTAGTAGTTATCTGGTAGCATCTTTAGGATTTTCTGTGTATTGTACCCATGTCATCTGCAAACAATGACAGTTTTACTTCTTCTTTTCCATTTTGGATTCCTTTTATTTCTTTTTCTTCTCTGATTGCCATGGCTAGGACTTCCAAAACTATGTTGAATAAAAGTGGCGTGAATGGACATCCTTGTCTTGTTCCTGATCTTAGATGAAATGCTTTTAGCTTTTCACTGTTGAGTATAATGTTAGCTGTAGGTTATCGTATATGGCCTTTATTATGTTGAGGTAGGTTACCTCTGTGCCCACTTTCTGGAGAGTTTTTATTATAAAAGGGTGTTGAATTTTGTCAAAAGCTTTTCTGCATCTATCGAGATGATCATATGGTTTTTATTCTTCAATTTGCTGCTGTGGTATATCACACTGATTGATTTTTCTTGTTTCTTGAGGTAAGATTGTATTGCTGTCAACTTCACTCTTAGAACTGCTTTTGCTGCATCCCATAGGTTTTGGATCATTGTGCTTTTATTTTCATTTGTCTCTAGGTATTTTTTGATTTCTTCAGTGATCCACTGGTTGTTTAGTAGCATGTTGTTTAGCCTCCATATGTCTGTGTTTTTAACAGTTTTTTCTTTCTTGCAGTTTATTTATAATCTCATAGTGTCGTGGTCAGAAAAGATGCTTGATATGATTTCAATTTTTCTTAAATTTGCCGAGGCTCGCTTTGTGGCCCAGCATGTGGTCAATCCTGGAGAATGTTCCATGTGTGTTTGAGAATAATATGTATTCTGCTACTTTTGGATAGAATGCTCTATAAATATCAGTTCATCTGGTCTAATGTGTCATTTAAGGCCCGTGTTTCCTTATTGATTTTCTGTCTGGATGATCTGTCCATTGATGAAAGTGGGGTGTTGAAGTCCCCTACTATTATTGTGTTACTGTCGATTTCTCCCTTTATGGATGTTAGTATTTGCCTTATATATTGAAGTGCTCCTATGTTGGGTGCATATATATTTACAATTGTTATATCTTCCTCTTGGATTGATCCCTTAATCATTAGGTACTGTCCTTCTTTATAAAAGTCTTATAAAAGTCTTTATTTTAGAGTCTATTTTGTCTGATATGAGTATTGCTACTCCAGCTTTCTTTTGCTTCCCATTTAAGTGGAATACCTTCTTCCATCCCCTCACTTTCAGTCTGTATGTGTCCCTAGGTCTGAAGTGAGTCTCTTGTAGACAGCGTATATACGGGTCTTATTTTTGTATCCATTCAGCCAGTCTATGTCTTTTGGTTGGAACAGTTAATCCATTTACATTTATGGTAATTATGGATGTGTACATTTCTATTGCCATTTTCTTAATTGTTCTGGGTTTGTTTTTGTAGGTCTTTTTTCTTCCCTTCCTCTTATGTTCTCTTCTCCTGTGGATTGATGACCATCTTTACTGTTGTGTTTGTGTTGCTTTCTTTTTTGTGTGTGTATCTATTGTAGTTTTTGGGTTTGCTGTTCCCATGAAGTTTTGATATAGCAGTCTGTATATTTACAAGGTTGTTTTACGTTTCTGGTCTCTTTCTCAGCTAGAGGAGCTCTTTTAGCATTTTTTTGCAAAGCTGGTCTGGTGGTGCTGAATTCTCTTAGCTTTTGCTTGTCTGTAAACCTTTTGATTTCTCCATCAAATCTGACTGAGAGCCTTGCTAGGTAGAATATTCTTGCTTGTAGCTTCTTCCCTTTCATCACATTAAATATATCATTCCACTCCCTTCTGGCCTGAAGAGTTTCTGCTGAGCGATCAGCTGATAACCTTATGGGAGTTCCCTTGTATGTTATTTGTCATTTTTCCCTTATTGCTTTTAACAATTTTTCCTTGTCATTAATTTTTGTTAGTTTGATTCATATGTGTCTCAGTGTGTTCCTCCTTCAGTTTATCCTGCCTGTGACTCTGCGTGCTTCCTGGACTTGGGTGACTGTTTCCTTTCCCATGTTAGAGAAGTTTTCAGCTATTATCTCCTCAAACATGTTCTCAGGTCCTTTCTCTCTCTCTTCTCCTTCTGGGACCCCAATAATGCAAATGTTGGTGCATTTAATGTTGTCCCAGAAGTCTCTTAGACTGTCTTCGTTTCTTTTCATTCTTTTTCTTTATTCTGTTCCACAGCAGTAATTTCCACCATTCTGTCTTCCAGGTCACTTATCCATTCTTCTACCTCAGTTATTCTGCTATTGATTCCTTCTAGTGTATCTTTCATTTCAGTGATTGTATTGTTCATCTGTTTGTTTGTTCTTTAATTCTTCTAGGTCTTTGTTAAACATTTCTTGCGTCTTCTCGATCCTTGCCTCTGTTCTTTTTCCAAGATCCTGGATCATCTTCATTATCATTATTATGAATTCTTTTTCCAGAAGGTTGCCTATCTTCACTTCAGTTAGTTGTTTTTCTGGGATTTTGTCTTGTTCCTTCACCTGGGACATAATCTTCTGCCTTTTCATTTTGTCTAACTTTCTGTGATTGTGCCTTTCATTCTGCAGGCTGCAGGATTGTAGTTCTTCTTGCTTCTGCTGTCTGCCCTCTGGTGGATGAGGCTATCTAAGAGGCTTGTTCAAGCTTCCTGATGGGAGGGGCTGGTGGTGGGTAGGGCTGGGTCTTGTCCCTCTGGTGGGCAGGGCCATGCTCAGTAAAACTTTAATCCATTTGTCTGCTGATGAGTGGGGCTGTGTTCCCTCCCTGTTGGTTGTTTGGCCTGAGGCGACCCAGCACTGGAGCCTACAGGCTGTTTGGTGGGGCTAAAGGTGGCTTCTGGGAGGGCTCACACCAATGAATACTTCCCAGAACTGCTGTTGCCAGTGTCTTTGTCCCCACAGTGAGTCACAGCTGCCCCCTGCCTCTTCAGGAGACCCACTCCAGTAGGAAGGTCTGGCCTAGTCTCCTATGGGGTCACTGCTCTGTTCCTCGGGTCCTGATGCACACAAGACCCTGTGTGTGCCCTCCAAGAATGGAGTTTCTGTTACCCCTCCCCCCTGGTCCAGTGGAAGCCTTGCAGTCAAATCCCACTGACCCTCAAAGCCACACTCTCTGGGGAATCCTCCTCCTATTGCCAGACCCCCAGGCGGGAAAGCCTGACATGGGGTTCAGCACTTTCACTCCAGTGGGAGAACTTCTGTGGCACAATTGTTCTCCAGTCTGTGGGTCGCCCACCTGGCAGGTATGGGACTTGATTCTATTGTGATTGCCCCCCTCCTACCATCTTGCCATGGCTTCCCCTTTGTCCTTGGATGTAGGGTATCTTTTCTGGTAGGTTCCAGCATTTCTTTGTCGATGGTTGTCCAGCAGTTAGTCGTGATTCCAGTGTTCTCTTAAGGAGGGGTGAGTGCACGTCCTTCTACTCCACCATCTTGAGCTAATCGGCCCCTTTTTTAACATTTCAATTTACTTTGAAACTGTCTACTAGCATTTAATACGTAAAAGATTTCACTATGTCAGTTGTAACTAAGCTAAACCATCATTATTAGAATGGCATGGGGATTAATATTCCATCAGTTTTCCAGATCATTTTCTTAGTCAAGAGAGAGATGGACCATACTCTTGTGCATGTGCTTTCATCCTATTCCCTGTAACTTCAGAAAAAATACATATACCTTAAATATCTACTGTAGAAAGGAGACAGGCAGAGAAGAGACATACAATCCACAACAGAAAAATACATTAGTAAATGCCATTATGCTAATTCATTCATTGAACACCTCGTATGTGCCAGGGATTTCAGTAGTCACAGGGAATATAAGGGTGAGCAAGGCTGACCTTGTATAGACCATCACAGAACTTCAGACTGGTTGGAAATAGGGAAGAAAAAATTCCAGGATTCAAGACAGGGCACAATCAAAAGCTTAAATTAGCAAGCCCTCTGACAGAAGTGATGTGAAAATGGGCTTGACCTAATGGAAGATATAATTAGAAGGCAGTGAGATAAGATGATGGAGAGGTGGTGAGGAAGGGAACAGATAGGGCTAGAAGAACAGGATTAATGTCTTTGAATAAAATGGAAAATTGAATTTTAGAAATAATCTAGAGTATGATCTGCCTCAAACTATAAACAGATGTAACTACTCAAAGAGTTTTCCCAAACCAGAAATCAAGGTATTAACATTATTGCATTACGTTGCATCCCACTGTGATAGTTTTTTGTTTTGGTTTTGGGCATTTCGAATGTAGTACTTCAAAATGTAGATGTCATGCTTTTCTTTTTTTCATAAATGTGTTTTGGAGGAAGAATTTGAAAGATGTAATGTATTAGTTGATAAGAAGTAAATTCTGAAAACAAAAGCATTGTAGAAAAAGTAACATTCATTGATTTGTTACTTTTTTTGATATCTACTATGTACTAGGTACTGCTTCTATATCTCAGGTATAACATGAGAAACCAAGAAGAAAATGTCTCCACCTTCACAGAGTTTTCATTAAATTGGGGAGACACATAAAAAGAGAATAAACGAATTATTATATGATACAATGACAGGAGATGTGTGCAAGAAAGTAGAACAGGTATGAAAAGAGATGAAGATAGTAAGTGGGCAGCAGAGATATTTTGGATACAGCGAGCAGATAGGAATGTCAGAGGAGGTGACATTTGACCAAAGACCTGAAGGGAAAGAGGAATGAGCCAGGTGAGGATCTGGGTGTGGGAGGGCAAAGGAGGGCTTCCAGGAAGATGGAACAGTGGCTGGAAATTTACTGAGGTGGGAACTTGACATGTTTGAGAAATGGCAGGGAGGACAATAGGGCTGTGACCAAAAGACAGAAGTGGGAGGAAAGAAGGACAGAGAGGTAATCATGTAGGGCTTTGTAGGCCATAGTAAAACAATTGAATTTTATTCTAAATATCGTGGAAACCAACTGGACGGTTTCGAGCAGAAAAGTGATGCAGTCTGATTTGTGTCTTGAAAAGATATCACTCCTGTTTGGGGAAGAAACTATAGGATGTGCTGATGGAAACAGGGAAAGTAGTTAAAAGGCAATTAGTAGTGATCTAGGTAAGAGATTTGGTGACTTGGGTACATGCAAGTGGTGAAGGTGGTCAAAAGTGGCTAGATTCAGAACATAATTTGAAAAAGGACTGACAGAATTGTTAATGGATATGATTGGTGAAAGGAGAAAATAAGCAGAGTTCACGATGACACCAAAATTTGGGGTATACGCAGGTGGGTATGTGGTCATGTCATTTATCAAACTGGGCACTATTAAGAGAAGAGTAGATTCGATGGGAAACAACAAAAAAAATGAGATCGAGAATTGAAGAAAATATAGGAGAGATGTTCTTATTCAGTGCAAAAATAGAAAGTGAAAGCAAGGAAGAGAATAAAGGTGAAGGCAGAAGTCTTAAATGGGTATTTAAATGCAGCGATTGTATCTAATAGAAATTAAAACTTTAAAAATCTTTTTAAAAAGTGCGATTACTTGACTTTGTAATTGAATAGTTCTGTTGTCACAGACCAGGAAATATCTTCCCATCATTGGCAGACTTTACATTGAATAGACATTATATTATTGTTATAGTATACTCCCCCAGAGAATTGCTTTAATAGTATATGAATGTCATTTGCTTGAAGCCTCAGACAGGTAAAGCACAGTAGGTCTGTGCATTCATGTCTTATTGTCAAGCCTGAAAGAGAAGGTGCAGTAATCTAAGTGTCTTTCTCACATGGAAGGTGATGGCAGCCCTAGAAGATAATGATCTTCCATGGGGTGGACAAACAGCCAGCATGCTGTTACATGCCACTGACGTGTCCTCCTAGAGCAATTTACTACTCAGAAGTTTTGAATTTCCCTAAGGGGAAAGAAAGCCTTTCGTGGGCATAGGTTTCTTTAGTGAATGCTTATGACAGAGCATTTCCGCTTCATTCTGTGTCACAAAGCTGCTTATCTATTAGGAATGGGAAAAGTCAGCTTTGATAAATTGGAAGCCTATTTAAAATTCTCCAGCTCAGAGCCATTATCTCTCAGGGCCTTTTAAGCTTTCACGTTCCCTATTTTCAAGCTCAAGGGAAAATGGGAAGAAAGCTATCCCTTCTAACATAATACAGGGCTTTGATTGCTGGAGTTTGGTTGCAAAACAATTTGTAAGTCACAGACATTGCTCACATTAATTTCAGACTGCAGTTTTTATAGCTATAAAATAAATAGTGTCAGAGTTGGTCTTAAAAGGAAACACAGAAAGACCGCCATGTGCACATCAGCCCTTAACCCAAATTCACAATATTACAGCGGCTCAGATTTTTGCTTTCCAGTAGCACCACCCGCTATTTGGATAGAAACAGCATAATTAGGTGTGAGGTTTGATCTTTTATTGACACCCTATGGAGGCTAATGACAGTTTAAAGAGAGCCGTAATGATCTTAGCCTTACATTTGGGGGAAAAGCAAAAGGTGTATCTGGAATTCTGGATAACAGTAGGGCTAAAACCAAATCTACCTGCTTTCCAACATGTTCTAGCTCAGAACATGATAAGAGGTCTGGAAGCACCACTGGGTAATCTCCACAGAGCTAGCAGCTGAGTCATTACGTGACTTAACACAAAAGCAAATTTCGAAGAATTGCAAGCTTAGGCAATCCCTATGATTTACGAAGTTTACCCATCCACAAAACTGTTGCTTAAGCCCTTTCTGTTGTTGTTTACCCCAAATCACCCTCCTCCTCAGCAAGATGAGTTTGAGTACATTTAAACCTAGCTGACCTTATTGGGCTGTTTCACATTTACCCCCAAATAAAAAGTTTTGAAATAGAAGATAGTTCAGAGATCACTAAGTAACTCCACCCTGCAGAGCAAAGATTCCTCAAATCATTTTGTTATCCTCTTTGTTCATACTAATCTCTGGACCACCTTGGCTGGCCCCTCTGCTGTACAGGGCTCTTTCCATGAGACTGGGTTTTTGGTTCTGTTTGTACCGATGCTGTTTTATCGTCTTAGTCCTCTTTATGTTGAATGGAAATGTTAATAGCTGACACCCAACATTACCTAGAACAAAGTAGGAGTTGAATAAATGTGGGCTAGATTAACGAGTTAATTCTAATAACACCACATCTAGGAAGAGATATCATTTCTGCCTTTGAAAATTTCTAAATTTAAGTAGTTGGGTCTTGCGGTGGGGCTTGCTAAGGAGATGATGACTAAATATCTGAGCGGAACTGGAGAGAAGGCAGGCAGAGGCCCTGCTGGCCATCACCCCTGGTTCCTAGAAACCCTCACCATTGAAAGAGCCAGTGATTAGAGCTTTAAGATCTGAACTTATGTATTATCTGATATTTGGGAAGACCTTCTTTATTAGCTCCAAATTTATTTTTGAAAAGAGATCACCTTTCCCTTAGAATACAAAGCTACTATTATTACTATTACTACTAGAATCATATCCTGCTGACCAAAACTATTTTATCTGAATCATTATGTAAATGGACTATGTACTTCCATTTGTGGTGTTCGTGAAGGAACATAGGAGACTTAGATATTCTTATACCAGGACTTTGAGGGAGAACAGAGGTGGTGGAGTCTTAGGTTGTAACTTCAGACAGGAAATAAAGGGATCTCATCAAGTCCAACAACATTTGGCCAAGACAGTCTTAATGTTCCTTCCCTTGGCTTGACTAAACTTTAGACTGGTTTTGTCCTGACTATAGGCTCCTGACCTCCCTTTTCTTAGAGCATTTACTTTAGACTACTTCTAACTGTAAATTCATTTTCTACATCTTTAAGATGTAAATCTTTTTAAAAACCTCTTACCAGTTTCACAACCCAGGAATATCTTTCTCAAGGACCTGGGAGCCATCCTTTTGAAATTATCAAGAAAGATAGAGCCCCTTATCTCCCAGTCTCTGTGGAAGACTAAGAGCCTATCTCCTGTGGGCGCCTTGCTCCAAGTTGTAAAACCACCTTCTGTCAAAATTTTACTTTTCTTTTGGGTAAGACGAACTATCAAACACAGGTGGCCTAAGATTCCCTCCCCCCCGAACACACCAACACACACACCAACACACACACACACACACACACACACACGCACACTTGCTCTTAAAAACTCTCCCGCCCTTCTTTTCCTCCTAGTTAGGTATCCAGACCTGGTGTGCTCCCCCCATCCGCCTATCTCTGTCAGTAGTATCAGACTAAAATCAATTTATATTTGTTCATCTTATCCAGTGAACATTTTTTTAACACCCTACTGCTCTTACACCAAGAAAGAAACAGTTCACGCTTAAGAGTCCTACTGTCCTTGATCCTTCCTTGACAGGTTTATAGGCCTTTGTAGGCCTGCCACCTGCTCCATTTCTGTCGAGGAATGGGACAGAAGAAGACCCCTTCATCTGGGTATTCATCAAGTTCCATACCCTTCTGGTTGGAGACACCATCTTTTTCTTTCTTTCTTTCTCCTTCCTTCCTACTCCTGCCCCCTTTCTCTTCTCCTTCCCATTTTTCTCCTTTCCTCTCCCTTTCTCCCTCTTTCTTTAGTGACAATTATTTGCTTTTCCTGAAGGACACGTCATCTCTTTAATGAGTTCAGGCTTTCAGAGGAAATAAAATAAAATCAATTTCCTTCTAATACGAAGGGAATTGCCAACATGGTTCTGCTTTCTATACTGAAAAGGCCACTGAGGTAAGGAAAGCTAAAGGGCCAGGCTACCTTCTTGAGGGGGAAGAGAGGTTGAGAACAAAATAGGCACAGGAAACAAAATCAAAAACTGATATCTCAACAAAGTATCCTGCTAAAGTAGCATGACCAAGTCATCCTCCCAAAGGAGAAATGAGAATTTGACCACCACTGTTCTATGAACAATTCAAGTGTAACCCTTTTTTTTTTTTTTTTTTTTAAGCTAAGGCCAGTTGCCTTGCTTCCTTCTTTTTTTTTTTTTTTAATTATTGGCACCTTTAATTATTATTTATTTATTTATTTTTGGGGGCTGTGTTGGGTCTTCGTTTCTGTGCGAGGGCTTCCTCTAGTTGCGGCAAGCAGGGGCCACTCTTCATTACGATGCGCGGGCCTCTCACTATCGTGGCCTCTCTTGTTGCAGAGCACAGGCTCAGTAGTTGTGGCTCACGGGCCTAGTTGCTCCGCGGCATGTGGGATCTTCCCAGACCAGGGCTCGAACCCGTGTCCCCTGCATTAACAGGCAGATTCTCAACCACTGCGCCACCAGGGAAGCCCATGTGTAACTCTTCTTAAGTGAGACAGAATGGTAGGCAACTCTGCAGACTAGCAGCATTGGCATCACCTGGGAGCTTTCAGAGACACCAAATCTCAGATGTTATCTGGACCTACTGGATCCAAACTGCAGTGTGATGACACTCCCAGGTGATTCCAGTGCTCACTAAAGTTTGAGAAGCCCTGGCATGGAGAGAGCAAGCTCTGGAGTCTGAATAATAATAATGACAATTCAGCACAATGTGTCCAGTACAGTCAAGTGAGTTATATTATCACCAATACTTTTAACAGAGAAGGAAACAAGGCAATGAGAAGTAACTTGTCTAAAGTCAGAAAGCTAATGCAGGCATACCTTGTTTTATTGTGCTTCACTTTACTGCGCTTCAGATATTGCCTTTTTTTTTTTTACACATGGAAGCTTTCTGGCAACTCTGCTTCGAGCACATCTATTGGTGCCATTTTCCAACAGTATTTGCCCACTTCATGTCTCTGTGTCACATTTTGGTAATTCTTGCAATATTCCAAACCCTCCACCAGCAAAAAGATTACTATTTGCTGATAGTTCAAATGATGGTTAGCATTTTTTCATCAAAGTATTTTTAAATTAAGGTATGTACATAGTTTTTTTAGACAATGTTATCACACACTTAATGGACTACAGTATAGAGTAAACATAACTTTTATATGCAAGGGGAACCCAAAAAATTCGTGTGACTTTCTTTATTGCATATTTGCTTTATTGTGGTTGTCTGGAAGCAGACCTGCAGTATAGCTGAGGTATGCCTATAAATGGAATCAGGAAGTTAAATAATAGTTAAATAACACCCAAGTTAAACCCTGAGTCCACTGCTTACTGGCTCTAGGCAACCTTGAGCAAGTTACCGAAACTTTCTGAGGCTTTATTATCTGAAAAATGGAAGTGGTATATACATTCCACAGTTATGTAGATTAAATGAGATTACTTGTATAAGGAATCACACATACATAGATATTGTTATTTGTATTTTCAGTGTTCCTGATAATCTCTGGAGAAAAAACAGTCATTCTGTTCAAGAATAAATATATTCAATCATCCTTATGTTAGATGTGAGTTGGGAGTGAAGGTAACTACAACAGGTATATGAGACAGTACTGAGGAGAATTTACTTAATTTTCAGATCTTTGGCTGTGGAAATACATGATATATTCCAGGGACAGAGACTAGAGAAGAAATTGACAGGTCTGAGACTTCAAAGAAAAAATGAAAGAAGTCATGGGAGGAAATGTTTAAACGGGCATCTTTTGTTGCCAATTCGCAGATGATTTTAATTTAATGTTTGCATTAAACCCTCAAGTGTTTAAAGTTAGCATAATTAGTCATTTTGCAATGTGATTTGCCTTAGGTTTTCCCATTGCTTTGTTTTTTCTTTGTTTCTTTTTTCTCTTTCGTTTTTTAGCCAGAGATTTACTCCGTAGGGTAGAAGATGAGAGACATAAAAAGGTGGAACCTGTTAAGAAGTTGTGAGCCTGTTAAAATCATGTCCCTAGAATCCTGATTCTATACTAGGCCTGTCAAGCGATGAGGCAAACTGAGAAGTCTCCTACAGTGTTTTCAAAGAAACCCGATACAAAAAACAATCTAAAAGCAAGCAGTGTGAGGTGTGAAAGAAATCATGCTGCTGCAAAGACCCTCCCTTGCTTTAACCCAGGCGCACCCACACTATATGAGTGCACAATTCACCCCTACATGTAGACATACACACCCGCACACACACATATCCTTATAGCCCCTCCCCATCTATCTGTCCCTGGTGTTTTGCTTTGCTGGTGACCAGAATAGAGGTTCTGAAATTATACTCTATATGGTACATTTGAAAAAAATTGATTTAAATTTCCTTTAAAATATATTTTTGCCTCGAAATTTATCACCAAGCACATGTAACATGGGGCATGCTACAGTGCAGGCAGGGGACATTGCTAGGGTTCCTCACACCATTTAAACCTCCAATTTCCTAATTATCACCTACTTCCTACTCCTTAGAATGAAACTGTTAATGTATTTTACAGTATTAATAGATTTTTCATTAGCAATTGTGTTTCAGAATTGCTTTTCATATAAAAGCCTTGCACTTATTGTGTCATCCCATTGATCTTACCTCAATGCACTCCTTACAGTAATTTCAGATGGCTAATAACTTGCTAATATAAATTTACAGGTACATTTTGTCCCTTTCTCTCCACCGATTGTAGACATACCAGCTCATTAAACACTGTGAAAGCACAGAGGCCAAGGCCCTTTCTTTTAACAAGCCAGCCGTGTGAAACCAAAGTCAAAGCTCTTTTTCTTGTAATGATCTTGCCGCACCACCTCCATAATACCAGGAGGGTAGGGTGTGTGGAGGGAATATTCCACAGAACGGCTCCTACAAGGGGTAATTAATTTTGGGGTGGTATTTCTAAAATTTTCTTTCAGATGTTGCTTTAATCTTCTTCTTCCTATCTCGTGTCATTTCCAAGTCTCATCGGTGCAGTTAGCGGGCTGAATGAGGAGCACGCCAAGCTCACACTGCACAATGAAACTTGTGTTGAGGCACAACTAACATTACTGGTTCCAGCCCGGGGCCACTTCTAACAACACATAAAATGACAACAAGGTGCTGTCCCTTAGCAAAATAGCATCTGGGACGGTGTGAGTCTGCAGGAATCCTTAAGGGTTAGTTGTTGCTAACACAGTTGCTAACTATAAAACACAGGATTTTTCTGTTTCCGGTTGTCCTTGTGATTACATTTGATTATTTGGGAGTTAAGTTGGAATGAAAAGTGTTGACACTAGTCCAGACTGTTTAATAAATTGCTTACAGATAAAGGTGAAATAGGCCTGAAATTATTTATATATTCAATAACAAAATAGAAGCCAGTAAATAGTAGAACCAGTAAGAATTCAGTAGTGCCTCTTGCTGAGCTTACTGTATATTTATATAAAACAAATACTGCATACCTGCCAGAAAAAAAATCAGCACAGAGTTTAATTTTAATTCCATTACCCCAGTTAAATTAACACAAAATGACAAAATTGTTCAATAATTGTATTTTTTATTATACCCACTACTTATGCTTTCAAATAAAATCAGTCAGCTCTTAAAAACAGTGTTTCTCACAGGAGACCCTTTTAGTGAATGCCTGCTTTCAAAGTCTTCACTCAGAGTAAACCTGCACTGACTTAATTCACTTACAGATATTTTCATAACCTCTCTCACACGAACATAGTGTTCACGGGCTACATCCAAGAAGTTAACAAGCCTAAGATAACAGCTCTGCCGAGCTATGAATTCAATTCCTACTCTACTTTGAGGGAGAACATGGGATGCTAGCAGAATAATGAAATGCAATACATCAACCTGTCTGCCTAGAGAACTCAACTTGCTCAAAATAAATTAACTTAAACCACCAATCTGGAGAGTTGAAATGCAAATGAACTAACATGGCTGCACTACCAATTCCATCTAGTTTTCACCACAGCAGTAGTTTTCAGTGACTGGAACACAGTTATAGTGGCTCTCACCACAGTGCTCCTGTAATACAATGTACACACTGCCATTCTAAACTTTTCTTCCATGTGTCATATTTATTTCTTTGGATGAAATTTTTTCCCCTGTGGCCTTGGGTCCACTGAAGGAAGATAGGGAGCATGTTTTGGTTTTAACAAATATTTGTCAAATAAATGAATGCATGAGTCAATAAATTAACTGAATACTAAACATTTCCATTTTTTTCAAATGACCTGAGCTCTTCATTTCTAACTTATATGTTTAATATTAATACTATTTTATGTTTGCAGAGATTTCAAATTTCAAATGTCTTTATTTCACTAATCATCTTCCGAAGACCATTTCAAATGTAACTTCAACCATGAAGCCTTTGGTAATTCTTCTAACAGCTATGACCTCTTTGTTTTTTGAGTACCCATAGCACTTTAAACGTACTTCTGTTTCAGAACCTTTCCTTTTTTTTTTTTTTAATCAGTCATCAATTTTATACACATCAGCGTATACATGTCAATCCCAATCGTCCAATTCAGCACACCACCATCCCAACCCCACCGTGGTTTTCCCCCCTTGGTGTCCATACGTTTGTTCTCTACATCTGTGTCTCAACTTCTGCCCTGCAAACCGGTTCATCTGTACCATTTTTCTAGGTTCCACATACATGCATTAATATACGATATTTGTTTTTTCTCTTTCTGACTTACTTCACTCTGTATGACAGTCTCTAGATCCATCCACATCTCAACAAATGACTCAATTTCATTCCTTTTTATGGCTGAGTAATATTCCATTGTATATATGTACCACTCTTCTTTAGCCATTCGTCTGTCGATGGGCATTTAGGTTGCTTCCATGACCTGGCTATTGTAAATAGTGCTGCAATGAACATTGGGGTGCATGTCGCTTTCTGAATTATGGTTTTCTCTGGGTATATGCCCAGTAGTGGGATTGCTGGATCATATGGTAATTCTATTTTTAGTTTTTTAAGGAATCTCCATATTGTTCTCCATAGTGGCTATATCAATTTACATTCCCACTAACAGTGCAAGAGGGTTCCCTTTTCTCGACACCCTCTCCAGCATTTGTTGTTTGTAGATTTTCTGATGATGCCCATTCTAACTGGTGTGAGGTGATACCTCATTGTAGTTTTGATTTGCATTTCTCTAATAATTAGTGATGTTGAGCATCTTTTCATGTGCTTCTTGGCCATCTGTATGTCTTCTTTGGAGAAATGTCTATTTAGGTCTTCTGCCCATTTTTGGATTGGGTTGTTTGTTTCTTTAATATTGAGCTGAATGAGCTGTTTATATATTTTGGAGATTAATCCTTTGTCTGTTGATTCGTTTGCAAATATTTTCTCCCATTCTGAGGGTTGTCTTTTCGTCTTGTTTATGGTTTCCTTTGCTGTGCAAAAGCTTTGAAGTTTCATTAGGTCCCATTTGTTTATTTTTGTTTTTATTTGCATTACTCTAGGAGGTGGATCAAAAAAGATCTTGCTGTGATTGATGTCAAAGAGTGTTCTTCCTATGTTTTCCTCTAAGAGTTTTATAGTGTACGGTCTTACATTTAGGTCTCGAACCCATTTTGAGTTTATTTTTGTGTATGGTGTTAGGGAGTATTCTAATTTCATTCTTTTACATGTAGCTGTCCAGTTTTCCCAGCACCACTTATTGAAGAGACTGTCTTTTCTCCATTGTATATCTTTGCCTCCTTTGTCATAGTTTAGTTGACCATAGGTGCATGGGTTTATCTCTGGGCTTTCTATCTTGTTCCATTGATCTATGTTTGTTTTTGTGCCAGTACCATGTTGTCTTGATTACTGTAGCTTTGTAGTATAGTCAGAACCTTTCTTACTCCCTTTAATTTAGAGTTATTTCTTTTATTTCCCCAAACACACAGTAGGCTAAAATTTTCTCAAGGACAGGCAAGGACCACCCTTTCCAGTTGCTAAGTTCAGCATGCAGCCATGTAAATGGGAGTTGTTTGATTCAAAGTAACTTAACCAAAATTATTGATCACATAATATGGCTCAATATTATAAAAGGTATCTTAATGATTAAAAAAAACAACCCATAATCCTCGCTTATAAAAATTCTGGCCTTAAAAATAAAATATGTGAATTTCACCTAGTTCAACTAACTTATCAAAATGAAAAATGTGGGCTAAAATAGTTATGGATATCAGCATAAGAAAGAAGCAACATTTTAAAAACTAGAGAAGAAACAAGAACCATTATCTATGAAAAACAAATATCAGGAGCTATACTGTAATATAGTGGAATGAGCTCTGCCATTTGTTATTTCAAGTGACTTTGGCAAAATTGCATTGCCTTTTAGGATCTCTATAAAATGGACAATCATACCCACTTTATTGTGAGAAGAATGAGAAGATTTCTGAAACTTCCTTTAAACTTTAAGATGCTACACAAATATGTTTTTAAACAAACAGAGGATGTGGCTTCAGGAATAGAAGGAAATGATGATGGTTGGGAAGGGTAAGGTTGTGCTGAAAACTCTCAAAGTCAAACAGAGCAGCTTGGATTTGATGAAGTAGAAAGTAGAACATGTGCATCTATCTTTAATGTGGAGAATGACATTATAAAAGTAGCTTTAAGATATATAAATATGAAGTATTTAGAAGTGAAATAAGTCTGCCAGAGAAAGACAAATACTGTATATTCTCACCTATATGTAGCATCTGAAAGAGCTGAACTCCTAGAAATAGAAAGTATAATGGTGGTTTCCAGGGGCTGGGGGAAATGAGATGTTGGTCGAAGGGTACAAACTTCCAGTTACAAGATGAATGAATTTTGGGGGTCTAATGTACAGCGTGGTGTCTATAGTTAACAACACTGTATTGTATACTTGAAAGCTGCCAAGAGAGGAGATCTTGAATGTTCTTACCACCAAAAAATGGTAATTATGGGAGATGTTTAGAGATGTTAACTAAACTTATTGTAGTAATCATTTTGTTATATATATATCAAATCATCCTCTTGTATACCTTAAGCTTATACAATGTTATGTCCATTATATCTCAATAACTCTAGGGGGGAAGGGGATACAGTAAATTTGTATGTTTGGGAGAAGGTGCCAGGCATCATCAATTTTAAAAAACACACCAGCTGATTCTAATGTGAACCAAATGGAGAATAAGACTATTTGTAGTGGTTATCATACTTTACTATGCATAAGTTCCACCTGGGGATATTGTCAATATGCATGTTTTGAGGCAATGGGTCTGGGTTGTACCAGAGATTCAGTATTTGTAATAAGTCAATCATAGGTCCTACCAGGATCCTTTTTACTCGCAGATAAACTTTAATAAAAAATATGTTTTGAAATGATCTGCAATTCTTAGAAGTCAAAATTCCTGTACAGTATGTTGTGTTTGGGAGAAATATTTTTTGGAGTAGTTTTTTCCCCCAAGTTTTATTGAGACATAATTGGCATATAAGATTGCATAACTTTAAGGTGTACAAAATAATGGTTTGATATATGTGTTTATTGCAAAATGATTACTACAATAATTTTGGATAACATCTATCACCTCACATAGTTAAAAAATGTTTTCCCTTGTGGTGAGATTTTTTAAGATCTGCTATGTTAGCGACTTTCAAATATATAATACAATATTAGCTGTAGTCATCATGCTGACATTTTGTTGATTGCTCCCTTTGCTGTACAGAAGCTTTTTAGTTTGATATTGTCCCACTTCTTAATTTTTGCTTTGTTACATTTACTTTTGGTGTCATATCCAAAAAAATCAATTGCCAGGACTAATGAAATGAAATTACCCCCTATTTTTCCTAACACTATTTATTGAAGAGACTATCCTTTCCCCATTGTATATTCTTGGCTCCTTTGCTATAAATCAATTGACCATATATGTATGTGTTGATGTCTAGGCTCTCTATGCTGTTCTATTGATCTATATTTCTCGTTTTATGCCAGTATATACTGTTTTAATTACTATAGCTTTGAATAAAGTTTGAAATCAGAAAGTGTGATGCCTTCAGCTTTGTTCTTCTTTCTTAGGACTGTTGTGGCTATTCAAGTTCTTTTGCGGTCCCATACAACTTTTAGAATTATTTTTTCTATTTCTGTAAAAAAAAAAAAAAAGCCATTGGGATCTTGATAGGGAATACATTGAATCTATAGATGGCTTTGGGTAGTATGGATGCTTTAACAATATTATTCTAATCTGTGAACACTGGATATATTTCCATTTATGTGTTTTCAATTTCTTTCATCCATGTCTATAATTTTCAGTGCACAGATCTTTCACCTCCTTTGTTAAATTTATTCCTAAGTGTTTTATTATTTTTGGTGCTATTGTAAATGGGTTTTCTTTTTCAGATATTTCTTTGTTAGTGTGTGGAAACACTACTGACTTTTGTGTGTTCATTTGGTACCCTGCATCTTTACTGAATTCATTTATTAAACCTAACAGGTTTTTTTTGTTGTTGGCATCTTTAGGATTTTCTATATATAATATCAAGTCATCTGCAAATAAAAATAATTTAACTTCCTTTCCAATTCTCATGCCTTTTATTTCTTTTCTTGCCTCATTGCTCTGGTTAGGACTTCCAGTATTATGTTAAATAAAAGTGGTGACAGTGGGCACCCTGTCTTGTCCTTGATAGTAGTGGAAAATCTTTTACCATTGAGTATGATGTTAGCTGTGGGCTTGGCAAATTGTTTTAAACTTTGAAATAAATTTAAAAACACACACAAAAAGCACTCAGCATGCCCTGGTGATTGAGACCAGAGTCAAGGAGATTAAGCTAGGAGATAGCCACAGAAATTTAAGCAAGGGGTGATTGAAGCCCAATTAGAACAATGGCACATAGAATGCAGATGAAAAGGGAGAAAACTGTGAGACATCTTAATGGAATACTGAGTAGAACTTGAACAAATAAGGATAGGGTGATGGAAAAGGCTGAAGATTAATAAAGCAGAGACAAAGAAAATGAATGGTGGCACAGTAGTAGATGGAACAAATGAAAAGGTAAACCAATGTACTATTTTATGTTGGATGTGAATTTAGAAAACAATGGTCATAATCTACAATTTGGGATATAAACAAATTGTTGTAGTGTAGCTACATTGATTTCGGAGGACCTAGATAGCCTATTATCCTGAAATATTGATCCAACCCTCAACTTTCTGGATGAGGCAGGGCGAGGTTGAGGGATCCTTTATTGTCTTAAGTGACAGTGCTCTGAGGAAGTACACCTGTCATTTACAGATGGTATTAGATCTGGCACTTTTTACTCTCAGAACTGTATCTTCCTGATGTTCCAGCCTATTTATTTTTTTAAAAATCCCTTACATAGACTGAATCAACTTCTATTTTCAAAATATAAGTAAATTAATATAATCTATTGGATACTTAACACTATTATAAATGTGATGAAATGCAAAAATAGAGAAGCAAAGATTATTCCATGTTCACATGGTGTTTACAGTCTAGAAACTAAGAAAAGTTCATAGTCCTTCCCAGTTACTGGAAATTAGAGCTATTAATTTTAGACCCAGTTGTGTCTGATTCTTGCATCATTCCTCGCCAAAGCAGGCATGATATTAACAAGGAGAAAACTCATGTGTCTTTGAAGGTCCAATGTCTGGTATGAGTCTCAGAAACTTAGAACCCCACTAAACTTAAATCTAACCTTACCTTTGTTCTGTGTACAATGGCTGGACTTCTGCCTCAGTTTCTCTTCTAGTTCTCCTGCTCTGAACTTTGCTATTTTGATGGCCAACCTAGGTCAGGTTGGATCTCTTCTCTTGGGGATAAATTTTATGCATATCCTAACCTGGCCATGAATACACTGCAAGTGTAGCTTGTCAACTGGACTCCTCTTTCTATAATCTGTTCATCAGATTCAGTCATTCTTTCCTTCAATAAACACTTATTGAGTTTTTATTTCAGCCTAATATATTTCAGGTTGGCTCTCCATACCTACATTTACTTGCCTAAGTCAAGCCTAACCCTTCTAACACTTTACATTGAACTTCCTGCAATGCCCAAATAGGATTAAGACCTGTAGCCAACTCTGTTACTCACCCTCAAATCAAATCTTGTTTCTAATGCCTTTTCTTCCCATAGGCTCATGTTGCTAAAGCTCTAGCCTGAGTTGTGGCTGGGTCTGTCCAAGACATTTAAAAAGCAAGGTATACTTATATAACAACTTATACGGATATTAATGAGTCCCAAATGGGAGACTTCTTAATGAAGTTCAAGTAAGTATGTAGTGCCCTACGTGTGACATACACTTTTCACAATTTCTTCTGTGAATTTGCTGGGCATGCAGTTTTGCAACTCAATGATGTTTCTTGTGTTCTTTCATCTGCCACCTGGTTTGCAACGCCTATACCAAAGCCTTTCACCTACAAATCTAATCTTTGTTCACATGATAAATGTCAACTTTTTTGTTTACCAAGCTTTGGAACAATTTGTTGTCTACAATCATTCCTTTTGTCTCTTTGAAGAGTCAATCAATCTGCCTCTGTGGAAACTTGAAAAAAGCATAAATTATAAAGGGGCTCCTTACCTAAATTTTTCTATTTTGGATACCATAATCTTAAATAAAAGTCTATGGATCTCACCTATCTAGATATCAACCGAAGAGAATAACTGAGCAACTAAACTTGTTTTATTCTTAGCCTTATAAAGACAGCAAAGTATTTAGTTGAGAGTAACATCCCCACTATGGAATAAGAATTATACACATATTACTTAGAACCATTATATGAAAACATTATATTTTTAAAAGCTATATATGCAGTAGAGCTATGATACTAATCCTGTTTATTCTCACTAAGGAATGGTGACAACCTTTAGCCTAATATGGCACCGGTTCAACTGGGATTCCTGGTCTTGTGTTGTCAAAACTATGCTGATCTTTTTCTGTGGACTCCACACAGTTTTTGTCTCCTAAAAGGCTGTTCAGAGATACTACGTTCTTATTACTGGATCTTTATCCTCAATTTTACCATTTAAAATTGCTGAAGTTTTTTTTACTCTAAGTACCTAGTCTGGGGCAGAGACAAGATGGTTGTTTACCAAACCCATGTCCTCCTTTTCCTGAGAACAGGAGTAGATTATATGTCTTTACAATGAGGTGTGGCTGTGAGACTAAGCTCTGATCGGTAGAATATGCATAGGGAGACACACCCATAAAAACCCTCCACAAGTGATTCAACATGCTTTGTTTCTCTTCTGACCAGCTGGAAGGGAGCTGACCCTGAGGGCCACTTTGTGAACCATAGGTTGAAACCTGTATAGTCACAGGAAGAAAGGAGTCTAGGTTTTACGCCATTGAGAGAAGAGCCACTCACCAATCAAGAATACCCGTTTGGACATCATGGGAGAAAAAAATAGACTTGTGATAATCCATTTTAATTTGAGATTTTATCTATTATAGCAGCTAGTAATACCTTAGTTAATAAGGTACTATTTAGGCCTGGAAATGGCTGAAGTGATACATTTCTGCTCATTGTCTTAATGAGTTGGGTATTTTGTGCATGGCCACTCATTGGCTAAGTTTTGTCCATTTATGTCTTGGGTATGAATTTCAAAGCTCTAACAGTTCTTTCTCAGTAGTAAACAATTTTACCTTAAGTCTAGTTAAAATTCAAGAACAGATTATTTATGCATCTATTCTCTTCCTACTCCTATTTCTGTTGTGTAAAGGAGACAGAAAACAGGAAAGAGAAAACACAACTTCTCAACCAAGGTTATCCTGCATCAGTGAAGAATTTAGAGGTGGTAAGACTGGTCCAAAATATCTCTGGATGTGTAGGCAGATAAGCAACAAAGTAGACTCTCAAACCAAATTCCAAGTTGGGAGGTGGTCTGGAAAGCTGCTTCATCTTAGAGTAAGCAGCTCACATGAATATTTCCACCCAGTTGGGAAAAGTCATGACATGGGAAGTGGTATCTAGAAACCTGTCTTAGCTGTTGGACCCCCCCCTACCATGTAGGTTTTATCCCCTCCATCTGTCTATGGAGAGATGCACTTATCTTCTCTGTGTTCTGGGGTCCCTTCCTTGGCTGATGGTAGGTATATTTCCACTCAGCCCTGTCTCAGTACTTAGAATTTAAGAGAGGTTTTATATGTTTTACTAATACCCTTTTTTATGTTAGGAAGTTTATACAAATTTGCTTATATGTTTGGTCAAGGATAAGTAACTCTCTTACTCCATCTCCTCCTACAAGTACCCATTTTCATATGCCATACTGTCACAGCCCTCCTGACCCAGAAATAGAGTCCTTACAAAATGTTGTAAGTGGTAAAGGAGAAGCGATTTAAACTGGGAATTAGACCCCAAGCCTCTTTTCCTCAGTAATACTACTCTACAAATATTAAGCACCTGCTGTGTGCAAGCCTCTGTGCTTGGCTCTAGCTGTGAACATAGCAGGCTCAGCCCCTGCCCTTGTTGGAGCTTTAAGTCTGGTCAAATATGCTAGAAGGGAGAAATAGGGAAGGTATGTTCTATTCTTTTTGCCAGAAATTATACTTTTCTGATGGTTATCTGAACTGAAAACACCTTCCTTTTTAACATCATTAGCAGTTTGAAGGACCTAAGGGACGTGATATTTAAAATACATTCCATGCCCTGTAGGTCACAATAACTCTTATGATGTGTTTACCTACATTTTTTTTTCTAGCAAGTGTGTACATTGTTCAGCACAGGAACCATATTTTTATATCCTTTTCATTGACAAGCACACTACCTGGCACCTGGTAAACACTCAATAAATAATTGATTTTTGCAAATAGTTCTCTGACCAGAATGCCTGAGTACCGTTTTTGCTGGCATGAAAAACTGGCTACCCTTTCCTGTTACCTCTTACTATTCATATGAGAATCATGGAAATGTGCCCCACTGACTGTGAAAAGAGCTCAGTCAATCCCAGAGAAATCTCTTCATTAAACCTGTTTTCAGTTCAGACTCATATCTCCTTCTCACACTATTGCCAACATCTCCATCACATTTCTAACTCATAGAAATTATGTCTGGATATACCCTCCTACTCACCGTGGGAGAAAACAGCAGGGCAAGTTTACACTCTTGCCCTTATTTCAAGAGAAGAGACTGTGAGGTACATTCATCAATCACTCTCCAGAAAGTAATGAGAGAAGTAAAATCTTTGGGAAATCAATAATAAGGTGAGTGGGTGTGCAGGAGACAGCTGGCAGAATCTTGAAAATCAGAGTAATTCCAAGGACAGAATTTCCTTACTCCAGATAATACTGCGTGAAAATATTACCGGACATGTTTAAAATATCAAATTTTAAAAAGAATACTGAAGATAGCTATCAGAAAAGTCTTTGAAACTGACCTATTCATTTGTATATTGACAGCAACTCTTTCCAAATGCTTAATTAAAACTTAATCATTAGGTATCATAAACTACTTATGTACAAATTCTTCAGAAAACATGCATTTTGTGAAAGAAGAGTTTGATTTGATTTAGATCTTTATTTTGTGGCTCCATGAGGAGAATTTATTTCTATATTACCATCAAATACTTAAAAAGTACATATATATTGGAAGGTTACAAACATATATTACTTTCTGGTATAATTGGAGGTAACTGTAATGTTTTTGCTAGCCTGTAAAATTATAATAAGTGTTTTAGGTGACCGTCATATCAGAAGAAAAGGAGCTTTCATTCTTTATGCCCCTTAAAACTTTACTATTATCAGCTTATAACAAAGCAAACATAATAAGACCTGTATATTCCTAATTTTCACTGGTAATTAAAAAACAACCAACTTCAGTGAGATCCAAAAATTAATCAGATTATTTTGTTTCTTTTTCTAACTTTTGCAAACATTTTGGAATAGGAATAGGTAATACCATCAAGTTAGTTGATGTTGTCATAGTTAAAGATTAACTAAAATCAAATCAAGGTTCACTGTACTACACTACATGGCTTCCTATAAATATTAAAATACAAGGCAATGCTTCTATTAACTATTCGATCATATTGTGGTATTTATAAGATTGTTCAAAGAATGAAATGATTTATTCCATTTAAAAGGGGAGGTGGTATAATATTCAAAACTGAAACACATTGAGAAATACTAGAGTAGAGAATAATAATACGTTAATATCTCAGACATTTCAAGTTTTTATCAAGAAAGATGTGATTAATGAACAACCAAAATTAAAATTTCCCATAAAAATGAGATGAGTAAGAGAAGGCCGTATTTCCCATATATATATACACACACACATATATAAATGTACATATATGTATATGTGTGTGTTTCTATGTGTACATGTATCAACCAAAAAAGACTATAAGATGAGAGCTGAAATCCCCTTAGGAATCAACCTCTCAATTAAAACGGGATTGATTCTCCAAGGCAACACTGTTAGAAGAACAACTGCACGGACTGCGTCAATAATAAAGTGAGGACAGTCTCCAAGCCATTCATAATGTAACTCCTGTCCCTTAGTTCAGATGCCTGAAAATGTAAGTCTGAGCATATGCCTCTACAAAAACTTTCTCACTTCACCCTCAGACTTCAGGGTTATCTTGTAAGAGGTGATGAATAGAACCTTCAGTTGATCCTGAGAAGAAATTCAATTTGATTTTTCCTGAGGCAGCATCCTGCCACCCACACGTTATCTATCCCCTGAGTTGAAATAGCTCTTAGCATTCAAATGAACAAAAGTTCAAAAATGAAGAAAATATAGCTTTGGTACTATTGAATTCCAGTCCAAATCTGACTACAAAATTTAGAGAGTTAGAATAAAACCCAAATCTGAGTCACAATACAGTGAACCAATGGGTTCATATATCCATTGTGAACGGTCCTACTGGGAAAAGTTTAGGGAATCCATGTAGAAATAGTTACCAAAACTCTATTGTATTTGTCTTTGGTCATCCTTTCTATCACCACAATCATTTTTAGTGTTTAAAGAGAGTGACATGGCAATAATAAAGAAATGGTCATCATAAGTACCCCTTCCCACATTATGGATTAATTTCAGTCCACAGTGTAAGAAGGGTGTTTTTATTTATGCTTCCCTCCCTGTGTACAGCTTTTCTGTTTACAGTCCTTTGTTTTAAGCCAAGATTCCCATAGTGGGCGCTTAGTGTTTACAGTCGTCAGATTGGCAATACAACACAAACACATTCAAAGCGAGTATTATCATACTAGGCCAGGAACAGGCACTCAGCTGCTCTGGATGGGCTTCTACTTTTGATGCTTCCCTAAAATTATGTTATACCAAAGAAATGAAAATGTGGCCATGGTTTTTCTAGTATCACAGACCATATACAAAGCAAAGGGAAAATTCCACTCAACTTGTAATGGAAAAGAGGCATTAATTTCCTCTAAAAAAATTTTTGATTTCAAATATCATGTGTTTTTTTAAAAATATGGTAAACTCATAAGATAGCAAAAAAAAAAAAAACCATATTAATAGAAATTGCCATTATGTCATCACCTGGATAAAACCATCACTAATATTTTAGAATATTTTTCACATTTTCCAATGAATTCATGAGTATGTTCATCTGTATATGACATAATATTTTTTATACAGCCTACATTTTTACTTATTATATGTGTTGTGTAATTTAAAACACTTTCATGGAAATTATTTTAATGGCTACATAATATTTAAAGGTGATTACATCATACTGCATTTCTTTTTTTTCTAAGTTTTTTGAGAAATATTTGACATAATATTTTACAGTTAAGTTGTACAACACAAAGATTTGGTATATGTGTAAATTCCAAGATAATTACCACAATAAGTTTAGTTAACATACATTACCTCACATAGTTAAGTTTTTTTTTCTTATGATGAGAGCTTTTAAGATTTACTCTTTCAGCAACTTTCAAATATACAATACAGTATTAAATATGGTCACCATGCTGTACATTACATCCCATGACTTATTTATTATAAGTTGGTACCTTTTGACTACTTTTATCCCCACACCTCCAAATCCTGTCTCTGGCAGCCATCAATACATTCTCTGCTTCTCTAAGTTTATTTCTTTTAGATTCCACATATAAGTGAGATCATATAGTATTTGTTCCTGTGTCTGACTAAATTCACTTACCAAGATGCCCCCAAGGTTCATCTATGTTGTTGCAAATGGCACAATTTTCTTCTTTTTTATGGCTGTGAATAATATTCCATTGTAAACAAACATTTCCTTTATTCGTTCATCCATTGATGGACATTTAGAATGTTTACATGTATTATTGGCTATTGCGACTAATGCTGCAACGAACATGGAGGTGCAGGTATCTCTTTAAAATAGAGACTTTGGGAATTTCAGTGTGGTGACCCAGGTTCAATCCCTGGTCAGGGAACTAAGATCCCACAAGCTGTGTGGTATGGCCAAAAGAATTTTTTTAAATAATAATAATAAAAAGAAAATTATTTCCTTTTGATATAGACTCAGAATTGGTATTGCTGGGTCATATGGTAGTTCTACATTTAACTTTTGAGGAACCTCCATAATGTTTTCCATAGTGACTGTACCAATTTACACATCCCTACCAACATGTACAAGGGTTCCCTTTTCTCCACATCCGCACTGACACTTGTGTATTATCTTTTTGATGACAGCCATTTAATTTGATAGCAGCCATTCTAACAAGTGTGAGGTGATATCTCATCGTGATTCTGATTTTCATTTCCCTGATGATTAGTGATGTTGAGGATCTTTTCATGTATCTTTTGTCCATTTGTATGTCTTCTTTGGAAAAATGTGTATTCAGTTCCTCTGCCCATTTTTAATTAGATGGTTACTTAATTATTTTTGTATTGAGTTGTATGAATTCTTTATATATTGGGTTGGCTAAAAAGTTCGTTTGGGTTTTTCCATAAGATGCTACGGAAAAATCCGAATGAACTTTTTGGCCAACCCACTATTTGTGGATATTAATCCCTTATCAGATATATCGTTTATATATATTTTCTCCCATTATTTAGGTTGCCTTTTGATCTTGTTGGAGGTTTCCTTTGCTTCACAAAAGCTTTTTTTTTTTTTTTATTTCACATAGGCCCACTTAACTTATAACTTATTTTTGTTTTTGTTGCCTTTTCTTTTGGTGTCATATCCAAAAATTCATTGCCAGGACTAATGAAAGGAGCTTACCCCCTATTATGTTTTCTTCCAGATATTTTATGGTTTCAGGTCTTACATTCAAGTCTTTAATCCCTGTTGAGTAGATTTTTGTGTATGGTATAACATAGGGATCCAGTTTCATTATTTCACATGCGGCTGCCCAGTTTTCTCAACACCATTATTGAAGAGACTATCCTTTCCCCATTGTGTATTCTTGACTCCTTTGTCATAAATTGACTATTTATCTGTAAGTTTATTTATGGCTCTCCATTCTGCTCTATTTATTGATCTACGTGTTTGTTTTTATGTCAGTACTATAGTGTTTTGATTACTAAAGCTTTGTAATATAGCTTGAAATTCAGGAAGTGTAATGCCTCCAGCTTTGTTCTTTCTCAAGATTGCTTTAGCTATTTAGGGTCTTTTGTGGTTCCATATGAATTTTAAGATTATTTTTTTCTATTTCTGTGAAAAAATTCCATTGGAATTTTGATAGGGATTGCATTGAATCTAAAAATGGCTTTGGGCACTATGCACATTTTAGCAACATGAATTCTTCCAATCCATAAACATGGAAATTCCTTCTATTTATTTGTCTTCTTCAATTTCTTTCACTGACATAGCTTTCAGTGTACATAATTTTCACCGCCTTAAGTTTATTCCTAATTATTTTGGGGATACTATTGCAAATAGAATTTTTTTTCTAATTTCTCTTTCTGAAAGTTTATTCTTAGTGTATAGAAATGCAACTGATTTTTGCATATTGATTTTGTATCCTGTAACTTTCCTAAATGTATTTGTCCTAACAGGTTTGGTATCTTTAGGGTTTTCTGTGTATGATGTTATGTCATCTTCAAATAGAGATAGTTTTACTTTTTTCTTTCCAGTTTGGATGCCTTCTTTCTTGCCTTCTCTTTTCTTGCCAAATTGCCCTGGCTAGGACTTTCATTAATACGTTGAATGAAAGTAGTGAGAGTGGGCATCTTTGTCTTGTTCCTGATCTTAGAGGAAAAGCTTGCAGCTTTTTCACCATTGAGTATGATGTTAGCTATGGACTTATCATATACAGCCTTTATTACATTGAGGTACATTTCCTCTATACACACTTTGTTGAGAGTTTTTATTATGAAGGGATGTTGAATTTTGTCAAATTCTCTTTCTGTGTGTCTTGAGTAATTATGATTTTTTAATCCTTCATTTTGTTAATGCAGATCACATTGATATGTGTATGTTGAACCATTCTTTCCTCACTAGGGTAAATCCCACTTGATCATTATGTATGACACTTTTAATGTATGGTTGAATTTGGGCTGCTACTATTTTATTGAGGGTCTTTGCAACTATGTTCATCAGGGATATTGGTCTGTAATTTTCTTCTAGTGTCCTTAACTGATTTTGGTATCAAGGTAATACCGGCCTTGTAAAATGAGTTGAGAAGTGTTCCCTCCTCTTCTCTTTTTGGAAGAGTTTGAGAAGGATCAATATTAATTCTTCTTTAAATGTTTGGTAGAATTCACCAGTGAAGTCATTTTATTTTTTTGATGGGAAGATTTTGATTCCTGATTTAATCTACTTACTAGCTATTGATCTACTCAGATTTTCTGTTTCTTCATGATTAAGTCTTGATAGGTTGTATGTTTCTAAGAATTTATACATCTTTTTCTAGGCTCTCCAATTTGTTGGTGTGTAATTGTGCATAGTAACCTTATGATCCTTTGTGTTTCTGTGGCATTATTTGTAATGTTTCCTATTTCATTTATAATTTTATTTATTTGAGCCTTCTATTTCTTCGTAAGTCTAGCTAACACTTTTTCTTTTTTCTTCTTCTTTTTTTAAATATGTGGACATTGTAGCAGAGACTTTTGATGGCTACCAGAGACCATTCCCTTTCTGCCTCTTCTTTGGTCACATCTCATTATAAAAGCTTAACAAAACTTTCACTCAGTTTCCCAGGGTCCTATCTAGTTAGGGTAACCAGGTGACTAAGCTCTGGTCATGAAGGAGACTGCTAGAAGAACTACTCTTAAGGCATTTGCTTTTCTGATAAGAATAATAGATGAGAGAAGAGAGCTGTTTCTGCCTCCTGTTTCTCCTTCCTTCATGAACTTGATGTTTCAAGCCAGACAGCTTTCTTGCAACTTTGTAGTGACAATAGTAAAGATGAAATGCAGGAATAGAGATGTAGACGTAGAGAACGGACATATAGACACAGAGTGGGAAGGGGAGGGTGGGACGAATTGGGAGATTAGGTTTGACATAAATACACTACCATGTGTAAAAAAGATAGCTAGTGGGAACCTGCTGTATAGCACAGGGAGCTCAGCTCGCTGCTCTGTGATGACCTAGATGGGTGGGATGGGGTTCGGGGTGAGAGGGAGGTCCAAGAGGGAGGGGATATAGGTATACATATAGCTGATTCACTTCATTGTACAGTTAACACAACATTATAAAGCAATTTTACTCCAATAAAAAATGCTAATAAACTATGGATGGATGAACAGAAAGGTAAAGTGAACCTGGGATCTTGCTCATATTGTTGAGCTGTGAGATTAACCCTAATACCGTTGTTACATATACAGTAAATGTGCTTACCACTTAAAAACCTTGTGTAATGCCTAGCCAGATCTTGGCTATAGCCAGGATTTTTCCTAGCTGATCAGACATTTAGATTGTTTTCAGGGTTTTACTATATAAGACAACGATGAATGAAAATTTCCATACATAGACTTGTGTCCCCATTTCCTTATGTATTCTTTAAAATATAAAATGAAATAAATGTCAATTTATTATGTGTTTACAGAAAATCAATTGGTTATAATTTTTAATATTTCAACAGGGAGCTGTAGATAGTATTTTATCATTCTGAAATTGTAACATCTCTTACATGCAACAGTTCTCCTTTCCTTTCTAATACCTGTTTTTTGTTTGTTTTAAGGTAATATTTTATCAAAAAATAACATTTTTTAACATCTTAATTGGGGTATAATCGCTTTACAATGGTATGTTAGTTTCTGCTGTATAACAAAATGAATCAGCTATATGTATACATATATCCCCATATCCCCTCCCTGTTGCGTCTCCCTCCTACCTTCCCTATCCCACCCCTCTAGGTGGTCACAAATCACTGAGCTGATCTCCCCGTGTGATGCAGCTGCTTCCCGCTAGCTATCTATTTTACACTTGGTAGTGTATATATGTCATTGCCATTCTCTCACATCATCCCAGCTTCCCCTTCCCCATCCCTGTGTCCTCAAGTCCATTCTCTATGTCTGTGTCTTTATTCCTGTCCTGCCCCTAGGTTCATTAGAACTTTTTTTTTTTTATAGTCCATATATGTGTGTTAGCATACGGTATTTGTTTTTCTCCTTCTGACTTATTTCACTCTATATGACAGCCTCTAGGTCCATCCACCTCACTACAAATAACTCAACTTCGTTTCTTTTTATGGTTGAGTAATATTCCATTGTATATATGTGCCACATCTTCTTTATCCATTCATCTGTCAATGGACATTTAGGTTGCTTCCATGTCCTGGCTATTGTAAATAGTGCTGCAGTGAACATTGTGGTACATGACTCTTTTTGAATTATGGTTTTCTCAGGGCATATGCCCAGTAGTGGGATTGCTGGGTTGTATGGTAGTTCTATTTTTAGTTTTTTAAGGAAGCTCCACACTGTTCTCCATAGTGGCTGTATCAATTTACATTCCCACCAACAGTGTATGAGGGTTCCCTTTTCTCCACACCCTCTCCAGCATTTATTGTTTGTAGATTTTTTGATGATGGCCATTCTGAACAGGGTGAGGTGATACCTCATTGTAGTTCTAATTTGCATTTCTCTAATAATTAGTGATGTTGGCATATATTCACGCGTTTGTTGGCGATGTGTATGTCTTCTTTGGAGAAATGTCTATGTAGGTCTTCTGCCCATTTTTTGTTTAGGTTGTTTGTTTTTTTGATATTGAGCTGCATAAGCTGCTTGTATATTTTGGAGATCGGTGCTTTGTCAGTGGCTTCGTTGGCAAATATTTTATACCATTCTGAGGGTTGTCTTTTCATCTTGTTTATGGTTTCCTTTGCTGTGCAAAAGCTTTTAAGTTTCATTAGGTCCCATTTGTTTACTTTTGTTTTTGTTTTCATTACTCTCGGAGGTGGGTCAAAAAAGAACTTGCTGCGATTTATGTCAGAGAGTGTTCTTCCTATGTTTTCCTCTAAGAGTTTTATAGTGTCTTGTCTTACATTTAGGTCTTTAATCCATTTTGAGTTTATTTTTGTGTATGGTGTTAGGGAGTGTTCTAATTTCATTCTTTTACATGCAGCTGTCCAGTTTTCCCAGCACCACTTATTGAAGAGGCTGTCTTTGCTCCATTGTATGTTCTGGGTTCCTTTGTCACAGATTAGGTGACCATATGTGCGTGGGTTTGTCTCTGGGCTTTCTATCCAGTACCATTGATCTATCTTTCTCTTTTTGTGCCAGTACCATACTTTCTTGATGACTATAGCTTGTAGTACAATCTGAATTCAAGGAGCCTGATTGCTCCAGCTCCATTTTTCTTTCTCAAGATTTCTTTGGCTATTCGGGGTCTTTTGTGTCTCCATACAAATTGTAAGATATTTTGTTCTAATTCTGTGAAAAATGGCATTGGTAATTTGATAGGGATTGCATTGAGTCTGTAGATTGCTTTGGGTAGTATAGTCATTTTCACAATATTGATTCTTCCAATCCAAGGATGTAGTATACCTCTCCATCTGTTTGTGTCATCTTTTATTTCTTTCAACAGTGTTTTATAGTTTTCTGTGTACAGGTCTTTTTCCTCCTTAGGTAGGTTTATTCCTAGGTATTTTATTCTTTTTGTTGTAATGGTAAATGGGATTATTTCCTTAATTTCTCTTTCTGGTCTTTCGTTGTTAGTGTATGGGAATGCAGGAGATTTATGTGTTTTAATTTTGTATACTGTTTCTTTACCAAATTCATTGATTAGCTCTAGTAGCTTTCTGGTGGCATCTTTAGGATTCTCTATGTATAGTATCATGTCATCTGCAAACTGTGACAGTTTTACTTCTGTGCCAATTTGGATTCCTTTTATTTCTTTTTCTTCTCTGATTGCTGTGGCTAGGACTTTCAAAACTATGTTGAATAATAGTGGCAAGAGTGGACACCCTTGTCTTGTTCCTGATCTTAGAGGAAATGCTTTCAGGTTTTCACCATTGAGAATCATGTTTGCTGTGGGTTTTTCGTATATGACCTTTATTATGTTGAGGTAGGGTCCCTCTATGCCCCCTTTCTGGAGAGTTTTTATCATAAATGGGTGTTGAGTTTTGTCAAAAGATTTTTCTGCATCTATTGAGATGATCATATGGTTTTTATTCTTCAGTTTGTTGATATGGTGTATCACATTGATTGATTTGCGTATATTGAAGAATCCTTGCATCCCCAGGATAAATCCCATTTGATCATGGTGTATGATCCTTTTAATGTGTTGTTGGATTCGGTTTGCCAATATTTTGTTGAGGACTTTTGCGTCTATGTTCATCAGTGGTATTGGCCTGTAATTTTCTTTTTTTGTAGTATCTTTGTCTGGTTTTGGTATCAGGGTGATGGTGGCCTTGTAGAATGAGTTTGGGAGTTTTCCTCCCTCTGCTATATTTTGGAAGAGTTTGAGAAGGATAGGTATTAGCTCTTCTCTAAATGTTTGATAGAATTCACATGTGAAGACATCTGGTCCTGGACTTTTGTTTGTTGGAAAATTTTTAATCAGTTTCAATTTCATTACTTGTGATTGGTCTGTTCATATTTTCTATTTCTTCCTGGTTCAGTCTTTGAAGGTTGTGTTTTTCTAAGAATTTGTCCATTTCTTCCAGTATCCATTTTATTGGCATAGAGTTACTTGTAGTAGTCTCTTATGATCCTTTGTATTTCTGTGGTGTTAATTGTAACTTCTCCTTTTTCTTTTCTAATTTTATTGATTTGAGTCCTCTCCCTTTTGTTTCTTGATGAGTCTGGCTAAAGATTTATCAATTTTGTTTATCTCTTCAAAGAGCCAGCTTTTAGTTTTATTGATCTTTGCTATCGTTTCCTTCATTTCTTTTCCATTTATTTCTGCTCTGATCTTTATGATTTCTTTCCTTCTGCTAACTTTGGAGTTTTTTTGTTCTTCTTTCTCTAATTGCTTTAGGTGTAAGGCTAGATGGTTTATGTGAGATGTTTCTTGTTTCTTGAGGTAGTGTTGTATTCCTATAACCTTCCCTCTTAGAACTGCTTTTGCTGCATCTCATAGGTTTTGGGTTGTCCTGTTTCCATTGTCATTTGTTTCTAGGTATTTTTTGATTTCCTCTTTGATTACTTCAGTGATCTCTTGGTTATTTAGTAGTGTATTGTTTAGCCTCCATGTGTTTGTAATTTTTACAGCTTTTTTTTCCTGTAATTGATTTCTAATCTCATAATGTTGTGGTCGGGAAAGATGCTTGATACAATTTCAATTTTCTTAAATTTACCGAGGCTTGATTTGTGACCCAAGATGTGATCTATCCTGGAGAATGTTCCATGAGCACTTGAGAAGAAAGTGTATTCTGCTGCTTTTGGGTAGAATGTCCTATAAATATCAATTAAGTCTTTCTGGTCTATTGTGTCATTTAAAGCTTGTGTTTCCTTTTTTATTTTCATTTTGGATGATCTGTCCATTGGTGAAAGTGGGGTGTTAAAGTCCCCTACTATGATTGTGTTACTGTTGATTTCCCCTTTTATGGCTGTTAGTATTTGCCTTATGTATTGAGGTGCTCCTATGTTGGGTTCATAGATATTTACAAGTGTTATATCTTCTTCTTGGATTGATTCCTTTTTCATAATGTAGTGGCCTTCCTTGTCTCTTGTAACAGTCTTTATTTTAAAGTCTATCTTTTCTGATATGACTATTGCTACTCCAGCTTTCTTTTGATTCCCATTTGCATGGAATATCTTTTCCCATCCGGTCACTTTCAGTCTGTATGTGTCCCTAGGTCTGAAGTGGGTCTTTTGTAGACAGCATATATATGGGTCTTGTTTTTGTATCCATTCAGCTAGTCTGTGTCTGTTGGTTGGAGCATTTAATCCATTTACATTTAAGGTAATTATAGATGTGTATGTTCCTATTACCATTTTCTTGATTGTTTTGGGTTTGTTCTTGTAGGTCTTTTTCTTTTCTTGTGTTTCTCACCTAGAGAAATTCCTTTAGCATTTGTCGTAAGGCTCGTTTGGTTGTGCTGAATTCTCTTAGCTTTTGCTTGTTTGAAAAGCTTTTGATTTTTCCATCGAATTTGAATGAGATTCTTGCTGGGTAGAGTAATCTTGGTTGTGGGTTTTTCCCTTTCATCACTTTAAATATGTCCTGCCACTCCCTTCTAGCCAGCAGAGTTTCTGCTGAAAAATCACCTGATAACCTTATGGGGATTCTGTTGCAGGTTATTTGTTGCTTTTCCCTTGCTGCTTTTAATATTTTTCTTTGTATTTAATTTTTGTTTGTTTGATTATTATATGTCTCGGTGTTTTTCTCCTTGGGTTTATCCTGTTTGGGACTCTCTGTGCTTCCTGGACTTGGGTGGCTATTTCCTTTCCCATGTTAGGGAAGTTTTTTTACTATAAGCTCTTCAGATAACTTCTCAGGCCCTTTCCCTTTCTCTTCTTCTTCTGGGACCCTTATAATTCGAATGTTGGTGCATTTAATGTTGTCTCCGAGATCTCTGAGACTGTCCTCATTTCTCTTCATTCTTTTTTCTTTATTCTGCTCCTTGGCCGTTATTTCCACCATTCTATCTTCCAGCTCACTTATTCATTCTTCTGCCTCAGTTATTCTGCTGTTGATTCCTTCTAGTGTATTTTTCATTTTAGTTATTGTGTTGTTCATCATTGCTTGTTTGTTCTTTAGTTCTCCTAGGTCCCTGTTAAACATTTCTTGAATCTTCTCGATCCGTGCCTCCATTCTATTTCTGAGATCTTGGATCACCTTTATTATTATTACCCTGAATTCTTTTTCAGGTAGACTGCCTATTTCCTCTTCATTTATTTGGTCTTGTGGGATTTTACATTGCTCCTTCATCTGCAACATATTTCTCTGTTGTCTTATTTTGTCTAACCTACTGTGTTTATGATCTTCTTTCCACAGGCTGTAGGGTCATAGTCCCTCTAGCTTCTGGTGTCTGCCCCCTGGTGAGTAAGTCCAGTCCAGGGGCTTGTGCAGGCTTCCTGGTGGGAGGGCCTTGTGCCTGTGCTCTGGTGGATGGATTGAGTCTTTTCCCTCTGTAGGGCAGGGTCTCATCAGATGGTGTGTTTTGGGATGTCTGTGGGCTTAGTGTGACTTTAGGCAGCCTGTCTACTGATGGGTGGGGCTGTATTCCTGTCTTGCTGGTTGTTTGGCATGAGGTGTCTAGCGCTGGAGCCTGTCCAGGCAGTTATATGGGGCTGGGTCTTGGTGTTGATATGGATACTTCCAGGAGCGTGCATGCCAATTAAGATTCCTTGGATCCAGGAATTCTCTGGTGGCCTAGTGTCCTGGACTCGGTGATCCCACCCCAGAGGCTTGGGTCTGTTTGATGTTGACACAGTAATTAATTATTTAAATATTTTGGTTTCCACAAAGGGGTTGTTATTTTGTTGTGATTGTTAATTTATAAGATGGTAGTTATGGTCATAGCTATTATTTTTACCTACTAATTCTGTTTATACTAAACTGAAAATAAAACCTCTGCTATTTCTGCTTTGTACAAACAATTTTTTGTAGAGTATTACAACCATATTTTGTACATCTTAGAGGCATTTAAAAAGAAAATATATTTTCTGCTCTGATTACAGTGCTTAATATAGTTCTATCAATCCAACTTCATTAATTCTACTTAAAACTGAGATGTCATCACTTAATTTTTCACTACTTATGATAAAAACTGATAGTGATGTTAACCTTCCCAATTGTAATTAAGCTTCTGTTCATCTCTCCTTGAATTCCTAAAATTTATTTCCATATTTTGATTCACATAAATTTTCTGGCTGTTATAATTTCTTTATGGTATTTCACTTTCATGTATATGGAAATACTTTTTTTTCAATTTTTCCCCCTTACTCTTTTGTCTGCTCTTAATGTTAACAAACTGTTTTTGTTTTAGTGTCTTTTACTTAATGTATCTTTGCTCACTTTTTTATTTTTTATCTTTCTGATTAAAAAATAGATGTCTCTATTTAAAACCTATTTTTTATTTTACTTAATTTTATTGTAACTAAAATATTTGTTATTTTTAAATGTTTGTGTCTTCACACTGACTGCTGTTTCCTACCCTTAGATTTCTGTCCTTTAGTGTATGGTGTTTATTTGCTCTTCCTTGTCCTGTTATAAAAGTATATATGCTTTATTTGATTCTACAGTGGTTACCTCAAAATTTTCCAAAAATTCACAAATTCTGTAATTCTCTATGTTGCTATTTTATAAAGTCATTCTGAGAAGAACTAGCTTAGGAGATATTAATAGATAGTCCTAATGATCAGAAATCTTGGGTTGTAACAACCCCCTGTAATATCTTAACAGCTTATAACAACAGGTTAGCATTTTCTCTCAGTTCTCTAGGGTGAGCAGGTTCAGCTCAGGGTCCCTGAGTTAGTCAGGTTGGACAGGGTTCCCGTCATTAGAACGCACAATTGTGGTGGATGCCCAGGAGGACTCACTGTGATAGCTGGTAGCTTATCCTGGCTGTTGCTGACACTGGGCTGGGCTTACCAACTAGTGTGTGCACACACAGTTTTAACATGTGACTTTTTCTTCTCGCAACATGGTGGTGACTGGGTTCTGAAACAGAAAATCCCAAGAAAAAAGTGATCTAAGAATACCAAGCAGTATTATACCAAGCAGTAAGATGACTTTATCTAGCCTCAGAAGTCCTAGGAAAAAACTTCTGATGCATTAAATTGCTCAGAATAAGTTAAGGCCAACCCAGATTCAAGAGGAGGGAAAATAAGTTCCAGCTTTTGTTGGAAAGAACAGTATTTTCATACAAGGAGGTAGGGAATTGGTAGAGGCCATGTTTTAGAGATTGACAAAAGTTTCTCATAGTTACAATATTTTTGAACATGTTGAAGAAAAACCTTGTGTAACAGCTAACCAAATTATTTATTCTAGACAAGTCTTTTTCTCACATTTAACTTGCCATTCTTATAGCAACATTCCCTTAACAAGTAGCTTCAGAAGTGTGGCTTTAGGCCAGCACTGTCTAATAGAAGTATACTACACATCTTGTGTAATTTTAAGTGTTCTAATAACCACATTAAAACACAAAAATTAATTTAATAGCATATTTTATTTAACCCATTATTTCTAAAATATCATTATAACATAATCAACAAAAAATAAGATGTTTTACCTATTTTTGTATTTGTCTTTGAAATCCAGTGTTGTTGAAATCTGTTATTTCCGTATTAATTTTCTCTCTGGGTGATCTATCCATTGTTCATAGTGGAGTATTAAAGTCCCATAGTATTATTGTGTTGCTGTTTATTTCTCCTTTTAGTTCCATTTGTATTTTCTTTATATAGTTATCTGATGTTGGATGCTTAAATATTTACAACTGCTATGTTTTCTTGATGAATTAACCTCTTTATCATTACATAATAACCTTCTTTGTCTCTTGTGACATTTTTAGCTTAAATTCTATTTTGTCTAAGTACCAGACAACCCTTGGTCTCTTTTAGTTAACATTTGCTTGGAATAGCTTTTTCCATCCCTTCACTTTCAGTCTATGCATATCATTATGGCTAAAATGAGTCTCTTGTGGGCATCATATCATTGTATCTTGTTTATATATCCATTCAGCCACTCTTGTATTTTGATTGGAAAACTTAATCCATAATGTTTAAAGTAACTACTGAGAGGCATAGACTTACTATTGCCATTTTGTTCATTGTTTTATGACTGTTTTGTAGCTCCTTTTATTCTTTGCCCCTCTCTTGTCTTCCTTTGTTATATGATGACTTTCTGTGGCAGTTTGCTTTCATTCCTTTGTCTTACTCTTTTGTACTACAGGTTTTTCCTTTGTGCTTACCATGAGGCTACATAAAATATTTTATATTAAGCATCCTATTTTAAGCTGGACCACTGGCTGGGCTGCACAGTCACCTCTGGTTGGGTGGGATCACCACCTAGCAGAGTCGTGCCTACAGTTGGAGTCTACAGTTAGTGCTGTAAGCTGGGCTCCTCAATTTTTCCTGGCCAGATGAGGCCTTAGGCTGTGCTTCCCAAGTGGAACTGTCTGGATTCTGCATTCAGGCAGGGCTTCAAACAGAGCTTCATGATCAGACAGGGGATAGGCTGTGCTCCACAATCAGGAGAGCCATAGTCAGTGCCCTGAAGTTAGATCAGGCCACACACTGGATTCCACCATTGGGCAGGTGTTGGTTGTGCTCTGCTGTTAGGCAAGGTCAGTGGCCAAGTCCCCTGGTCAGGTGGGGCCTCCAGCTGAACCCTGCAGTTAGGTATCGCTGGAGGCTGCTGTGCTCCTTGGTTGGGCAGGGTCGCTATCCAGGCTCCCTGGTCAGGTGGTGCCATGGACTGTACTCAGCAATCAGGCAGGGCCATAAGTTGTACTGTATAGTTGGGCAGGGCTGTAAACTGGGTTCTGAGACTGGAAAGTTCCATAGGATGGGCTCTGAGGCCAGCTGGAATCACTGTTTGTGCTTCCTGGTCAGATTGGGCAGGAGGGTTTTCTCAGCAGTTGGGCAGGTCTGCTGACTTGCTTCCCTACCCAGGCACACCATTGAATGTGCTCTGCAGCTGCCTGGCATCTATGGCCAGGCTTCCTGGTGGGGCAGGACAGGAGCCATGCTCAGCAGTTGGACAGGGCTGATGGCTTGCTGTCCTGTCTGGGTAGGGCTGTAGAATGGGCTCCACGGTTTATATGGCTGTTGGCTGCGGACCCAAATAAGGCAGAACTGCTCACTGAGTTCCCTGGCCAGATGGGGCCATAGCTTGGATATCTGCTTGGGCACCACCACCAGCAGAAACGTGTTCTGCCGGTATTCATGCACTAGCTGCTGTAAGCTGTGACCTCCTTCTCCATCTCTGTCTGGTCCCACATAGTCCAGGCACAGCCAGTGATGCCTGTGAGGCAAGATCCAAGGAGCCCTTCTGGGAAGTATCTGACAGTGGTGTGAAGCAGGATGTCTACCTTGGGCTCTCTTTTGCCCACTAGAGAAACTGGAGGCCAATGGGAGCTCTTATCGGTGTGGCGCCGTGCCAGCCTGTGGGAGGAGCAATGCAGTCAAAGTGAAATCTCTCCTTTAACCTCTTCTAATGTGGTCCTTCTCAGTCTCTATGGTCCAAGGGAATGCTTCTGCCTAACCTGTGGTTTCTGGAATCTTCACAAAGGTGTCTTTTCTATGGATAGTTGCTAGTTGGTCTTGTCAGTGGGAATGAAGTCAGGAAGCACCTATTCTGCCATCTTAATGACATCACCTTGTTTCTTTTAATAAGGAAAAAGTAACCTGGTTTCAGATTGTCATTAGAAAGAGAATACAGACTACCCTTCATTCTGCTCCTCAGTTATTAGGCTGTTATAAAACTACTGCTGTCAGGTTTAAAGTAAACAGATACAGAAAGAAATGCATAGTTCACTTGTGTTGATCCATAGGAATTCATCTGGTATGACTTTGCTGGACAAAGGTAAATTGCTGCCCACACTCCTCGATTCTTTATCAGAAACAGAAATTGTTTCAGTGCAACAGTATGCATTTCTTCTTTAGATAGGTTTAGTGCATGAGAGACCACATCTTCAAGCATGTACTATACACACATCTTTCATTCTTCCCTCTCATCTACAGTTTTTGGTATAAGAAAATCATATATATCAGAATCCTGTATCCTACTGTGTACCACCTTCAACTTCCTGCTCTACTGTTTCGTAGTAGATATAAGCCCCAAAGGATGTAAGAATGTACTAATGGGACCTAGGGAGGGGATGGGCTTGATTCTGCTTTAGAAACCAACACTGAACAGTAGGGAATTGATTGCCAATTTTCTTGTTGCCCTACAATCTGCATCAAAATGCAGGAAGTAAATAGCAAGGACAACTGAACTCACTTCATGGTAGACACAGTTCTATTTCAAAATGGCAAAATGTGTCACAATGTTGTATCTTACTTCAGCTCCATATGATCCAAAGTTATTGTAATTTATTCTCGGTCTCATACATATGATACTCTTAAATAAAGTTAATTTCAGAGATCAGTTAATCAGTTAATCAAAACATTAATTCAATTCACCCAATGTAACTAAAATGATGATAATAATAATATAACAACAATAGTGGTAGAGTCCAGTATCAGTTATACAATGCCACTAGAGAGAGTTTAAGTATTCCCTACAATTTTCTACCTTAAGGAAAAGCACTGATAGGAATAGGTGAAGTATAAGGACAGTATTTGTTAATGATGCCAGGGTAGATTTTTGACTAATAGGGAAAAGAATAAAAAACCCTGCTTCTCCATAGCATATGCTCTTTGACTTTTTCTGGCAGGGGATTGCATCTCTTTGAGTCATCTTTGGATCTTCTTTTGAGGTCTTGATCCTTTGTAACTCATGAAGGCTGGTACAAAATGCCTGTTAAATCTCCCATTTGGTAATGGATTCTTCTTCTGGAAAAGCCTCGAGTAGTAGTTCTCAACAGAAGGCAATTTTGCTACAAGAGGACATTTGGTGATGAGTAGAGGCACTTTACATGCTACAATGTACAGGACAGTCCTCCACAACAAAGAATTACCCATTCCAAAATATCAATGTGCTAAGATTGAAAAACTCTGTACTGTAATGACCAGGATGAAGGCCATGGGGTGGGAGGTGGGTGGGAAGCCAAGAGCAGGTGACATAGGTACTTACATTATTATAGCTATTTCTAATTTTCACTATCACAATAAGCCTGTCATGTTGGTATTATCATCTCCAATCTTCATTTTTCACATGAGGAAGGCATTACTTATGTATGTACACACATAGGTAGACACATAGATAGAAAATAGATATGTAGATACACAGAAATTTATAAATAACCCTACAAAGTGTATTTTAATTACTGGGGTCTTTTGGCATTCAGAAAATATTATGACATTTCAACTGAGTTATTTTGCCCAAAAGCTCACAGAGTCAAGATCTAAATCCAAGTCCTACTGCAAACCCTTCAACTTTCCACGGTACAACTCTAGTTCTAATAACAGAAGTGCATATTCATTCATCTGTGAGCCACTGGTGAACACTTACTGAACTGCTATTTTGTTCTGAGGGGTGATTGGACCTGGAAAGTATCAGGCGGCATGTGTTCACATGTATGTAGCTCTGTGCCATTATAGAAAGTGTTTTTTTCATACATTATCTCATCCTCAAAACAGATCAGAAAACTGTGTTTTAGGTACATCAAGATTCACCACTGGATCTTTATGATTCTTTCCATTAACCTTTACTAGAAAAGCCAGTCTCACCTTAGCTCTTCTCATGTTCACCATAAGTGTTCTTGCAGTGCTTCTCAAACTTTTGAACAAAGTGGTAATATTTGCTCAGTCACTTTAGGCAAAGAGAGGTGTTATTTGCTCATTATCCTGGGGCTTTGGCTGTCCCAAACCCTCCCAGGCCACAAGAGCTGAACACACCAGTAACCCGCACCAGTGTGTTGTAAACGCTGGTTGAGAGTATCTGTTTAGCCTCACATATAGGCTTTACAAGAATTCTCGTTTACTCCATTGTTCACTAAAACGTAGTAAGCAATGCTACTAACATTATGTCAATACGAGCACAAATTTATAATCAAAATCACAATGATTAGTGCCCACATCAGATGTCCTATCTCTATAAACATAACACCTTCATGTTTCCTAATATTTTAAACATTATAGAAAGGCTAATTCAAACATCATCCAAATTATTACTGGGGATAGAGTAAAGAAATAGGTGTCTCTTATGAGAACACAAATGGCTAGGATATTTCTCTCAATGTTTTTTCTCATCATCAACAGAAACCAGTAAGAAAAAGTGAATTATGATATAATTATGTGCTTTTCTAGTGTATCATTAATCTTTACCTTTACATGCTATTATAATTCACTTTACCCAACAAAAACAACATTCTTGATATATTAGCTCAAATTTAGTGTAGTACGTCAGGAAGTAGAAATAAGAATCTCAGACATAATAACATGTCAATATGAGTGAATTTCCTTCTGTGACTGTGTCACTTTTGAGTATATTTTTCCCCCCATTGGATTTTGGTCTCTTCAAATAACACTTTCCAACTCCCATCACACCATTATAAGTAAGTTTAAAGCCCTTTTAAATTAAATAATTTCACAGTTTCCTCTTGGCTAACCTTTTTCTCTAGCTAATCTAGAGTTTCTATGAAATGTGAACAGATCAAATCATCACATACATCCAATTTCTTATTTGAATGTGATAATTGTTAACAACTTCTTACACTATTTTCTATTACCATGGATAAGATCACATTGATTTGCTTCATCAAAGGTGCTGAAATATTAATAATTTGTAGGAACAGAGTGTATTAAATGATCTAGTTTATTTGGTAGGTTTTTAGTAAAATTGAATTGTGATTGGGAGAGATTGTAGAATTTTCAAATATGGTATCTTGTCTTAGAGGATACTTAGTAGCTTTTTTATGGCTACAAGTTTTCAACCTGCTATGTTAACAATTCTTAGTAAATCAGTAATTTAATCTCCTAGTGAAGAGAAGGCATGTCCTTGTGGAATTCCAGAAAATAAGATGCCAGTCATCTGTGAATTAATTGTCCAAAATCTAACCTCAACAATTCAAATATTATAAGCTCATGCACCTGTGTTTTCAAAGCAAATGTCTGATATTTGTACCCTATATTTTTGGTTTTGACATATGAATTGAACTGAAAAAATATTTGTGATTCATATATCTATTAATAAACAAAGATCTTAGCTCTGTGAAAATTTGTCTCTTTTTTCTAAATACAATGTTTATAACTGCTATTCCTGTTTAGTTACACACACACACACACACACACACGAACACACAAGTTCCTTCTCTTTTCTTCCAAGTAGAGAATTGTTTATGAAATGAGAAAAAATTAATTCAAAAATAATTCATAGACGGTGACTCATAATTGGTATAATAGTAAGAAAAAACTTTTTCAGATATAAATCTGTTTAGATCTCTGTCCTGCTCAAACTCTTCAGTAATCCCCTCACTGCTTCAGGATAAATACTAAATACTTTATTAGGTACCCAGGCTCTTCAGTCTTTCCAGCCTCACGGCTCACCCCTCTTCACCATGACTCTGATCCAGGTTTAGTCTATCTGATGTTCCTTGAACATACACACCAGAAGTATTGTTATTTTATGCCTTTGCCTAGAAATGCCTTTCCCAGGCTTCTATACCTGATGAGCTCAAATATTTTTTCCCACTGAGAGTAATCAGCATTCCTGACTTACCCTGTTCCTGTAGCCCTAGTTTGCCACTTGGTCTTCTTATGCTATGTTGTGCACACCTCTCCCTTCATTAAAGCATGAAATACTTCCACAGAACAAAAATGTTTGATCCTCCTCCAAGAAACATACAGGACCTTAGAATGTGAATTTTGTACAGTAAACTTACACTTGTTTCAACCTAAACTTATTTCCCCTTGTAACCTTGTCCTTTCACTTAACTTGTTTTGACCTTGAAGTCTTACATGACTACATTTTAAATAAGTAAATATAGTTGTATTAATTTAAAAGCTGGCATCAAAATTCTTATAGAGAAAATTGTCTTTGTTAGGAAGCACATTTTGAAACCACAGTGAAAAGGTAACCCCCTGCGGGCATGTGTTGGCAGACTTCAAGACTATAAAAGCTATCATGAAATCGCTCTGCATTGACAATGAAGAGGAATTTGTTGGTGGGAAATGAAGAGGAAAGAGGAGAGGAGGGGGAGATAAGAGGACAATAGAAGACTTCAGCTAGAATTTTGAATATTGCAGAGAAACTTAGGAACAGGATTATCCTAATATTAAGCTGATTTCATTGATGTCATACAGACCTGTCCATCATTCTAAATATCAAATACATAATCTGCAACAAGGGACAGAATTCCATCTCTGGGGTGTCTAGGTACATAACAGGGATACTGGGAATAGTGTTGTAAAAGGATCCCTAAAATGAGCTAATCTTGGAAGTGGCAGCTGGAATCAGGTATATCCATGAGACCATAAGAACACCTGATATTTGCAGATATGTTTTTCTAGGCATTGACAACAATCTATAGAAAGCCAATTAAATCCATCTGAGCTATACTTTAAGGACAGTGTGACTCCACCTGATAGCTACTTTGGAAGAAAATCGATCATGGCCCCATTAACATAAGACTTTGTTTGAAAAATGCTTAGCAAGAGAAGGCACCAAAGGATCTTTCTAATTTGAGAAATACTGGTAATGATTTTATAGAACTTTAGCAGGAGGGTTAACTTAACTTTCAGCTAATTTTAAAAACAGTGCAAGGGCAAATATAAATTTTTTAAAAATGCTTAATTTTCATTTTTGAAAATAGAGACTTCTTTCCTCTCCTTTCCTTAGAAAATTTATTTTAAAAAACTTATAAGTTCTTTCTCTGTCTCTTTGAAATGCATGTAAATCTTTTCAGAAGTTATTAAGCCTCTTGCCAACTTTATGACCCAAGAATATCTTTCTCAAGGACCTGGGAGCTATCTCTTTGAAATGCAAACATCAAGGAAGATAGCACCCCTACCTCCCCAGTGTCTGTTGGCAGGGCAGGAGCCTACCTTCAGCAAATGCCTAGCTCCAAGTAGCAAAACTACCTCTTGTCATAAAGATATGAGAAGTTTATTTTCCTTTGGTGTAAAAGCAATTAACTAATACAGCCATCCCAATTACTAGGTGAATTTAGGATGAACTATGTGTGACAAATGGTGCTGTCAAGTACTCTGACTTGACTAGTTATTTATCTTCAAAACATGTATGCAATGGGTTGTATCTGCTTGCCTATATAAAAGGGTGAGGTTTCTTCTTGTCTTTGTGATCTCTTCATAAATTGCCTATAGTACCTATCACGTCCAGGTTTAATGCTCATTCAGTAGTAAAACTTTTCTTTCTCTATTATCCTTGTGGTGAGGTTTTCTACATTGGGAGGAGATTTTGTTTTTAATTATTTCTACAACAACAGTTGGTCAAAAGAAGTTTCTCCCAAAAAGAAGGAATTTTTCTTGTAGATTAGTGACAATTGAGCAATTTGGATTTTATTGAGAGAGAATGAGGAGGAGGGTTTATTACACCAATATCTTATGTATTAGACCAATATCTTGTGCAAAAGATATTGGGGAAAAAGCAACTGTGAGAAAGAAGGGAGATGTAAAGACATGAAAGAATCATAGTGGAAAATTCTCAGTCAATGTCTATTATGATGAATTATAAAAGTTAACATCAATTATTGATTTGAATTATCTCTCCTATAAACACACTGACATCAAAGGGATTGTGTGACTCATGTCTCTATCCTTGCTGTCTAGCATTTACTACAATGTAATACTGTTTCTTTTTTGAGTTGATATATAATTGAGAGAGATTGTTTCAAGATGGCAGAGTAGAAGGACACGTGCTCACTCCCTCTTGCGAGAGCACCGGAATCACAACTAGCTGCTGAACAATCATCGACAGGAAGACACTGGAACTCACCAAAAAGACACCCCACATCCAAAGACAAAGGAGAAGCTGCAATGAGATGGTGGGGGGGGGGGGTACAATCACAATAAAATCAAATCCCATAACCACTGGGTGGGTGACTTACAAACTGGAGAACAATTATACCACACAAACCCACCCACTGGAGTGAAGGTTCTGAGCTCCAGGTCACGCTTCCCAACCTGGGGGTCTGGCAATGGGAGGAGGACTTCCCAGAGAATCAGATTTTGAAGGCTAGTGGGATTTGATTGCAGAACTTTGACAGGACTGGGGGAAACAGAGACTCCACTCTTGGAGGACACACACAAAGTAATGTGTGAATCAGGTCCCAGGAGGAAGGAGCAGTGACCCCATGGGAGACTGAACCAGACCTACCTGCTAGTGTTTGGAGGGTTTCCTGCAGAGGTGGGGGGTGGCTGTGGCTCACCATGGGGACAAGGACACTGGTAGCAGAAGTTCTGGGAAGTACTCCTTGGCATGAGCCCTCCCAGAGTCTGCCATTAGCCCCACAAAAGTGCCTGTAGCCTCCAGTGCTGGGTCGCCTCAAGCCAAAGAACCAACAGGGAGGGAACTCAGCCCCACCCATCAGCAGACAAGTGGATTAAAGTTTTACTGAGCTCTGCCCACCAGAGCAACACCCAGCTCTACCCACCACCAGTCCCCTCCATCAGGAAGCTTTCACAAGCCTCTTAGAAAGCCGCATCCACCAGAGGGCAGACAGCAGAAGCAAGAAGAGCTACAATCCTGCAGCCTGCAGAACGAAAACCACAATCACAGAAAGACAGACAAAATAAAAAGGCAGAGGACTATGTACCAGATGAAAGAACAAGATAAAATACCAGAAAAACAATTAAATGAAGTGGAGATAGGCAACCTTCCAGAAAAAGAATTCAGAATGATGATAGTGAAGATGATCCAGGACCTCGGAAAAAGAATGGAGGCAAAGATCGAGAAGATGTAAAAAATGTTTAACAAAGACCTAGAAGAATTAAAGAACAAACAAACAGAGATGAACAGTACAATAACTGAAATGAAAACTACACTAGAAGGAATCAATAGCAGAATAACTAAGGCAGAAGAACGGATAAGTGACCTGGAAGACAGAATGGTAGAATTCACTGCTGTGGGACAGAATAAAGAAAAAAGAATGAAAAGAAATGAAGACAGCCTAGGAGACCTCTGGGACAACATTAAACGCACCAACATTCGTATTATATGGGTCCGAGAAGGAGAAGAGAGAGAGAAAGGACCTGAGAAAATATTTGAAGAGCTTATAGTCGAAAACTTCCCTAACATGGGAAGGGAAATAGCCACCCAAGTCCAGGAAGCACAGAGAGTCCCAGGCAGGATAAACCCAAGGAGAAACATGCCAAGCCACATAGTAATCAAATAGACAAAAATTAAAGACAAAGAAAAATTATTAAAAGCAACAAGGGAAAAACGACAAATAACATACAAGGGAACTCCCATAAGGTTAACAGCTGATTTCTCAGCAGAAACTCTACAAGCCAGAAGGGAGTGGCAGGACATATTTAAAGTGATGAAAGGGAAGAACCTACAACCAAGATTACTCTACCTGGCAAAGATCTCATTCAGATTCCATGGAGAAATAAAAAGCTTTACAGATAAGCTAAAGCTAAGAGAATTCAGCACCACCAAACCAGCTTTACAACAAATGCTCAGGGAACTTCTCTAAATGGGAAAAAAAAGAGAAGAAAAGGACCTACGAAAACAAACCCAAAACAATTAAGAAAATGGTCATAGGAACATACATATCGTTAATTACCTTAAATGTGAATGGATTAAATGCTCCAACCAAAAGACACAGGCTTGCTGAATAGATACAAAAACAAGACCCGTATATATGGTGTCTACAAGAGACCCACTTCAGACCTAGGGACACATACAGACTGAAAGTGAGGGGTTGGAAAAAGCTCTTCCTTGCAAATGGAAAACAGAAGAAAGCTAGAGTAGCAATCCTCATATCAGATAAAATAGACTTTAGAATAAAGAATGTTACAAGAGACTAAGAAAGACACTGCATAATGATCAAGGGATCAATCCAAGAAGAAGATATAACAATTATAGATATATATGCACCCAAATGTATGCACCCATACATTTGCCTTATGTATAGGAGCACCTCAGTACATAAGGCAAATGCTAACAGCTATAAAAGGGGAAATTGAGAGTAACACAATAATAGTGGGAGACTTTAACACCTCACTTATAGCAATGGACAGATCATCCAGACAGAAAATTAATAAGGAAACACAAGCTTTAAATGACACAATAGACCAGAGAGATTTAATTGATATTTAAAATACATTCCCTCCGAAAACAGCTGGTATATAATTGACATGACATTGTGTAAGTTTAAAGTTGTCTAATACGTTGATTTGAAACATTTACATATTGCAATATAATTACCACCATAGCTTGAGATAACACCGCTATCACAACACGTAATTATTTCTTTTGTGGTATGAGAACATTTAAGATCTAGTCTGTTAGCAATTTTGAAGTATATAATACAGTATTATTGATTATAATTAATATGATGTGCATTAGATCTCTAGAACATGTTTATCTACTAGTTGCAAGTTTGTACCTTTTAATAACATTTCCCCAATGCCCCTCCTCCCAACCCCCAGTAACTACTATTCTACTCTGTTTCTACGAGTTTGACTTTTTAAACTTCCATTAAATAAGTGATATCATACAGTATTTGTTTTTCTGTGTCTGGCTTTTCTCATTAAGCATAATTCCCTTAAGATCCATCCATATTGTGCTTTCTTTTACATGGCTCAATAACATTTTATTATATATAAATACCACATCTTTATCCATTCATCCACTGATGGACACTTAGGATGTTTCCAATTCTTGGCTATTGTGAATAATGCTGAAATAAGCATGGAAGTGCAGATATCCTTTTGATATCCTGTTTTCATTTCCTTTAGGTATATACCCAGAAGTGAGATTGCTGGATCATGTGGTAGTTCTATTTTTAATTCTTTGAAGAGCCTCCATATCATTTCCCTTAGTAACTGTACCAATTTACATTACCACCGAGTGCAAGGTTTCCCTTTTCTCAGCATCCTTGCCAAAACTTATCTCTTTTCTTTTCCATAATAGCCATTCGAACAGGTGTGAGGTGCTATCTCATTGTAGTTTTGATTTGCATTTCCCTGATGATTAGTGATGTTGAGCATCTTTTCATGTATCTTTTGTCATTTATATGTCTTCTTTGGGAAAGTGTCTATTCAGTTCCTCTGCACATTTTAAATTGAATTGTTTAGTTTCTCACAATTGAGTTGTATGAGTTCCTTATATATTTTGGATATTAACCCCTTATCAGATATATGTTTTGCAAATATTTTCTTCCATTCTGTAGGTTGTCTTTTCATTTTGTTGATTGTTTCCTTCATTGTGCAGAAGCTTTTAGTTTGATGCAATGCCACTTATTGTTTTTTGCTTTATTATTATTTTTTTTGGCTTAGTTTTTGGTGTCATATCCAAAAAATCATTGCCAGAACTGATGTAAAGGAGTTTGCCCTGTATGTCCTCCTCTAGATGTTTTATGGTTTGAGGTCTTACAGTCAAGTCTTTAGTTCATTTTGAGTAGATTTTTGTGTATGGTGTAAGATAGGAATCCAGTTCCTTCTTTTGCATGTGGCTGTCCAGTTCTCCCAACACCATTTATTGAAGAAACTATCCATTCCCCATTATACATTGTTGGCTCCTTTATCATAAATGAATTGACCATATATTTGTGGGTTTGTTCTTGGTGCTCTAGTGTGTCCCATTGATCTATGTGTCTGGTTTTATGCCAGTACATACTGTTTTGATTACTACAGATTTGTAGTGTAGTTTGAAGTCAGGAAACATGATGCCTCTGGCTTTGTTCTTTCTCAAAATTGCTTTGGCTATTCAAAGTCTTTTGCAGTTCCTACAAATTTTAGGATTGTTTTTACTATTTCTGTGAAAAATGTCATTATAATTTTGATAAGGATTACATTGAATCTTTAGATGGCTTTGAAAATTATGGATGTTTTACGGTATGAATTCTTCTGATCCATAAACAAGGGATAATTTTCCATTCATGTTTTCAACTTCTTTTATCAAAATCAGTTTTCATTGTACAGGTTTTTACTTCTTGGTTAAATTTATTCCTAAGTATTTTATTGGTTTTGATGCTACTGTGAATGGGATAGTATTATTTTAGCTCTTTTTCAGATATTTCATTGTTATTATATAGAAACACAATTGACTTCTGTATATTGATTTTATATCCTACACCTTTACTAAATTGGTTAATTAGTTCCAAAAGATTTTGGGTTGAGTCTTTGTGATTTTTTTATATATGAGATTATATCATCTGTAAACAGAAACAATTTTACTTTTCTGATCTGGATGCCTTTTATTTCTTTCTCTTGTCTGATTGCTTTGGCTAGGACTTGCAGGACTACATTGAATAAGAGTGGTGAAAGTGGACACACCTTGTCTTGTTCCTAATATCTGAGGAAAAGCTTTCAATTTTTCACCGTTAAGTATAATGTTGGCTGTGGGTTTACTGTAATGTCCTGTTTTATGTTGGGGTATGTTTCTTCTATACCCAATTTGTTGAGGGTTTTTGTCATGAAAGGATGTTGTATTGTGTCAAACGCTTTTTCTGTATCTATTGAGATTATCATATGGTTTTTATCTTTCTATTAATGTGGTGTATCACATTTATTGATTTGTATATGTTGAACCATCCATGCAACCCAGGGATAAATCCCACTTGGTTATAATATATGATCCATTTTATGTGTTGTTGAATTCAGTTGTTAATATTTTATTGAGAAGTTTTGCATCAATATTCATCATGTATATTGACCTATAGTTTTCTTTTCTTGTAGTGTGACTTGGGAATCAGGGTAATGCCACCTGGTAAAATGAATTTGGGGGTGTTCCCTGCTCTTTGATTTTTTTGGAAGAGTTTGAGAAGAATTGGCATTAATTCTTCTTTAAATATTTGGTAGAAATGACCAGTGAAACTGTCTGATCCTGGGTTTTTCTGTGTTGGAAGTTTTTTGACTACTGATTTAATCGTCTCACTAGTTACTGGTCTCTTCAGATTTTCTATTTCTTCATGATTCTGTCTTGGTAGGTTGTATGTTCTAGGAATTCATCCATTTCTTTTAAGTTATTCAATTTCTTGGCTTGTAATTATTCATAGTAGTCTCATATGATCCTATATATTTTTGTGGTATTACTTGTAATGTCTCTTCATCATTTCTAATTTTATTCATTTGAGTCTTCTCTCTTCTTAGTTATTCTAGCTAAAGGATTGTTAAGTATATCTTTTTTTAAAAAACAGTTCTTACTTTTGCTCTTTTCTAATGTGTTTCTGATCTCCTTTTTCATTTATTTGCACTCTGATCTTTATTATTTCCTTCCTTCTGCTAACTTTGGGATTAGTTCGTTCTTTTTGAAACTAAGAGCTGACAAAATTTTGCCAAGTTCTAGGCTTCTAATACAAATTAATTTTAAAATAGGTTCAGCTCTTGTGTAAAAGAAAAGGTCTTCTTACACAAAGCTTGTCTTTAATGACCTTATTTCTCTGTCCATTTGTTGGAAAGATTAATTGTGCTCCCCAGAATCTACAGTCATCTGAATCTGCTTTTGAAATTTGGCTTTTCATTATGGTGGTTTTGTTTGTTTGTTTGGTTTGGCTTTGAATCTCTGTTCTTCTAATAACCTTTTTGTCACTATCCTAATGCCTTTTCACTTAAATATTCTTTCAAAATTTACATGTTCCGCAGTATAGGTTTCAAAAAACCTTGGAATTGAAGGATATTGCTTTCTCATTCTTAGTACAGTTACCTCATGCCATGGGACACTTTCCTTATTACTGCCCATCTAAGGGTGAAGATAATGACACCCCCTGAAAATCCCACACCCAGCCCCCAGGGCTGCTTTAATCAAATCTGTAATCTCCAGGGGGTTAAATAAGCATGTCCTTCTCTGCCTCTTCCATTGTAATACTGACCACCCTACTCTAATCATGTCTAACTCTTCCACCACCTCTTCCACCAGACTGAGAGCTCCCAGGAGGTCAGAAATATACTCCATTTATATTTTAACCATTAGCATCCAGTACTTTCTCTAGGGCTTAATAAATTGTTTACTGACTCAATGAGTGAATCATAATTTCTCCAAATACAAATGAAATTTGCTAAATTAAATCAGGATGAGGAAGGAAGTTGATCTAGTGTACATCTTTGTATGATTCGTAGTGACCATCTGGGAGCTATGTTGAGAAGGACTCTGAATATAAATATAAGTATGTAAACAAATCTGCATGTAAATACACATACACACACTCCTTAAAAAGACTACTGTAATTAATTAGTAATATTTGCTATGAACTAGTAGAATAGTGCTAGCATGAGTGACACATATTTACCGTCTCAAGACAAGATTTTTAAAAATATATGTGTGTGTATATATATATATATTTTATATATGTGTATATATATATTATTTTATAGTTAGTTTTCAAAAACCCTAATGTAATTTAAAGCATTTGCTTTTTTCACAGCAACCTTGTTTCCTGCTTTATAGATGTGTAAAAGGTTAGAGCATTAAGTCATTTTCCAAAGCTTATAATTTATAATGTTAATAACTGGCTAACCTGGGACTCAAACCTGACTTCTAACAACAATAACAAAATAACAGAGACATCCCCACTACACCACTATTGCTCACTTCTCTATTACCTGTAATTATATACAACTCTTGTGCAGGCATGCCCAAGCAATATATGGATGGCTACCATTATAGCATAATTACAGCAAGAAAACAGGCTGGAAAGTACAAATTGAACAATTTTACCAAAATGGATCCAGATGTCTCTTGCAAATGTCAGTTGCATTAACAGTTACTAATTACATGTTCTTGTACCATTCAGTGCAAAGTACTGTATTGTCCAAGTGATTGGAGGTTATTCAAGAGTTAGTTTAACAACAGAAATGTCCAGATAGTGATTGAAATTTGATGGTAAAAATTAAGTTGAAGCCCTTCCTATTTGCTTTGCATTGCCTTAAAAGTCAAATTAGCATAAATAAGCAAATACCTCTAACAACTATAATCCAAGAATACTGTAGCTCAAAAACATGTAAGGGGAAAGAATAAGACATGATGAAAAACCTCAAGAAGGCTGACATAACGCATTAGCCTTCTTATGGTATTTGGTATTTTGTTTTCTTATTCTATGTATTCATAGTCTCCCTGCCCCCCCCCCAACCACCGCAGTTCAACTCCTCAGGGATTTAGAAATTGATGGTGAGCAGATGAACAATTCTAAAGATTTCTTCAATCCTCTATAAACTGTGCTAAGGCCTATAGTAATACGTTCTGAATTGGGGGCTGAGGAATAAAGAAGTTAGGGGGACAGAGAAGGGGAGTCAGAAAGGTTGTACATAGATGTGGGAAGACATCTTCTTGTCAGCATTGCTGTGTGACCATGGGCAAATAGATTTCCCACAGGTCTCTGGCGTCAGCTGGCTCACCAAATAGTTGCAATAATAACACGGAGTTGTGCAGGTCAAATGTGCAAATGTGCAAAATGCTTAGGAAAATGCCAGGGCTATGCCAGCTACTGAATAATTATAAGCCACTAGTAATAAAAATAGGTGTGGTTGTCAAAATTATTGTTTTTTTTTTTAAAAAGGAATAATTTCAGGAGTAGTATCAAGACAGTGCTGTAGTGGAAAGAACATAGAGTTGAAATACCTGGCTTTAAATCCAACCCCTGCTGCTTATAAACAAACCTCTTAACCTCACTGATTCTTAGTGTCATCATAGGCAAAATAATATTTAATACAAAGGTGTATTGTGAAGATCAAGGCCTTGCACATTAAAAAAAAAAAAAGTCTTTGTAAATGAAAAAAAAAATACTATGTAAACATTGGTTACCCTATTCCCACATATCCTCAGCACAGCCAGTTTGTGAGTTGAATGTGACAATCTTCCTGATGAAAATCTCTCTAGATGTTTTCTCCACCATTAGAGATTATTTCTGTAGTTTATACAAATGCTTCTAAAGAAAGAATATATAAAGCTGTTATGTCAGTAGGCCCAGATGTGTAACAGATTTATGCCAGTCATTTCCACTCTGACAGCTAGGTAGAGCAGATTTGAATAGGGGGTTGGAGAAGGAGGGCAGAGACAAAAGAGAGAACCAGAGCATGAAACACTATTTTGGAAGGACAGAAGTGACTAATTGACTATGAGCAAAGAGCATTAGACCTCCGAGAAAGAAGGCATTGGTAGGATCAAACACCCAAGAAAAATTTCACCCACGAACAACACAGTTCAACTAAGTTAGACCTAGCTTGAAATTTTTGTTATTTTCTTTTTGATTTTAAAACTATGAAGAATATATTATTGTAAAAAATATTTTGCTCAGTTTAAGTATGATGTGAAAGCCTTATTTTAAGAGTTCATTTTCTTCACCATGTTACTTGCCAGCTCACTAATTCACTCAAGTTAACTATAAACACCACATAGAAATTACCATTTTTCTTTAATCACTGTTGGGAAAAAAGCCTCCTTTATCCTAAATCATTTGGTGTGTTTTCCCCAAAGATTCTGTGATGAACAATGCACAATTCTAATGTGTTATAGTTCCTGAAACTCACTTTATAAAAGTGGAAAACAACATTCTGGCTACCAGAAATCTCTGTAATGACACTGCCATCTTGAAGGAGCAGAGAACTGTAGAGGAGGCCACCTGTCAGCGGACCTTGGTAAAACAGTACATCTTTCAGAGCAGACTGTAACCATTAGCTCTTTAATATGGAAATGAGCAGTCTCAGCATAGTTTCAAAACTTCTGAAATGTCAACACATAACGTTTCACTGCACCTGCGTGAACCACAGAAATAACAGCTGTGTTCCCATTCTCACTAAAAACATCATTGACAATTGCCTAAACTCACTTTTTTGCTTTGAAACCATAAACTCTATTTTCCGTTTCCTGTCCTAAGCACATATATCTAGATTTCCCTGGGAAGAGCAACCTTACCTTAGCTATAACTTTTTGAGATACACTGTGGTAATGCTAATTCATGTGCAAGATTGTAAAATTGCCCATGATTCTAAATTGTGTCCTGTGGCATTCTTAATTAATGTGCAAATGTATTCCTTTCCAGATATTCTTCTCTACCTAGTCACAACAAAGCCACAGTGAGGTCTTGGATCACTGACTTCCAGGGTCACCTATAGGAGAAGCACATTCCTAGGTTAATGAGCATCTTTGGGGTTTGGAGAAAACATCTATGGAATTAACCAAGTAAAAGGCTGGATATTTTGCTAGTTAGTATGTGGAGTGTTAGAGCATTCAGACCCAGAGCAAAATGTAAACATGACCTTAATTTACTAAGTTGTCCAACTGATGTACCTAAACTTTTCCTCTCCACAATCACCCTGCAAGAACTCTAAGGATTATCTGGGATAAAAACAAGCAAATAAAACTAATGATAACATAGACTCTTATTAAGAATTATAGTAGATCAATACGTCAGTTCAGTGGTACATGTATAAAGCTTGAAGTGCCATTTTTCGCTTGAACCAGTTTTCTTGCACAGTGTCTGTGAGCTAGTTTAATATGGTTTATTACATCAGAATTTTCCTGGCCAAGCTTCCTGCAGCTGAGGCACACATCCCTCCTGCTGAATACTGATCACCAAGGTATACTTACATTCTTCCCTCAGTAGATGCCTCTCCTGTCTCTTTCAGCTGATGCCAAAGCCACGATTCACACATTGGGCAGTCCCAACATGTCTAAGAAATTCTCATCTCCTTGCTTTTAGTCACCATCTTTTTCTCTTCCCCTTCCCATCATTCAGATGTCATGTCCCTTGACCAACTTTTAGAGCAGTCACTTCAAGCTTTTAACTACCTTTAACTCATCTGTTGAAACTTTGCACCATGACACTCCCCCTAATTGCATGATGGTCAGTGGATTTTCTCTTCCCAGTTTTAAAGGTACATGAATTTAGAACAGTGAAAAAGATTATTTTAAAATAGAGCATTTCTGATAATCTGCTGTTTGGATATTTGAATCTTTATTTTTTCCATGTTTATAATTAGAAATTTTATAAAAAATTTTCCTGATTTTGGCAAAATATTCATATACTAATTAAAAGTATGTAAAACCTCATCAATTCTTCTTCAGTACCATATTGGCTTTTGTCATCCTAAGGTATGGATAACTTACAGCTTTGGGGAAAGGTTTAGAAGAAAAAGAGAAACAAAATATCTACAAATGTATACCACTATCCTATTAAATAGGAAATGTAATAGTACAGCAAAGGAAGTTAAAATAATATGAATTATGAGTAGTGACAGGGCAGAGTTCTTCACAGAACTCAGAGTTATAATTGGCCCACCCACACCCAAACCAGAGTGGCCAGTAACTCAGAAAACCCTATTCTCATGTGTCAATCTCCACCAAGATCCAGAGAGAAATGAAATGTGACCTTCAGCTGCAGGACAGTGAATGAAGAGGAGAATGCAGCTACCTTAGTTCCAGTATCACAAGGATCTTTGCAGCAGCAAACAGGAAAATATAGCTGGTGCTACATAAATATAGCTGATAAAGACTCCGCACCTTAAAATCTGAATTATATAAACTTATAGACAGAGCATAAAGTGTAATCTGCTGTTTTTGGATGGAATGTCCTATAAATATCAATTAAGTCCATCTTGTTTAATGTATCACTTAAAGCTTGTGTTTCCTTATTTTTTTTCATTTTGGATGTTCTGTCCATGGTTGAAAGTGGGGTGTTAAAGTCCCCTAATATGATTGTGTTACTGTCAATTTCCCCTTTTATGGCTGTTAGCATTTGCTTTATGTATTGAGGTGTTCCTATGTTGGGTGCATAAATATTTACAATTGTTATATCTTCCTCTTGGATTGATCCCGTGATCATTATGTAGAGTCCTTCTTTGTCTCTTGTAATAGTCTTTATTTTAAAGTCTATTTTGTCTGATATGAGAATTGCTACTCAAGCTTTCTTTTGATTTCCATTTGCATGGAATGTCTTTTTCCATCCCCTCACTTTCAGTGTGTATGTGTCCCTAGGTCTGAAGTGAGTCTCTTGTAGACAGCATATGTACGGGTCTTGTTTTTGTATCCATTCAGCCAGTCTATGTCTTTTGGTTGGAGTATTTAATCCATTTACATTTAAGGTAGTTATTGATATGTATGGTTCCCATTACCATTTTCTTAATTGTTTTGGGTTTGTTATTGTAGGTCTTTTCCTCCTCCTGTGTTTCCTGCCTAGGGAAGTTCCTTTAGCATTTGTTGTAAAGCTGGTTTGGTGGTGCTGAGTTCTCTTAGCTTTTGCTTGCCTGTAAAGATTTTAATTTCTCTATCAAATCTGAATGAGATCCTTGCTGAATACAGTAATCTTGGTTGTAGGTTTTTCCCCTTCATCACTTTAAATAAGTCATGCCACTCCTTTCTGGCTTGCAGAGTTTCTGCTGAAAGATCAGCTAGCTTTTAACCTTATGGGGATTCCCTTTATGTTATTTGTTGTTTTTCCATTGCTGCTTTTAATATTTTTTCTTTGTATTTAATGTTTGAGAGTTTGATTAATATGTGTCTTGGTGTGTTTCTCCTTGGATTTATCCTATATGGGACTCTCTTCTCTTCCTGGACTTGATTAACTATTTCCTTTCCCATGTTAGGGAAGTTTTCAACTGTAATCTCTTCAAATATTTTCTCATTCCCTTTCTTTTTCTCTTCTTTTTCTGGGACCCCTATAATTCGAATGTTGGTGCATTTAGTGTTGTCCCAGAAGTCTCTGAGACTCTCCTCAATTCTTTTCATTCTTTTTTCTTTATTCTGCTCTGTGGTAGTTATTTCCACTATTTTATCTTTCAGGTCACTTATCCATTCTTCTGCCTCAGTATTCTGCTATTGATTCCTTCTAGAGAATTTTTAATTTCACTTATTGTGTTGTTCATCATTGTTTGTTTGGTCTTTAGTTCTTCTAGGTCCTTGTTATACATTTCTTATATTTTCTCCATTCTATTTCTAAGATTTTGGATCGTCTTTACTATCATTACTCTGAATTCTTTTTCAGGTAGACTGCCTATTTCCTCTTCATTTGTTTGGTCTGATGGGTTTTTGCCTTGCTCCTTCATCTGCTGTGTGTTTCTCTGTCTTCTCATTTTTCTTAACTTAACTGTGTTTGGGTTTCCTTTTTGCAGGCTGCAGGTTCGTAGTTCCCATTGTTTTTGGTGTCTGTCCCCAGCGGCTAAGGTTGGTTCAGTGGGTTGTGTAGGCTTCCTGGTGGAGGGGACTGGTGCCTGTGTTCTGGTGGATGAAGCTGGATCTTGACTTTCTGGTGGGCAGGTCCGTGTCTGGTGGTATGTTTTGGGGTGTCTGTGACCTTATTATAATTTTAGGCAGCCTTTCTGCTCATGGGTAATGTTGTGTTCCTGTGTTGCTAATCGTTTGGCATAGGGTGTCCAGCACTGTAGCTTGCTGGTCGTTGAGTGGTGCTGGGTCTTAGCGTTGAGATGGAGATCTGTGGGAGAGTTTTCACCATTTGATATGTGGAGCTGGGAGGTCTCTGGTGGACCAGTGTCCTGAACTCAGCTCTCTCACCTCTGAGGCACAGGCCTGACACCCAGATGAAGCACCAAGATCCTTTCAGCCACACGGCTCAGAAGGAAAGGGAGAAAAAAAGAAAGAAAGAAAAAAATAAAATAACGTTATTAAAGTAAAAAATTTTTAAATTTGTTAAAAATAAAAAAATTAAAATTGATTAAAAAAAAAGAATGAATGAAGAGAGCAACCAAACCAAAAAACAAATCCACTAATGATAACAAGTGCTGAAAACTATACTTAAAAAAAAAAACAAAAAAAGGGACAGACAGAACCTTAGGACAAATGGTAAAAGGAAAGCTATCCAGAAAAACTCACACAAAGAAGCATACACATACACACTCACAAAAAGGGAAAAAGGAAAACAATATATTTATCTATATATTAAAAAAAAGGAAGAGAGCAACCAAATCAATAAACAAATCTACCAATGATAATAAAGTCTAAATAATAAACTAAACTAAACTAAGATAAACATAAAACCAGAAACAAATTAGATGCAGGTAGCAAACCCCAAGTCTACATTTGCTCCCAAAGTCCACCACCTCAATTTTGGGATGATTCATTGTCTATTCAGGTATTCCAGAAATGCAGGGTACATCAAATTGATTGTGGAGATTTAATCCACTGCTCCTGAGGCTGCTGGGAGAGATTTCCCTTTCTCTTCTTTGTTTGCACAGCTCCTGGGGTTCAGCATTGGATTTGGCCCCACCTCTGCATGTAGGTCACCTGAGGCCATCTGTTCCCACCCAGACAGGATAGGGTTAAAGGAGCAGCTGATCAGGGGGCTCCGGCTCACTCAGGCCGGGGGGAGGGAGGGGTACGGAATGCGGGCGGAACCTGTGGCGGCAGAGTCCGGCGTGACGATGCAACAGCCTGAAGCGCACCGTGTGTTCTCCTGGGGAAATGGTCCCTGGATTACGGGACCCTGGCAGTGGCGGGCTGCACAGCCTCCCGGGAGGGGAGGTGTGGAGAGTGACCTGTGCTTGCACACAGGCTTCTTGGTGGCTGCAGTAGCAGCCTTAGCTTTTCATGCCCATCTCTGGTGTCCTTGCTGATAACCGTGGCTTGCGCCAGCCTCTGGAGCTTGTTTAGGCGGTGCTCTGAATCCCCTCTCCTTGTGCACCCCGAAACAATGGTCTCTTGCTTCTTAGGCAGATCCAGACTTTTTCCCGGACTCCCTCCCTCCTGGCTAGCTGTGGTGCAGTAACCCCCTTCAGGGGTTACTGGTGAGTGCTGGTCGGCACCAATCCTCTGTGCGGGAATCTCTCCACTTTGCCCTCTGCACCCCTATTGCTGTGCTTTCCTCCGTGGCTCCGAAGCTTCCCCCCCACCACCCCCTGTCTCTGCCAGTGAAGGGGCTTCCTAGTGTGCGGGAACTTTTCTCCTTCACAGCTCCCTCCCACTGGTGCAGGTCCTGTTCCTATTCTTTTGTCTCTGTTTTTTCTTTTTTCTTTTGCCCTACCCAGGTACGTGGGGAGTTACTTGCCTTTTGGGAAGTCTGAGGTCTTCTGCCAGCGTTCAGTAGGTGTTTTGTAGGAGTTGTTCCACATGTAGATGTATTTCTGATGTATTTGTGGGGAGGAAGGTGATCTCCATGTCTTACTCCTCTGCCATCTTGAAGGTCTCCCAAAAAGTATATTTTAAAATGTGCTGCATACTGGCCTGGGGACCAACTGACTCCGTGTATTATTGGAAAGAGGAAGGTTTTTCAAGGCCCTCCAACCATTTTTTCCATAAAACTCCTCTCTTCCCTCAAAGCAAAGCAGTTCAAGTGGTTATGAAGATGCACGTTTAGGGTTGTACATGTAGTTAAAGGCCAGTCTCTCAACTGCTTTTGTGTCTGACTCATTCACTTTCACTATTTCCCTACTAATATGATAATGGAAATGTGGGAGGGGGTTTATGACAACTGTTTGAGGATTTCTTGATCTGAGAAGTGGAGGGAGCATACCATTATGGCAGTCTATCAAGGAGAGTTTAAAGGGTGTATTTAACCTGACTTTTTTGAACTAGATCATTTGGCAGTCACAGCGTCCAAGTACCACTCTTTTAGTTTCCCATTACGTTGATCTCAACAACATCCAAATAAAGAGAATGGCATATTCTCAAAAACAGAAGGTTTCTACAATTCTGCTGAGCTGTGAGAAGTGGCAGCATCTGCAGAAAGTTGCATAGAAACAGGTTTACACCAAGCTTCTATCAGTAATTCTTAGGGTATTAAGCTCATTTCACTGACAGGAAATGGCTTCATCCCTATAAAAATGTCTTCCAGCACGGTTTTTATTTGCACACCAGTATTTCTTATATGAAGCAGAAGAACACATTAAGGAAAATGAAGGAGGTAGTCTTACATCCTGATTAGACATAGAGGTTTGCAGGCAGACCAGTAGATATGCACCCATTGCTTGCTAGCTTTGAATCAGGCCAAATTATTTAAACAACCTAGGGCTCAGTTTCCTAATCTGTAAAAGGGCTATCATGTTTATTTCATGGCACAGTCTGAGGATGAAGTGAAAGAATATGTGAAAAGCACTTAGGACAGAGCTTGGCACATGGTAAGCGGTCACTAACCATATCACACTTACCTACTATTGTTTATTCTTTGATGGACTTTGGGTTTAAGAATAATATTGACCATTTTTACAAATTATGGCAGAATCCTGCTGTTGTCTCTATCCAGATCTGCAATCCAGTGTCTTTCATTAGTATTTAAATTGATGGTAAATATGTACATTTCCACAGCACTTCAAGATAATGTTTTCCTATATGTTTCAGTGGTGACTGGTGGTCAAAACATCTGAGACTCACTATGCTTGGGAAAGTGGTAATGAAGCTTATAGAGCTAATTGAAAGTGCCATTTAACAAAATGTATTAGCCCATTCCAAATGTCATCTCCAGCTCTATTGTATTTCAAGTTAAACACCATGCAAAAACAGATCTAAAGGGCTCTATTACTTGCTTATTTTCAAGGGCATGGGGAAAATGTCACCAGTTTGCAAACATGAGGGTCTCTATAGTGTCTGACAAAATGGTGGAAAGCAAGCTATGCACAAAATAGTTGCTGGTAATGATTCCTCACTAATAAGGAAATCATCAATGTTTTCTGATTTCCAAATCTTCTTTCAGAATAGAATCTGCTCATTTCATTATTTCATTGACATCTTTTTTTGGTATCCATTAATGTAATATTTCCTTCCACACTCAGTGGGGGAGATTTCTCTCTCCTGAAATGTCACCCTCCATAAATAAAAGTAGTGCAAGCCTTCTAACACTCTAATAGTTAAACGATGGCAAAGCTGAGTAATTGAAACAGAAAGAGAAGTCACCTTGACAGGCCTGTAACTGGGAAGCAGCTTAAGGCACCAGAGCTTTTACTGTGAATGAATTGAGTGAGTTCATATCTATTCACCAAACAAAATATATTTAAATAATATTCCAGCTTTGAGACAAATCAAGGAAATTCTTCTTGGAGTTTTTACTTCTCTGTTCAGTTATAAGAAAATATGCACACTTTGGAAAATGAAATTATAGGTTCTCTAGGCATTATGAAAATTACTGATGTCACTTTCGGGTCTTTTACAAAAGAATGTCATTAAAATAAAAAATAAATGAAGTGCTTGCTATTGACCCTTCATATGAATTCTAGGACTCTTTAAAGGTTTGGGTTTTGTTATTGTTTAATATCCCACAATAGGTGTTAGAAAATCAGTTACATTCGTCAATTTGGAGTTGTATTAGCCAAAGTAAATATTAGGAAAAAATAGACTACAAGGAATTTAGAAAAATAAGTGTGCTACTTTAATATACAACTCACTGGGTAGGATCTTTTTTTCCCCCTGAATTAAACACATAATTGCACCAAATTGCCATTTGGCATCACTAAAGTAAACCTTTTCTGAACATTGTCATTACTATTTTCAACACAATCCAGGAAATGGCAGCACTTCACTTTACATAATAAAAGTTAGAAGACTCCTTTGAGTCACAAATATGTAGAATATTTTATACTCTTAGTTTGGGCAAAAACTCCACTTTAATGATCTGAACAGAAATTAAACTGCCAGCTCAATATTATTGACATTTAAATTTTATGTAGGAAATACTATATGACCCAACAATGAAAATTAGAGCTTTTCTTAAAAAAAAAAAAAAAAAAAAATTAGAACCCTTAGCCTTAATGTTTATTGCCTATCAACAGATTTTCCAAATTTAATAAAATGTAATGTGTTCCTTCTTTGATACATTAACATTTCCCATCACACTTTCAATGCGTGTTGATCATTGCTTAAAATTAAATTAAACTTGAGCAGGCCTCCAAGTCTAAGTTCAAGAGCTGCTCAGTTGCCGCATGGCACTTTTCTGGAAGTGATAGAAATATAGGGAAAAATGCTGAATTAATCAGGAATATGCCTTGTAGCGCCCCACTAGGCAAGCTAAGTTCTTCGTGAAATAGTTACAGAATAACTTGTTTTCATGGAAGCAACTAGAGACCCTTTTAGTTAATTCAGACCCTGTCGCAATTGGGAATGTGTGAAATCCTGCACACTGACTCTACACGAAAACAAAGCAAGCTTTGTCCCAGCTGTTCCAGGTGACCTGGAAGTGACTGCTCACGTCCCATGGGACTTTCCAGGACCACCTGTCTTTCAACCAGGAATCCCTGTCCAACATAATTCTTCGCCAATAGTGTTTATTGCCTATGTATTGTTTATGCCTTACAGTGTATAAGCATACACACACACACACACATGTGCTCACATGTTGTGTTATTGGGATATTTTTCTTTTTTTAAACATCCTTTTATTTAGAATTACTATTGTTATTTTCCGTTATGTAAAGCACAATAAAAACGAAAATTAATACCATGAGACTCTTGGTAGAGCCAAGAAAATCCAGAACCACCTGCTGAAACATTGACATGAAATTTTCCGGTTTGTTTTTCTATATATTTTCCTGGTTTCTGAACTTTGAATGTTTATTTATGAGTATATATCAGTGGTGATTTTGTTATCAAAACTGAAAATAATGCTTCATAATATGACATATACAAGTATACTTATGAAGAAAATAGAAGAGGATTTTTAAAAATCAGAATTTCTTTTATAAAATGTGGTATATTGTTTCTTGGGCCTTTATTATGTTCCATGAGGAGGCTGCCCATCTGTGTGGGATATTGGCAGGACTGGTCGCAGACCAAAATGGAGTCACCACTTTCCATCCCAGAGATCAGAGTAAAAGGGTAAAATATTGAATGGGTCTGATTCTAACTATAGGCTTGGTCCTGGAAATTCCATTAACATATCTTAATGTATTTTGCTGAAAGCAAATTCTTAAAGGGCCAAGCCTGACAATTGTCTTCATATTTAAATGACCTTTTAAAACTATTACAATAAATCTATAAAATAGCTATATGCTGCTGTAATATGATGGAGCCGATGGTTATCCTGACATTTTTTTCTTAGGCATTATCCTTTTTGCTTCCATAAGCAATGCTATAAATTTTCTGTACAACTATCCTTTTATAGAAAAAGGTTTTTAACATAAAAATCAGCCTTCAGCATTGTTTGACCTGAATATTACCAAATTATAAATCCCTTCATTCTCAGGCAAGCAGTGCTCAGTGTTTTTGATATTCTACACAATCATTGCATTGCCTTTGTCAGGCTGATTTATACATGAAAATCAAAAGATACAATAAAGCTATTCTTACCTTAACCTATATGTATAATTAAGTTAATTCTGTATTTCGCTTGGCATATGTAAATAAGTCACTGATGGCTATTTAACCGTCTCCCTTTACATGACATCCTGTTTTTGGATTCCTGATTCCTGATGAAGTAGCCCCAGTGTTTCTTCCAATTACTTTGTCTCTACATGACAAATACAGTTGACCCTTGAACAACATGGGTTTGAACTTCACAGGTCCACTTGAACCCAATTTTTAAAAATAGTAAATACTACAATACTACATGATCCATAGTTAGTTGAATCTGCAGATGTGGAACCATGGGTACAGAGGAACCAAACTATGTATAAGGAGGGCCAGCTATATGTTATAGGTGGATTTTCCACTGCACAGAGGGTTGGCGCCCCTAACCCCTGCATTGTTCAAGGGTCAACTCTACAGTGATTATAAGTCCACTGTTGGATTCATTTAAAATCCCAGGTTAATATTTAAGCCTATGGTGGTATGTATCTTTCCCAGAGACTAGACTGACAAATTGAAAAATTTGGTTTCCTTGACTTATCAAGACTCATCTATATAGTGAGTCACTAGAAACAATTGTTCTTTCAATCTGTTCAACAGGGAAGAAAATTGAGTGAATTTTGTCTCCTGGTATATTTGCTTCTAGCCTATCCCTAACAAGCTTTGAAAAAGTGGAAATGTGGTAAATGCTTATATAATCTGATCAAAGCATAGAGTCATGAAAGATAACCTACTTTTCACATTCCGTATCCAAGCTTAAATTTATCATACTGAATACACAATTCCCAGATTTCTACTCTTCTCAGCTTCCTCAAAATGATTCTTAAAAAGGAAACAAAACTTACTATCCAATTTTCTGGGACCCTGGAAGAAGCCCAGTGTAAGTCAAAGAAGGTAGTATTCTTAGAACTTGGCATTTGTTATAAAACGTTGCGTGAATGCTTGGTTTTCAAATCTAGATTTTTTCCTGTCACCCATGTCTCAACTGAGATTATCATTCTTATAAAAACTTTCCATTGGCATCAGTAATAGGAGGGCCAAGGGCTTTAATTAAAGAACTCATGAACAGCAAAAGTCAGATGAGATCTTGTGTTATATTTTACAGTAGGCTTTCTTTACCAGTTGTGTCACTGCAAAGAACTTGCCTACCAAAACAGCAAGTTACCACAAAAGAAATGTTTTCTGATAGAATTACTGATAGAAATCATGATTCATACTATATAACTAGGTGACGATAATGTGCAACAAATCTTATCTACAAATATTAGAGAGTCAAGTCTCAGTAGAAAAAAAAACAATTCTATTTCAAAACAGTCTGAATGATATGAACCTGGGTATATATTTGTTCACACTGGCAATTGTCACTCTGGTAAAAAATAAAATAAAATAAAATAAAATAAAAATAATAAATAAATAAAAGATTCTATTATCTGAATGTCCTATTTTACCCTTTATCCTAGTAGGATAAAAGTATTTTTAAAATAAATGTATTTGTTGGGAAACTACTCAGTAATAATTATGATGGTGATAAAAACTTACCTGCTAGAACCTTCTTGACATTAATTATTTCACAAAATTCTCACAGCTGCAGAGTTAGAGTCTGTTGCCCTTATTTTACACATGAGAAAATTAGAGCTTAGAGACCATAAATAAGTTGTGCCAAGCTGTGGAAATGGAACTGGGACCCAGGTCTTCCTGACTGCAGACACCAAGCTCTGAACCACTAAGCCAAACCACCTCTGTCCTTTTAATGGAAGTAGCCTAGCATTGAAAGAGATTATAGCTACAGGAAATTCAGCATTCTCTCTTCCAGAAGAGAGATTTATTTCTGGGCTTTCTATCCTGTTCCATTGATCTATGTGTCTGTTTTTGTGCCAGTACTATACTGTTTTGATTACTGTAGCTTTGTAGCAGTTTGAGAACTTTCTTGTTTTTTAATGAGGTGTTAATTGCTCTGAACTTCCTTCTTAGAACTGCTTTTGCTACATCCTATATATTTTGGTATATTGTATTTCCATTTTTGTTTGTCTCAACATTTTTTTTAAAATTTCTATTTTGAGTTTTTCTTTGATCTATTGTTTGTTCACTAGCATGTTGTTTAATCCCCACATATTTGTGAAATTCCAGTTTTCTTCTTATAATTAATTTCTTGGTTCAGACCACCGTGGTTGGAAATGGGGCTTGATATGCTTTCAATCTTTTAAAATTTAATAACAAATTTTGTGGCCTAATATATGATCTATCCCAGAGAATGTTTCATGTATACTTGAGAAGAATGTGTATTCTGCTGCTTGGATAGAATGTACTGTAAATGTCTGTTAAGTCTTTCTGGTCTAACATGTAGGTAAAGTCCAATTTTTCCTTATTGATTTTCCAGCTGTATGATCTATCTATTGATGAAAATGGGGTATTAAGTCCCCTACTCTTACTGTATTGCTGTTTATTTCTCACTTTTGGTGTTTTAATATTTGCTTTATATATTTAGGTGCTCCAATTTTGGGTGCTAAATATTTACAAATATTATATCCTCTTATTGCATTGACCCCTTTTTTATTATATATGATCTTCTTTGTCTATTACAATCTTTGTCTTAAAGTCTAAATTTTCTGATATAAGTACAGCTACTCCAGCTCTCTTTTGATTTTCATTTTTATGGAATATTTTTTTCCATCCCTTTACTTTCAGTCTGTGTATATACCTTAAAGCTGACATGAGTCTCTTATAGGCAGCATAGTAGTTGGATCTTAATTTTTTTCTATTCAGCTACTGTCTTTTGATTGGAAAATTTGATCCATTTACATTTAAAGTGATTATTAGTAGGTATGTACTTATTTCCATTTTGTTAATTGTTTTCTGCATGTTTTTAATTCCTCTCTTGTTTTCTTCCTTTGTAATTTGATGACATTCTTTAGTGGTATGCTTAGATTTCTTTCTCTTTGTTTTGTGTATCTACTATAAGTTTTTTCTTTGTGGTTACCAGGAGGTATATATATATATATATATATATATATACTTACATTTATAACAGTCTATTTTGTTTTTTAAAATTTTTTTTAACATCTTCATTGGAGTATAATTGCTTTACAATGGTGTGTTAGTTTCTGCTTTATAACAAAGTGAATCAGTTATACATATACATATGTTCCCATATCTCTTCCCTCTTGTGTCTCCCTCCCTCCCACCCTCCCAATCCCACCCCTCTAGGTGGTCACAAACCACTGAGCTGATCTCCCTGTGCTATGCGGCTGCTTCCCACTAGCTATCTATTTTATGTTTAGTAGTGTATATATGTCCATGCCATTCTCTCACTTTGTCACAGCTTACCCTTCCCCCTCCCCATATCCTCAGGTCCATTCTCTAGTAGGTCTGTGTCTCTATTCCCATCTTACCCCTAGGTACTTCATGACCTTTTTTTTTTTTTCCCCTTAGATTCCATATATATGTGTTAGCATACAGTATTTGTTTTTCTCTTTCTGACTTACTTCACTCTCTATGACAGACTCTAGGTCCATCCAACTCACTACAAATAACTCAATTTCGTTTCTTTTTATGGCTGAGTAATAGTCCATTGTATATATGTGCCACACCTTCTTTATCCATTCATCTGTTGATGGACACTTAGGTTGCTTCCATGTCCTGGCTATTGTAAATAGAGCTGCAATGAACATTGTGGTACATGACTCATTTTGAATTATGGTGTTCTCAGGGTATATGCCCAGGACTGGGATTGCTGGGTCATATGGTAATTCTATTTTTAGTTTTTTAAGGAACCTCCATACTGTTCTCCATAGTGCCTGTATCAATTTGCATTCCCACCAACAGTGCAAGATTGTTCCCTTTTCTCCACACCCTCTCCAGCATTTATTGTTTCTAGATTTTTTGATGATGGCCATTCTGACCGGTGTGAGATGATACCTCATTGTAGTTTTGATTTGCATTTCTCTAATGATCAATGATGTTGAGCATTCTTTCATGTGTTTGTTGGCAATCTGTATATCTTCTTTGGAGAAATGTCTACTTAGGTCTTCTGCCCATTTTTGGATTGGGTTGTTTGTTCTTTTGTTATTGAGCTGCATGAGCTGCTTGTAAATTTTGGAGATTACTCCTTTCTCAGTTGCTTCATTTGCAAATATTTTCTCCCATTCTGAGGGTTGTCTTTTCATCTTGTTTATGGTTTCCTTTGCTGTGCAAAAGCTTTTAAGTTTCATTAGGTCCTATTTGTTTATTTTTGTTTTTATTTCCATTTCTCTAGGAGCTGGGTCAAAAAGGATCTTGCTGTGATTTACGTCAGAGTGTTGTGCCTATGTTTTCCTCTAAGAGTTTGATAGTGTCTGGCCTTACATTTAGGTCTTTAATCCATTTTGAGTTTATTTTTGTGTATGGTGTTAGGGAGTGTTCTAATTTCATACTTTTACATGTACCTGTCCAGTTTTCCCAGCACCACTTATTGAGGAGGCTGTCTTTTCTCCACTGTATATTCTTGCCTCCTTTATCAAAGATAAGGTGTCCATATGTGCGTGGGTTTACCTCTGGGCGTTCTATCCTGTTCCGTTGATCTATATTTCTGTTTTTGTGCCACTACCATATTGTCTTGATTACTGTAGCTTTACAGTATAGTCTAAAGTCAGGGAGCCTGATTCCTCCACCTCCATTTTTCGTTCTCAAGATTGATTTGGCTATTCAGGGTCTTTTGTGTTTCCATACAAATTGTGAAATTTTTTGTTCTAGTTATGTGGAAAATGCCAGTGGTGGTTTGATAGGGATTGCATTGAATCTGTAGATTGCTTTAGGTAGTAGAGTCATATTCACAATGTTGATTCTTCCAATCCAAGAACATGGTATTCTCTCCATCTATTTGTATCATGTTTAATTTCTTTCATCAGTGTCTTATAATTTTCTGCATACAGTTCTTTTGTCTGCATAGGTAGGTTTATTCCTAGATATTTTATTCTTTTTGTTGCAATGGTAAATGGGAGTGTTTTCTTAATTTCACTTTCAGATTTTTCATCATTAGTGTATAGGAATGCAAGAGATTTCTGTGCATTAATTTTGTATCCTGCTACTTTACCAAATTCATTGATTAGCTCTAGTAGCTTTCTGGTACCATCTTTAGGATTCTCTATGTATAGTATCATGTCATCTGCAAACAGGGACAGCTTTACTTCTTCTTTTCTGTTTTGGATTCCTTTTATTTCTTTTTCTTCTCTGATTGCTGTGTCTAAAACTTCCAAAACTATATAACAGTATATTTTAATTTGATAACAATTTAAGTACAAATACATCTAAAGTTCTACTTATATTTTCACTCTCCCACCCCATGTTTTATGGGTTTTTTGGTCATATTTTACTTCTTTTTATCTTTCCTATCCCTTAACTAATTATTGTAGTTATTTTTTTTTTTTACCCTTCATACTAGCTTTATAAGTGATTCATCCACTACCTTTTTTAAATGTATTTACCTTTACCAGTGAGATTTATACTTTCATATGTTTTCTTGTTACAAATTAGCACCCTTTCATTTCAGCTAAAGTCACTTTAACATTTCTTATAAGGCTTGTCTAATGGTGATGAAATTTTTCAGCTTTTGCGTGTCTGGAAAACTCTTTATCTCTCCTTTAATTCTGGAGGAAGCTTTGCTGGGGACAGTATTTTTGATTAGCATAATCTCTTTCAGGACTTTGAGTGTATTGTGCCACTCCCTTCTGACCTGCAAAATTTCTGCTGAAAAATGTTGATAATCTTTTGGGGATTCCCTTGTAATTAACAGGGTGTTTTCTTTTGCTGCTCTTAAGATTCTGTCCTTGCCTTTAACTTTTACAGTTTAATTATTACCTAGGTGTGGGTGTCTGGATTCTTCTCACTTAGAACTTTCTGGGCTTCCTGAATGTGAGATGTTTGTTTCTTTCTCTAGGTTAAGAAAGTTTTCAGATATTATTTTATCAAATAAGCTTTCTTCACCTTTCTCTCTCTTCTCATTCTGGGAACCTTACAGTACAAATATTGGTCCTATTCATGTCATCACATAAGTCCCTTAGACTATCTTCACTCTTTTTCCACCATTTCTTTTTTTGTTTTTCTCCTCCAATTTTATGAGTACCACTGCCTTTTCTTCAAGATCACTGATTCCTTCTTTGCTTCATCTAGTCTGCTACTGAACCCCTGATTGAGTTTTTTACTTCAGTTATCATATTCTTCAGTTCTGTATTTTGTTTGGCACTTTCTTATATTTTCTAGCTCTTTGGCGAAATGCACTTGATTTATGCATTGTTTTCCTGATCTCACTGAGCATCTTTATCACACTTATTTTGAACGCTTTATCAGGTAATCACTTATCTCCATTTCATTAAAGTCTTTTTCTGGGATTTTTATCATGTTCTTTCATTTGGAATGTGTTCTTCTGTTTCTTCTATGCATTAGATGAAACAACCACCTCTCCCAGTCTTGAAGGAGTGGTGACAGGTAGGAAATGAAACTTATTGTTTAACTTTGTCCTAGCTTTTGCTTGTCTCTCAAACTTCTGTGATTGTCCAAACAGTCTGCTCTGTTCATAGTGGTTCCCAGTAGTTGACATTGTTCTAAGACCTGTCAGTGTCTCAAAGAGGAGAATCTCGGTCAGCACCTAGATGCAGGCTTATTAGAAACTGAAACCTCAGGCAACAGATTTTAAAATGTGTAAATATACCTCTTTTAGGGGAGACTGGGAGATGGGTATTTTTGTCTGCTCCCTCTGGTCAAGCCCTAGGTGGATAGCCCATTAAGAACTGTTTGTTTGCTACCATCCTGTTAAGCCAATGAATACAATCCCTGCTGGTCCTCAGAGTCAGGCTTATCAAAGGATGTACCCTCTGGGCAGCAGGCACATCAGCTTGGATATCAGATGTGTGCACAAGCTGCTTTGGGGAGATGCTGACAAACTGAAGTGAGACAGAGGGAGAACATGAAGATGGTGACTGCCTGCCTCTCCAGTATCTGGAGAGTATTGCAGTCAGCCCCTAGATGTGTGTTAAATAGAAGCCTGGCCCTCTGGTGGCAGCTCTGAATAAGCCAATAGGTCTCTTTCGTGGAAAGACTGGGTATTTCAATCTGCTGCCTCTGCAGTGGGTCCTGCCTGGGGAAGATACTGGTGGTGAGTCCATGTGAACCCATTAAGAACTCTTTCTTAGTTCATTATGGCCTTGTGGGTCTCATGGACACAAGGCCTGTTGGCTTTCAGAGGTAGATGTTTTGGGGAGCTCTCTCTCAGGTAGAAATCTTAAATGTTGGGGCATGTGGGGTTTAAACCCTTCTCTCCTCAGAGAGAAGCTGGGGATTGTGAGTGTCTTCCCATTGTGTGTTGATGCTTGTGTGTCCCAATTATGTGTCATCAAGAATGGGGTTTATGACAAGATTGTTTCTCATCCTCTCCTATCCATTTTTTTCTCTTTCACCAAATGTGTACAAGTCACTGCTGGTTTCTGGATTTCTTTCAGAGAAAAGAATGTTCCATATGTAGCTGTAGATTTAGTGGGTCCATAGGAGGAGGTAAGTTCAGGAGCTTCCTGTGTCATCACGAAGTGAAACTCTTACTGTTGAGTTTTGGGAGTTGTTTATATATTCTAGACACTAGTCATTTATTGAATATGTGGTTTGAAAATATTTTCTCCAAGTCTGTCATCGGTTTTTTCAATCTTTTCATGATTTTTCACAAAGCAGGTGTTTAAATTTTGATGAGGTCCAAGTTTTAATTATTTTTCTCTTATATTTTAGTATCAAGTCTAAGAACTTTTTGCCTAACTGTAGATCCCAAATATTTTCTCCCACCTTTTTTTTTTCTAAGAGCTTTATAGTTTTGCATTTTACATTTAAGTCCACAATCTTTTTTGAGTTAATTTTTGTATAAGGTGTCAAGTTTAGGTTAAGGTTTTTTGAGTTTTGGCTTTGTTAGTTTATCTGTTTTATTGTTTGCCTATGAATGTACAATTGTCTCAGCACAATTTGTTGAAAGGTAGCTTTATACTTTGGAAAGTTTATTTTGGCTGTTGTGTGGAGGATGGATTATGCTAATGGGATAGAAATAGGGTGACCAGTTAAAAATTTGTTGTTTCATTTGTCTAGGTAACAGATGATTGTGAATTGTACCAGGGTGATAGCAGAGAAAATAAGGCAAAACAGATTCAGGGTGTTTGGAGCTGTAGAGTGAATAGCACTTGTTGATGGATTAGATGTGGCAGTGACAAAGAAAGAGAAATTAGAGATGAGTAAGTTTTTAATGTGAGAAACTGGGTGTATTGTAATTGTATTTACAAAATTAGAGGAAACTGAGGAGGAAGGTTTGAAGGTTTAGGTAGAGGGATCAAAAGTTCTGCTTTGCCCATGTTCTGTTTGAAACACCAATTGGACATCTGAGTGGAGATGTCAAGTAGGTTGTTGGGGTAAGGATCTTGGCATTCGAGGGCAAGATTAGGGCTGAAGCTACTAATTTGAGGAGTCATCAGCATGAATAACATTTCTTAGGGAGAAAATCTAAATAGAGAAGATAAAATCTTTCATCATTGTCTTAGATTAAGAAATTAAGTCTCCTGAAATATTCACAGATGTAGATATCCTGAAAGTGATCGAGTTGGGTTAACTATTAATGTAATTTAGTAAATCTCTAATTCTGTTTAATTATTTATTCTGGGCATGCATCTGTGATTAAATATCTTAATATATTTTATTGTAAGAAATTACTAATTACCTAAATTAAATTATATATCTTAGTAGAATATTGTATGTGCATTATTGCAACCAAAAATATTAGAATCCAGTAAAGCTTCTGCTTACAGTTGTGCATGATGGACACTGCACAACTCAAGGGACTGACATTCACATAGTGGCGTAGGTCAGTGGTGCTCCTTGGATTTGTGCAGTGCCCAACCTGTATGACCACATGAGGCATGTATGAAGCAACTAGTTTTACTGATCCAAAAGCACAAGTTAGAAACAGCAAGGAGCAGAAGAATTGACATCCTGATTTCCATTTCATTTTGTGGTTTCACAGCAAAGAAAAGAAGATGAAATCAAACAAAAGTAATTTTAAGAGAAAATCTGTCACTCTGGTTGAATTTTCTTTTACTTGAAATTCACCCTGTCTATATTCAGTTGAATAGAATGACATTTGATTGAACTGACGGGGAGAGAAAGTGACAAGATACATCCGGATTCAAGCTCTCAAATTTGGTTTATTGTTTAGTGCAGCAACCCCTGAAATTAAATGAACACATATAGGAGATTCATCATAATGCTATCTGTGGAGTCCTGTTATAGGGAGACAGTGCTATTACAAAGTCCTCCCACAGTTAAACTCCCAAGATGCACTTGATATTCTGCAACATAGCACATTGCACTGAAGTGATTCTGGAACTTTTTTTTCCCCATTTTTTTCATTTAAATTAGAAATCTGGTAATTGGATTTTTAAAAGCTCCTTGTGAAGTAATTATCTGTAATACATTCTCAAGTATTCTTTCTTAGTAAACCTGTAAGGGACGCTGAGATATCTCATACCTTCCCTTTCACAACTGCCACATGGTTCTCTTTGAAACTGGTTCCAATAATGAGTCCTTTAAAAGAGAAAATGGGCCATTTTAACTTTTTAAAACTAAATAAGAATCACAAGACAAAAGTGGCCTAATGTTTGGCTAGAGGCGAAATGAGGAGGGTGAAATGAGTTTCACACTATGTTATTACAATGCTACCAGAAGCAATTAAGCCAACAAAATATTTAAGCTTCTGTTAGTGTTTAGAGATGTTGGCAACATGCATCATTAATTGTCATAATGAAATACCACAGGATTCAAAAATATCTAAAATCATCTTTGTAAAAATTAGCATAGAATAAATTAATAAAAAGCATTGAAGGTGAAAATATGACTAATCCTGGTGACTTTTTAGTAATATATTTGGAATGACTGACAATGAAATAGCAATAGATTGTTCGTGTACTCCAGAATAAACAACGTTTAAATTATAACTTGAGTGTGTTTCCTAATGCCTTCAAATTAAAAAAGAAATATTTTCCATGAGAACTCTCCAGCCAAGACTGACAACAGTGATTATTTTTCTGCCAGTTAGCAGCATGGAAATTATGAGGAGCCATTTAAACCCTCAGATTGTTTATCTGTGACATTTTTGATGCATAGTACAAGAGATTTAACTATCAGCCAGAAAACAAACAAAGATTAACATGACATTTGCACTGCAAATCACCATCACGCTCCATTTGCCAGAATCTTTCTTAACAGCTGATACTCAGCATTTCTGAGTTTAGGAACAAGTTAGTCAATCAACGAGAAGCGAACTCAGTTACTACTAAGTGTGCCTAGGTAGTGTATATTAAATTATGCAATGATTCATTTAATAAGCAATGTTTTGGCTGCCTGCTGCATCCCAGACATTGTTGCACAATGCGAATTCAAAGAGGAAAGGACTAGGATTGCAGAAGTTAGTTAGACAGCAAACAAGTAAGCATTATGCAGGAAAGCAGTGGGAGCATGGAGAACAGGTATCTATGCTGGCTTGTGGGGAGTCAGGGGAGACTTGGCCGAGGCACCCACTGTGAAGGAAACTACTTACTTTTTTCCCGTCTTTTATCATTTTACAAAAAAATAGAGGCCTTGAGAATGGATTACAGATAATTACCTCACAATCAACTTAAAAAAGGTCTATGTAAAATGTTTTCAGTTCAAACTACAAGATATCAACTGAAAAAATGTGTAACTGAGATTAACTATTTAATACCACCTACCCTGAATTAAGTCCTTCTTGAGAGTTTTGTTGTAGGAAGACTTTGTTAAAAAATTATTTTACCAGTAGTACTCTTATGATATCTCAATTTTCGTCCACTTAATTTTATGGTGGAAATGTTAATCAACAGAATTTGATAATTTAAACTTACAGATGAGAAAGAGCTGACTGGGAAAGGCTGGGGGAAGATAAAGGGAGAGTCTAGCTTGAGAGACAAAAGAGGTGTTAGGATGAGCAGAGGTTGTTTTAAGAACTACATACAAGGACTTGGGTGTAACAGGATTAGTAGTACAGGCATAGGGGGCGGAAAGAAGTAGGCAGGGGCAAGAAAGTGGAATGCCATTGATGTCTGATACAGAGTATAGGTTTCATATTAGGACAGTGGGGAGCCACTGAAGAATTTAAAGTTGATGTGTTTCAAAATCACATTAGGATTGAAAAAGGTGATGCATATAAGCAAGCGAAGTTTGTCTTGGGAGTAAAACTAGCATGAAGCCACTAGAGGTGACTGAAAACATGGCCCCAATTCTTCATCCTTTCCTGTATCTAACCTTACAACGTGACTTTTCATTAAGAAGTGGAGTCTCTTTCTCCACCACCAGATTAGCTTTGTAACTGGCTTTAGCCATAAAAATGTAGTCAGAGTGAACCTGTACCAGTTCTGCGTGTAAGCCTATCTTACTGTCGCAGAACCTTGCCTCCTCTGCCATGAGAACAAGCCAAACTACCACTTGGAAGTAGCCCAGTTGTTTTAGCTAAGATCATCCTAGACCATCTTACGGCCAGATACCCCCAACACATGGGAGGAAGTCCAGACAGACTCAGCATTGCCTGCCCAAACACAGATCCCCACAGATACAAGTGTGAGCCCAGCCAAGACCAGCAGAACTTCCCAGCTGACCTCTAGACTTGGGAGGGATAATTGAGGGTTACCCTTTTATGCTGCTGTGTTTGGGAGTTATGTATTACACAGCAGTGGGTAATTGACACATCACTCTAACAAATCTTCCCTTGATGCCTTACGAGTAGACACAATAACAGGGAACTTCACTTCCAATTAAAAGTCAAACATAAACCCTTAACGTAGAATGCAAACTATGTGTAGAATTCTTTCTTCTGAAACATACTCAGGCATTACTGAGGTTCCTCATCATTAATATAGACTACCTTCATCAAAATGATAGGCTTCTTTTTGGAGCACTGTATTTTCCCTGCTCTTCATTTCCACATTTTACTTGGAGCCACTTCTCTTTCTCTCGAGTGCTGCTGTATGCAAACACAGTGTTTTGAGGAATTTATCTGAAGATTCTTAAGTTCAGTTACTAAAAATTCAGTTTATTATCACTCCCAGAAGGAGTGATAGAAGGTGAAACTTACATTTTATTCACTGCATCTAACATAGTTCTTGGCACATAGTAGGAACATAAAAATATTTGTCCTAATTATTACTCATCCCTAATAAAACCGTTCTCCACTTTCAAATTTATTTCAAGTCTCTCTGACCCTCCCTAGATTTACAAACATCATTCCTTTTTATTTTACTTGCCCTATGAATTTTCCTATAGCCCCGTGATACACTTTTTCAATGGCATATAAACTAACACCCTACTAGTTACTACTACAGAGGTTAAAATCCTGGCTTTACCACTTGCTATTATGTGACACTGTTGCTTAAACACTCCATGCCCCAGTTTTCTTATTAGAGAATGGTAATATCAATAATACAGGTCTCAGATAAGGTTAAATAATACACTTAAATTGCTTAGAAAGACCTCTTGGTACAGAGTAAGCTCAAGAGATGCTAGCCATTTTTTTTTACGTTGCCTATCTTCATCCAAAGTTGATCCCAACTATTCATTTTCACCTTCCTTTGTCCAAACTGCACTGATGGAAAAGTCACATGTCTCTATGAATTAAATGTCCTATATTGTGACTTTATTGTCTTTTGAGCTCTCAGCATCTAGAAACACCAAGGTTTACTTGAAATATTTTCTACTCTCCTTGGAGATTCCAAACTGAATTTTGTCCCTTGTACACTCAGCAGATGAACCTTATCTACTTAACACCTGTATATGCCATTCCTTCAGCCTAGAGGCTCCTAGCATTATTTTCCTTGGCCTCACATCTAAATTTGTCTCCAGCTTCATCCATCTTTTTTCTTTTTCTTTTCTTTTTTTTTACTTATCTGACAAAAGAAACATTATTCCTCTCACACTAACCCTTCTGCTTAACATTCCCAACTCCACCTGTTTCTCCTTCCTCCAGGATATTAATCCATTCCTCCCTTTATCAGTTTCTCCTTCCCTACTGCCTCCTTGCAGTATAAACCTATAAACCTTTCTGGCCTATAAACCATTCTGGCTTCTCCCATAAGAAAAAATATTTTCACTTAATCTTCCACTAAGGTTACTCTTTTACCTTCCTTACGGCCACTTAATTCCAGGAAAAAAAAATGATTTAAATGTAATGTCACTACATCTTCCTCTTCTATTTATCATTTGTACCAGCCAGCCCCAAAACCTTCCACATCACATATAATTTTATTATTTTCTACCAACTTGATTTTACACCACTGCAGAACAAATGGAACTTGGACATCTTTCACAATGAAAGAACCACCATTGAGTAAATACTATGTACAAGATAATGTGCTGAGCACTTTACATGTATTAACTCATTGAATCTTCACAACAAATCCTGTGAGGTAGATATCTTCATTTCATGAATAAGGATACTGAGACTTAGTTAATTTCTCTCTCATTTATCTATTTATGATCTTGGAGTTATTAACTTCCTAAGTCTAAGTAGCCCAGGGACAAGCTGACACTCACCCATGTGCTAATCAACTTCAATGATTGCTTTCCGACTCCTGGGCTAACTACTGACACTGCTCTGTTGAAGGTTATCAAAGAACTAAACACCTCTTGCCTCTTCACTGTTCACATCCCCTTAGAATTTCTATGGGATTTGATCCTGCTTATTCCGCATACATTTTATCTTTCTTTCCATCTAGATAGGAACACCCCTACTTTCAACTTTCCTTTATATTTTCACTCCTAGGTTCTTAACACACCTCTCATCCTCTCCCTCCCTCCCTCCCTTATGGTATACATGAACATAATCTAATTTCTTCCATATTAAGAAAAATACACTCTTTCAATTCTGCCTCCCCTGCATAACCACTACCCTACTTTCCCTTTTTATTCCCCTGTGAAATAGAAGTCTACATGTGCTATTTTCCACTTTCACATCTCTCATTCACTCTCCAGCCCACTGAAATCTCAACTCTACCATAAGCACTTCACTAAAACTGCTCTTTCCAAGACCAACATTCTCTAATTACAAATCCAATAAAGCCTGTTCAGTTCTTATCTAACATGACCTTTCTGAATGTTTCCTTGGCACTATAAAATCATTAGGCTTAAAAAATGAACTCATTGTCTCCACCTGCCACTCAACTTGCTTTTCCTTCGGAGTTTTCTAATATTTAACTAAATCTCAATTATCCCATTTTAGTAGGCTCAGGGCTTTGAGTTCTCTTCCACATCTCCCTTATACTCATCCAATCATCCCACCCAACTTCTCATTTCTACCTTGGCAAAACCCTTCATTAGTGGTTCTTAACCCAGAATGCACATTAAATCACCTAAGGAGATTTTTTAAAAATACTTGTTCCCAGACTCTAATCCTAAACCAATTAAGAGAATCTCAGAGAGTAGGGTTGGGCGTGGGTAATTTTTAGATCTTCAAGTAATTTAAATTACAACCAGGATTGATATCTAATTTTTTCACATTCTCCTCAGTGTAATAGTCCAAGCTCAGGCCCTCATTAACTTTACCTGGATTATGTTAGTCCCCTCTAACTTCTCTTCAGGCCCACAGTCTCTCTTCTTTAAGACTTCCCATCACATTTTTGCTGAAACCTGTGAAACAAAACTTTGTAGTGCCCTGCTCACATAACTTCTAGAATAAAGTTCAATCACTTTGTATAACAGATAAAACCTTCCAGAAAAATGTTTGACATAGTGCATAACATTTATTAATTTGAAATATAATGAAGATTTAAAAAAATCAAAACAAATATGAAACACTTATGTCTTCTGGGTACTTACTTTTCATTGGTTAGCAGCATGCCCTGCAAATGTAGGGCATTAAAAAAAATTCCATTGAATAGATTTTAAAGGCCATTTTGAAGGCTAAACTTCAGCTAACATTTGATCTCACCGTATATGCTTGTGCCTAGTAGGAATAAGTCAATTAGATGCCAGATAATTGTGAGGTCTACACTACTTTTCAGTATCACACAATGCAATGAATAAAATCTGCTACCTCTACTCTTTTTTCAAAATATTATATATATAAAACAAAAGAGAAGGAAAGGAAGGAAGGGAAAGATGGAAGGAAAGGAGGGTAAGGAAGAAAGGAAGAAAACAAGAAAGGAGAGGAAGGCAGGTATGAAGGCAGACAGGCAGACAGTCAAACCCTTACCTTAATAAAAATAGTAATGCTCTACTATGAGTTCTCTATGTGGGTAAGAGGAACAGGAGATACCCAATATGTGTCTCCGCAACTTTTCAGCTTCTCTGTGTCTTCCATCATTCTAATTCTCTCCACTTAAGTGGGTCAAAATGAGAAAGGGCTCCATGATGAAAAATACTACTTGATATTTTCACATATGTTGCTCTTTCAGATGGATATATGATCATGAATTGAGAAAATGATCAAAATTTTTAAAAGATCATGTCCCACTTAATCATCGTGCTATTAGCCATTGTGTATTATCAAAAGTCACAACCCACCTGTATAGCATTGTGTAGTAGCACAGGCCTTGCTGAGGGAAATAAAGAACAGGACCAAACTCCCTTTTTAATTCAACCATAGATGCAGATTCTCAGACCTCTTCCTATCCATTAATGCCAATTCCAAATTTGAAATCTTATATGGTACTGTCTGATGTTAAAACTGGAAGTTTCCATTGTGTTAAGGCAACAAGAATGTATAAAAATAAAATAAAGCTATAGGATGTTTTTCCATGAATAGAGAACTTCACAAAAGTCATCACAAATCAGCCACTCATTGACCAATAGACTCTCATAATCTATTCTATGTTATGACATACTGTAGTAGGTGTTTACCAAATTAATTAAAAAGAATAAGATCGTATACACACACACACATAAACACACCCAAAGTGCATGTGAAACTACTGAAATCTGAATAAGGTCTGTATTTGAGTGGATAGTGTTGTACCAATGTCCATTTCTTGGTTTTGTAAGATGTTATCACTGGGCGATAATGGGGAAAAGGATACACAGAAGTCCTCTGAGCTATTTTCATAACTTATTGGAAATCTTAAATTACTTCAAAATAAAAGCTATTTAAAGTAATTTTTAAAGGCTAAATCATAGCCATATTTTATGTTTTAATTAACATTTCCATATACGGTTGACCTTTGAACAACGCTGGGGTCAGGGGAGTTAACCCTCCATGCAGTCGAAAATCTGTGTATAACTTACAGTCCATCCTCCCTCTATGCGGTTCCTCCATACCCAAGGTTCTGCATCCCTGGAACCAACCTCAGATTGTTTAGTACTGTAGTACTTAATGTTGAAAAAAATCCATGTATAAGTAGACCTGTGCAGTTCAAACCTACGTTGTTCAAGGGCCAACTGTACAATGAATTTCAAAGGATAAACAGTCATTATTTTCAACAATTTTTATAATAAAGTGATTTTTGTATATTGCTAGCAAAATTTTGTCATAGTCAAGATGTGAGCAAGTGGCACAAGTGTAGATACATCTATTTCAATTGTTTCTTAGCAAAGAAGCAAGTCAAATATCGGAACCTTGTGTAAATGGCAAGATTTGCCATGGATTTTTATAAAAAGAAAATTGAAGAATTTATGTCAGCTTCCCCATAAACTCAGAGGTTTTCCTAGACAGTAACTGAAGTGCTTTTAAGAAAAAACACTGGAAAACAGATTCTCTGAATGTAACTCATGAAAAAGAGTCCATTTTATATTCCAATTTTATTCACCTTTTCTGAAGAGTCACAACATTAATCTACTGGGGATAATCTAGTTAATATATTTGAAATTCCATTTATTTTTTTCTATTGATATGCATGTATTACACTTGAATATAATACAGAATTTCCAGTGTTGTTTTAAGGGACATAGTTTAAAAAATGAGAGGCATGATCTATAATTTCAAACCTAGGACAAATTCATAATTTCCAAAATAATATAGTTTTCTACTTTGTTCCAAAGAAATTAATGATATTATTACTGATGCAGAAACTCCAGCACAACTGTTACTCTTTTCTTTATGAGTTCAGACAGTCTTGAACCATTGCAAAATTCACTCAGAGCCATCTAGTTGTATATGCATAATTAAAATGGAAGGAGAAAGTCATTCCATTCCATGGACTTATGGGGCAGTATACTTTACTTTAGTTCAATATCAAAAGCATACTTTACAAATTTAATGTTTAACAAATTTTACGCTTTTAGTCATTCTGCCGAGAAAAGATTCTGGGTAATGTATTGGTCTTTGAAAGTTGTTACCAACTTAGCCTGGAGAGCTTTGGTTTGTATGTCAGCCTCCATCATGGAAATCAACATATACCTAATTGGCCATGTCAGTGAGTTTTAAAAAACAAAAGATGTCCACACCTTCTCTAACATAATGGAACTTCTAATAGGACAATTTCTGAAGTATCTTCCTATTAGTCTAAGATGAGTAAAACACAGAAGCTCCTCCCTCTTTACATCCCTTCAAACTATACATTTACACAATATCCAGAATGGTTATGCAATTTCCATTCTTCTCTCCCTCCGCATCACAAATGAAACAAAGCAGATGTAGTATAAAATTATACATTCTGCGAGTAACTTAGAAAAAAAAGTACATACATGTTTAAGGCCTTGAAATATTTATAAGATTTTCCTGTAGAACTGAAAACCACAAATGTTAAAAGTGCTACGAAAACGTGGACAAAGACTGACTAAAGAAATTGTTTGAATGGGACAACGGTAAGCAAATATTTATAAAATTGAGACCAAGGAAAAGAACAATTTATTCTACCAACAGACTGAATAAACAGATAGGCATTCAAACAGTCATTGGGATAGAGCAAGAGACAGCCTTTTTAAAATGAGATAGAAAGGACAGTTTAAAAAAATACTAGAAGAAATCTAAGTTGAATAACTTTCAAGCTAAGAAATCAAAACCCACATGCATCCCTGGCAATTTTTTGAAACTGAAGGTTACCTAAATACTTGACTGCTCACTGCTAATTTCTGTGAAGGGAAAAAGTAAAGATAAAAATGAAAGAAAAAGCCCACTTTAAAAAAAAAAAAAAAAAACTGAAAGGGAGAGTACTCTAGAGGTACCAAACAGGAGTATATAATGAAAATGGTAATTCAGTTCTAACTACTACCTATTTAACTGACAGAGAGCTGCAGCAGTGTGTTAGCCTTGGGGAAACATGTCAGCTTGTCTATACATTCTTATATGATTGATGTATTCAGATAACTATTACTTGCCAACAATAATTATTATCAATGGATATATATTTCCATTCCTTTAACAAAAGCAACTTTAAGATGTTGAAACATGTAGGCTTTCAGAGCTCCAAGATTAGGATACAAATAAATTGTCTCAGTCTACACCATGCCAGAGGAGAAGTTCGCAAAGGAAAAGTCACTGAAGCCATGTGCAGTCCTAGCCACTGAACACAGGACTCAGGAACAGGTCCAAGACAGAAGGCCAGTGCACTTGGGAGACTTTCAGAAACAAGAAAAGCAGTCACATTTGGAGCCAAGAGCCCAAAAGGTAAGTGTCTCTGGCACCATCCGGAAACGCTAACTCTTCAGATAGTAACTTCAAATCCTTTTTGCAAGTGTAATTATACAAGTTGAACACAGTTCAAATCTGATGAAATCTTCATGATAGAGAAGTTCATGTCGGACTTTTGAAAAGTCTTGATTCCAAGAAGAAGCTGATTACAAGCCATGAAATCCCCTGGAAATAATAGACTCCAGAGTGCCTCTTGTGAGCTGTATAAAAATTTTCCTTCAAGATCACCTCATGAGTTATGTTTCTATGCTGATGTTCAATGTAATCAGCCTTGAGGATCACTTGATTTATCCTTTGTTAATGGGTGACCTGCAAAAGAAGAAGAAAATAGAATCATTTCATAACAGCCATCATCTTAAAACTCTACACAATTAAGTATTAGAAATGAATATGTAACTCAAAATGCTGGTATTTGCTGTATCAAATAAATTATTGAATTTTAAAGGACTACCATATTTAGGTATTTATAGCTTATTATAATAATTATTTTCTCTATTATTTCATAATACTTTTAGAGCCCCTTGCACTATTATCCAAATTACTCCAACGGTGACCAGGAAGATCTTAACTGGTGATCTTTGCCCTTTCAGATCTGAAGAATGATTCTGGAATCCCTGTTCTTTGCACAGGCTTGGTGGACATAATAACCCAGAGATCATACACATCATGCCAGGTGTCAGTGAAGAAAGGCCTTTGGCCTCAGGAATACAATCAGACCCTATCTTCAAGAAAGCCCTTGAGATCTGGTTCCATAAAATCCATTCTTGAAGTAGTTTAAAAGTTGAGTGCTTATTTGACTCAACTGTATTTCAGAAAATTAGCTATTCATAAGGCAAAAAAAACCCTATTATTTTGAGAGAAAAACAATTAATGATAGTACAATCCTTTACCAAATTTTAAAGGTGCCCAAATTTCTCATGAAATTGATTAGAGCAGTATTCTTGATGCTATTATAAATTACTGAGGCAGATTCACACTGGATTTTCACACCTACTCAATTCCAGAGAATGTTTGTATGCAGGAAAAAGGAATAATAGCTAGCTAGCTAGAATACCTGATACATACACAGATATCTCTATATGCATATGGAAGGAAGATGATATAGAGAGACAGATTTCTGCTGTGTCAATGAATTTCTAGTTACGCTCTTAATATCATAGTACTTAGAGTTGCCTAACAGTTCTTTTGCAGCAATGGTGAGTAACAAAAGGTGAGTTTTTAAAAACTATTGTGGATACTTTGGTTTTATTTCATTAAATGACATAGTTACTTGTCTTTTCATGAAACATTTGCCAGAAGACTGGTTTTTGTTTGTGTTGTTTATTGTTGTTCGGTCAACTCTGAAAAATAGGAACATTAAACAAAATAAGAAAGCCAGCTCTAGACTTTGCTCTGCCATAGCTGGTCTCCAAAGGAAGGTGTAAAATTCAAACAAACAGGTAGGTTCTGCATGGAGGCAGGCTTCATATCTGTGTCTCGTTGGTCAGCTACCCTCCCCAAAGAAGGAACTTCTGTCTGTGTATTTGTAGCTGCTTATACCCATGCACAGAGAAACTATGGAAGGAATGGAACTGTGGGTGGGAAGACACAGATGTGAAGGGTCTGCTGGCCTCTAGAGATTCTGGGAGCGGGGGATATCTTCAATAGGGAAGCAATTTCATTATCAATTTGTCTGCCATTCAATGGTCATTTTATGCAAGTTGTGAGAAGGGCTCCCAGCCTGGGAGTCAGTGTAAGAAGAAGGTGGTGAGGAAATGTGAAGAGTGTTATGGACATGATGTTACAGGTTGCTGATGCAGATGGCTGATCACTGTGAAAAACACAGAAATGTTACTTTTGTGATACACTTTATTGACAAACATTGATTTAACACAATCTGATTTCCACCGGCTGAGAAAATTCACCTGCCTTTTCTGAAAATTCTCTTAGTAGGAATCATTATGAAACATAATATGGGGACCAGTGCTTGAAATGACAGGAAAAAAAGAGGAAGAGAACAACTGGTTTAGCCTCAGGAGAGGTTCAACACAGGCAACTGGAGGGGGACACACTGCAATGACATCAGGAAAGCAAGCGACACGTCCTCTTGAGCCACTGCAAGCCCAGGTTCTAAGTAATCTATTGGTGGGTATGGCGGACGCATTCTTACGTCTTCATTCCAAGGTAAGTATTTCATCCTGCTGGTTTATATAAAGCTGAGGAGGGATTCTCTCAACCATTTATATATTTAAAGCTTTATTTTCACATAATTTTAAAAATAGACATCAAATTGACAGTATAATACCAAAGGTTTATATATCTGTAATAAATCTTTCTTCCATGTCAGTAGAGGAAACATGTAAGTATACACAAACATATAACTATACAATCCATATGCTCAAGAATATCATAAATACACATTTTTATCATGCTGTGTTTCTATCAGCTAAACTAATGGCTAGAAAACCAAACTTTAAACATGATTTAAAGAAGTGATCGTCTAAATAAGCATGGATTGAAACATAATGAAAGCTTTTCCTTATTCTCCAATTTCATGCACTATTTCCTTGTTTCCTAGTTTATTAATCCTAAAAATATCCACATTTTATGAGATGAAGAGTAACAGACAACTTGTTTTCAGTATGATTTTTGTAAATCATTTGATTTTGATCAGAGGACTGTTGTGGTTCAGCACACAGAGCTCTGGATTTACGTCAGTGTGGCAATAATACTAATCACACTGGCTGTGTCATACAACCTCTGGGCCCTACAGCTTTCCATGTGTAAAATGGGGATAATCTTGTTAGCCTCACAGCGTTGCTATGAGGATCGAATTATTATACTTATGAAAACCTAGCTTTGCCAACTATGAAGTACTATAAAAATGAACGTTTTAGAGTTGGGATCAGTTTTTTTCAATGCATAAATGTTTAACAAGAAAACCACTAAAAGTAGAATGAGAGGATCCCACTAACAAACAGACATTCACTCAAGTTAGAGGACTACACTTAAGGAATTCAAACAAAGGCTAAGTCGTAATTTGCCCTTTTCAACGAAGTATAAATATGAACATATATCAGCACTCGCCCTGACAACTTCCAGATTTGTACCAAATGAAATGGCAAAGCCAAAGATTTAAAAACATGTAGATGATTCTGAATACAGGTACATTGTCACCAATTTTCATCACCTAATATGCAAGGTCCAAATAACACTTTAAAATTATTGTCTAAAATTCAGTACAAAAAACGCTTTTATGATTTATATGCTCATTAAGTCCAAGTGAATCATGTTTAAATTATGACATGCTAATGGAGGAAAAATGATTGCCATTTTACCCTTTATAGATGATAAACTGGAACTTCCTCATATGAAAGAGTTGCTTAAACAATACTTATACAATCCAACATTTAAAAAATTTGCTATCATTTAAAAGTAAGCTTTTAGTACATCAAATTAAGCACTGCCTTATTTTTAGAACTTAAATATTACTCTCTTTTCACTCAAGCCCATCTTTTGGAAGAGGCCAACTAGTAAAAGTTTTACCTTCAAGGGAGGCTTTCCAGCGAGTTTTCAGTGACTTAAAAGCAGGAGGTTGCAATAAAATCACTTTTACAGGATAGGAAAGAGCATTTGCTACCATGAATTCACTGTCTTCTGGTTCTGAGGGTAATAGATGTAAAATACTGCATGAGGGAGAGAAATGGTCCTACAATCATTACGGTTATGCCTTGAGCTTCATACGCTATAATCAC